>NC_137776.1:101738418-102040918 GCF_963455305.1 Plecotus auritus
AGGGTTAGGTTTAGGGTAAGGTTAGGTTAAGGGCTAGGGCTAAGGTTAGGCTTAGGGTCAGGGTTATTGTTAGGGCTAGGGCTAGAGCTAGGGTTAGGGTTAGGGATAGGGTTATGCCTAGGGTTAGAGTTAGGGTTAGGGTTAGGGTTAGGGTTAATGCTAGGGTATTGTTAAATCTAGGGCTAGGTGTAGGGTTAGAGTTAGGGTTAGGGTTAGAGCTAGGGTTAAGTTTAGGGTTAGGTTTAGGGCTACTGCTGGTTTAAGGGGTTAGGGTTAGGGTTAGGGTTAGGTCTAGGACTCGGGCTAGGGCTAGTACTAGGGCTACGTTTAGGTTTAGGGTTAATGTTAAGGTTAGGGTTAGGGCTAGCTTTGGGTTTGGGTTAGGGATAGGTTTAGGCATAGGGTTAGGGTTAGGGTAAGATTAGGTTTAGGGCTAGGGCTAAGGTTAGGCTTAAGGTTTGGGTTATTGTTAGGGTTAGGGCTAGAGCTATGGTTAGGATTAGGGATAGGGTTAGGCCTTGGGTTAGAGTTAGGGTTAGGGTTAGGATTAGGGTTAATGCTAGGGTAGGGTTAAAGCTAGGCCTAGGTTTAGGGTTAGAGTTAGGGTTAGGGTTAAAGCTAGGGTTAGGGTTAGGGTTAGGGTTTGGGTTAGTGTTAGGGCTAGGGCTGGTTTAAGGGCTCGTATTAGGGTTATATTTAGGGTTAGAATTAGGGTTTGATTTAGGGTTAGATCTTGGTTTAGGGCTCGGGTTAGGTTTAGGGTTCGGTTAGGGTTAGGGTTAGGGTTAGGGTTAGTGTTAGGGATAGGTTTAGGGTTGTCCTAGAGTTAGGGTTAGGGTTAGGGTTATGGTTAGGGTTAAGGCTAGTGTTTGGAGTAGGTTTAGGGCTAGTATTACGGTTAGTGTTAGGCCTAAGATTAGGGAAATATTTAGAGTAAGGCTTCATACACTAGAATTACTTGTTCAGAGATCTTTAATATCTGAAGGACACAATTTAGTCACTGGGAAATGTGTTCAAAAAGCTGATAGGTGAGTGCCATAATGGTTATATTTATTATTCTCTCAAAACGAGTTGGAGTTTTTAAGTTAAACACTTAAATCTTCGCTTTCATGGATTGATATAACAGCATGAAAGTATTCAAAACTCTTAAGAACCAAATGATAGTTATTATAGTGTTCAAAGTAGTAATAATTTACATTGAAAGAGCTCTCTTATATAGGGAATGTTTGTATAAACACGTGGATTTCATAAGGAATGAGCTAGAATCTCTACAGAATAGTGAATCAAACTCTGAAAATTCACATTGATAGACAAGGGAAATATTTAGGAATGTGCTTCATATACTAGGAATACAGGATGAAAAAGATTTTTTTTTAAAATAAATCTTTATTCAGATTATTACAATTATTTCTCCTTTTTCCCCCCATAGCTCCCCTCCACCCATTTCCTACCCCACCTTATGCCCTTACCTCCCCCCAACTGTCCTCATCCATAGGTGTATGATTTTTGTCCATTCTCTTCATGAACCCCCCATACCCCTTTCCCCCTGAGAATTATCAGTCCACTTCCTTTCTATGCCCCTGATTCTATTATATTCACCAGATTATTCTGTTTCTCAGGTTTTTAATTCACTTGATTTTTAGGTTCGCTTGTTGATAGATATGTATTTGTTGTTCATAATTTTTCTCTTTACTTTTTTCTTCTTCCTCTTCTTCAAGAATACCTTTCAGCATTTCATATAATACTGGTTTGGTGGTGATGAACTCCTTCAGCTTTTTCTTATCTGTGAAGCTCTTTATCTGCCCTTCAATTCTGAATGATAGCTTTGCTGGGTAGAGTAATCTTGGTTGTAGGTTCTTGCTATTCATCACATTGAAAATTTCTTCCCACTACCGTCTGGCCTGCATAGTTTCTGTTGAGAAGTCAGCTGACAGTCGTATGGGTGCTCCCTTGTAGGTAATTAACTGTTTTTCTCTTGCTGCTTTTAATATTCTCTCTTTGTCTTTTGCTCTTGGCATTTTAATTATGATGTGTCTTGGTGTGGTCCTCTTTGGATTCCTTTTGTTTGGGGTTCTGTGGGCCTCCTGGACTTGTAAGTCTATTTCTTTCACCAGGTGGGGGAAGTTTTTGGTCATTAGTTCTTCAAATAGATTTTCAGTATCTTGCTCTCTCTCTTCTTCTGGCACCCCCATAATTCTGATGTTGGTACGCTTGAAGTTGTCCCAGAGTCTTCTTACATTATCTTCAACTTTTTGGATTTTTTTTTTTGCTTTTTGCTTTTTCGTTTGAGTGTTTTTTGCTTCTTTGTATTTCAATTCTTTGACTTGATTCTTGTGTTCCTCTATTCTGTTTCTCTGTATAATATTTTTTATTTTAGTCAGTGTATGTTTAATTTCTAGTTGGTCCTTTTTCATATCCTCGAGGGTCTCGTTATATTTATCGGCCTTTTCTAGGATATTCTTAAAAAGTCTTATCACCATGGTTTTGAATTCTATATCCAGTCGTTTGTTTTCCTCCATTTCTTTCGTTTGTGATCTGATTCTTTGACCCCGCATTTTCACTGATTCCCTGAGTTGGTAAGGTAGATATTTGTGCTAGGTTTCCAATATGGCCCAGTGGGTCTGTTTCCCCAGTTAACCTGAGGTGGACACTCTTGGTGCACCCCTTTGTGGACTGTGTGTACAGCCTTGTTGTAATTAAGTCTTTATTGTTGTTGGTATCACTGGGAAGAATTGACCTCTGGGCCAGTTGGCTGTAAGGATCAGCTGTGTCTATGCTGGGAGAAGTTCGGTGCTGGAGACAGCCTTATAGGATTATACTTGCCAAATTGCAATAGCCTCTGTGCTCAGCTTGGATGGGGTGGAGTCTCAGTCTTGGCTTCCTGTCAGCCTTGCCCTTGCGCGCATGTGCGCTTTCAGTCCTCTGCCTTCCCCAGCTCGAGTCTCCGCCTGAGAGTCCAGACTCCCCCCACAAGAGCGTGGGTCCCCAGGGGCTCGCCTGGAACTGGGATTCACTGCAGTCAGAACTGGGGTTCAGTGCGGTCGGAGGCTTCCTTCCCCCTTCCGCCAGAGAAAGTCAGCCAGGCTCTCAGACGCCCTTCCTCTCTGCGCGCAAAAAGCCCCTTTGCCGTACCTGCAATTCTCTGTGAGCTTTTCTCTTTCCTTCTAGTTGTAGAATTTTCACTCAGCCAGCTTTCCTGTGGTTCTGGATGGTGTCCGTTCTGTCTTTTAGTTGTAGTTTTGAAATTGTTGTGCGAGGCAGCAGTTTAGGTGTTTACCTATGCCGCCATCTTGGTTTTCTCTGAAAAAGCTTTTGTATGGGAAGGAAACTGTTTGGTCACTGGGAAATTGTGTTGAAGACTTCAGAACTGAGGTGGATACTGGTTACATTTATAATTTAGTCTAAATGAGTGGTGTTTTTGAAAGAAGGTTGGTTAAACACTTAAACATTTTATCTGATAGGGCTCAGATACCTGAATGAAAATTTTAAAACTCACAGGTAAAAATGACTGACTAGGGAAATGTCTAGGAATGTGTCTAAATCGCTGAGAATATGTTTGTAGAACATTAATACCACTAGTGCACTGTGGAAATACTGAGAATTTGTATTCCATGAGCTGTGAAAAGTATGATAGTCTTTAAAATAATAATCACTCACGTTAAAAGAGCTGGTATATATGGAAAAATGCTGTATAAATACTTGGGATTCACAATGATGGAGCTTGAAAAGGTGGAAAAAAAGTCAATCAAACACAGAATTCACAATGATAGACAAGGGAAATATTTAGGAATGTACTTGCAACACTAGGTATACCTGTTCACAGAGCCATAATATCTGATGGACACTGTTTAATCACTGGGAAATTGTGTTCTAAGAGTAGAGAACTGATTTGGATACTGGTTACATTTATAATTCATCCTCAATGAGTTGGCGTTTTTGAAAGAAGGTTGGTTATACATTTTAACATTCATTTTCTTAGGGCTCATAGTTTAAATATTTATTTTCATACAGCTGATATGACAGTTTAGAGTAAGGGTTAGGGTTAGAGTTAGGGTTATGGCTAGGGTTAGCTTTAAGGTTTGGCTAGGGCTAGTGTTAGGGCTAGGGTTAGGGTTAGGGTTAGGGTTAGGAATAGGGTTAGGGTTAGGTTTAAGGTTAGGAATAGGGTTAGGGTTAGGTTTAAGGTTAGGAATAGGGTTAGGGTTAGCTTTAGGGCTAGGGTTAGGTTTAGGGTTAAGGCTAGCATTAAGGCTTAGGTTTGGGCTAATATTAAGATTAGGATTTGTATTAGGGTTAGGGTCAGGGTTAGGGTTAGGGTTAAGGTTGGGGTTATGTTTAAACATTTGGAAATCTCAATGAATTGACTTGAATCACTGGACAAAATGGAATCTAACACTGAGAATTCACGATGATAGACTTGGGAAATATTTAGGAATGTGCTTGAAACACTAAGGATACATATTCATAGAGCCTTAATATTTGAAGGATACTGTTTAATCACTGGCAAATCGCGTTCAAAGCGCTGAGAAGAGAATGCCATACTGTTTATACTTATAATTCAGTCCCAATATGTTGGCTTATTTGAAAAAACTTTTGTTAAATACTTAAACATTCAGGTTCATAGGGCTCACATACCTGCATGAAAATGTTTAAAGTCTCAGAGCTCAAAATGACAGACCAGGGAAATGTCTAGGAATACTAGACACTTGGTATACGTTTGTGGAACCTTAATGTAGGGCTAGGGCTAGGGCTAGAGTTAGGATTAGGGTTAGGGTTAGGGTTAGGGCTAGCTTTAGGGTTAGATTTAGGGTTAGGGTTAGGATTAGGTTAGGGTTCGGGCTATGTTTAGGGTTATGTTTAGGGTTAGGGTTAGGTTAGGGTTAGGGTTAGGGTTAGGGTTAGGGTTAGGGTTATTATTAGGGCTAGGGCTAGGGCTAGGGTTAGGGTTAGGGATAGCGTTAGGGCTAGGGTTAGGGTTAGGGTTAGGGTTAGGGTTAGGGTTAATGCTAGGGTAGGGTTAGAGCTAGGGCTAGGTTTAGGGTTAGAGTTAGGGTTAGGGTTATAGCTAGGGTTAGGGTAAGGGTTAGGGTGAGGTTTAGGGTTAGGGTTAGGGTTATGGATAGGGTTAAGGCTAGGATTTGAACTCGGTTTAGGGCTAGTATTATGGTTAGTTTTAGGCCTAAGACTAGGGAAATATTTAGAGTAAGGCTTCATACTCTAGAATTACTTGTTCAGAGATCTCAATTATCTGAAGGACACAATTTAGTCACTGGGAAATGTGTTCAAAAAGCTGAGAGGTGAGTGCCATAATGTTCATATTTATTATTCTGTCAAAATGAGTTGGAGTTTTTAAGTTAAACACTTAAATCTTCGCTTTCATGGATCGATATAACAGCATGAAAGTATTAAAAACTCTTAGGATTCAAAATGATAGTTATTCTAGTGTTCAAAGTAGTAATAATTTACGTTGAAAGAGCTCTCTTATATAGGGAATGGCTATATAAACACGTGGATTTCATAATGAATGAGCTAGAATCTTTACATAACAGTGAATTAAACTCTGAGAATTCACATTGATAGACAAGGGAAATATTTAGGAATGTGCTTCATATACTAGGAATACAGGATCAAAGAGCTTTTGTATCAGAAGGAAACTGTTTGGTCACTTGGAAATTGTGTTGAAGACCTGAGAACTGAGGTGGACACTGGTTACATTTTTAATTTAGTCTAAATGAGTGGTGTTTTTGAAAGAAGGTTGGGTAAACACTTAAACATTTTATCTGATAGGGCTCAGATACCCGAATAAAAATTTTAAAACTCACAGGTAAAAATGACTGACTAGGGAAATGTCTAGGAATGTGTCTAAAACACTGAGAATATGTTTGTAGAACATTAATACCTCTAGTGCACTGTGGAAATACTGAGAATTTGTATTCCATGAGCTGTGAAATGTATGATAGTCTTTAGAATAATAATCACTCACGTTAAAAGAGCTGGTATATATGGAAAAATGCTGTATAAATACTTGGAATTCACAATGATGGAGCTTGAAAAGGTGGAAAAAAAGTCAATCAAACACAGAATTCACAATGATAGTCAAGGGAAATATTTAGGAATGTACTTGCAACACTAGGTATACCTGTTCATAGAGCCATAATATCTGATGGACACTGTTTAATCACTGGGAAATTGTGTTCTAAGAGTAGATAACTGATTTGGATACTGGTTACATTTATAATTCATTCTCAGTGAGTTGGCGTTTTTGAAAGAAGGTTGGTTATACATTTTAACATTCATTTTCTTAGGGCTCAGAGTTTAAATAGTTATTTTCATACAGGTGATATGACAGATTAGAGTAAGGTTTAGGGTTCGGGTTAGGGTTAGGGTTATGGCTAGGGTTAGCGTTAAGGTTTGGCTAGAGCTAGTGCTAGTGTTAGGGCTAGGGTTAGGGTTAGGGCTAGGGTTAGGGTGAGGATTAAGGTTAGGAATAGGGTTAGGGTTAGCTTTAGGGCTAGGATTAGGGTTAGCTTTAGGGTTAGGGTAGGGCTAGGGTTAGGGCTAGGGTTAGGTTTAGAGTTAGGGTTAGGGTTAGGTTAGGGTTAGGGTTAGGGTTAGGGTTAGGGCTAGGTTTAGGGTTAGGATTAGGGTTAGGGTTAGGGATAGGGTTAGGGCTAGGGCTAGGGTTAGGGCTAGGGCTAGGGCTAGGGCTAGGGCTAGGGTTAGGGTTAGGTTGTGGGTTAGGTTAGGGTTAGGGTTAGGGTTAGGTTTAGGGTTAGGGTTAGGGATAGGGTTAGTGCTAGGGCTAGGGCTAGGGCTAGGGCTATGGCTAGGGTTAGGATTAGGTTTAGTGTTAGGTTAGGGTTAGGGTTAGGGTTAGGGTTAGGTTAAGCTTAGGGTTAGGGTTAGGGTTAGGTTAGGGTTCGGGTTAGGGCTAGGGTAAGGGTTAGGGCTAGGGTTAGGGCTAGGGCTCGCGCTAGGGCTAGTACTAGAGCTACGTTTAGGTTTAGGGTTAATGTTAAGGTTAGGGTTAGGGCTAGGTTTAGGGTTAGGGTTAGGGATAGGTTTAGGCATAGGGTTAGGGTTAGGGTAAGGTTAGGTTAAGGGCTAGGGCTAAGGTTAGGCTTAGGGTCAGGGTTATTGTTAGGCCTAGGGCTAGAGCTAGGGTTAGGGTTAGGGATAGGATTATGCCTAGGGTTAGAGTTAGTGTTAGGGTTAGGGTTAGGGATAGGGTTAGTGCTAGGGCTAGGGTTAGGGCTAGGGCTAGGGCTAGGGCTAGGGCTAGGTTTAGGGTTAGGGTTAGGGATAGGTTTAGGCATAGGGTTAGGGTTAGGGTAAGGTTAGGTTAAGGGCTAGGGCTAAGGTTAGGCTTAGGGTCAGGGTTATTGTTAGGCCTAGGGCTAGAGCTAGGGTTAGGGTTAGGGATAGGATTATGCCTAGGGTTAGAGTTAGTGTTAGGGTTAGGGTTAGGGATAGCGTTAGTGCTAGGGCTAGGGTTAGGGCTAGGGTTAGGGTTAGGGTTAGGGTGAGGATGAAGGTTAGTGTTATGGTTATGGTTAGGGATAGGGTTAGGGCCAGGGTTAGGTTAGGGTTAGGGTTAGGGTTAGGTCTAGTACTCGGGCTAGGGCTAGTAGTAGGGCTACGTTTAGGTTTAGAGTTAATGTTAAGGTTAGGGTTAGGGCTAGGTTTGCGTTTGGGTTAGGGATAGGTGTAGGCATAGGGTTAGGGTTAGGGTAAGATTAGGTTTAGGGATAGGGCTAAGGTTAGGCTTAAGGTTTGGGTTATTGTTAGGGCTAGGGCTAGAGCTATGGTTAGGATTAGGGATAGGGTTAGGCCTTGGGTTAGAATTTTGGTTATGTTTAGGGTTAGGGTTAATGCTAGGGTAGGGCTAAAGCTAGGGCTAGGTTTAGGGTTAGACTTAGGGTTAGGGTTAGAGCTAGGGTTAGGGTTAGGGTTAGGGTTAGGGTTAGGGTTAGGGCTGGTTTAAGGGCTAGTTTTAGGGTTATATTTAGGGTTAGAATTAGGGTTTGATTTAGGTTTAGATCTTGGTTTAGCGCTCGGGTTAGGTTTAGGGTTAGGTTAGGGTTAGGGTTAGGGTTAGGGTTAGGGTTAGGGATAGTTTTAGGGTGGTCCTAGAGTTAGGGTTAGGGTTAGGGTTATGGTTAGGGTTAAGGCTAGTGTTTGGACTAGGTTTAGGGCTAGTATTATGGTTAGTGTTAGGCCTAAGACTAGGGAAATATTTTAAGTAAGGCTTCATACTCTAGAATTACTTGTTCAGAGATCTTTAATATCTGAAGGACACAATTTAGTCACTGGGAAATGTGTTCAAAAAGCTGAGAGGTGAGTGCCATAATGGTTATATTTATTATTCTGTCCAAATGAGTTGGAGTTTTTATGTTAAACACTTAAATCTTCGCTTTCATGGATCGATATAACAGCATGAAAGTATTCAAATCTCTTAGGAATCAAAAAGATAGTTATTCTAGTGTTCAAAGTAGTAATAATTAAGTTGAAAGAGCTCATATATAGGGAATGGCTGTATAAACACGTGGATTTCATAATGAATGAGCTAGAATCGTTACAGAATAGTGAATCAAACTGAGAGTTCACAATGATAGACAAGGGAAATATTTAAGAATGTGCTTCATATACTAGGAATACAGGATGAAAGAGCTTTCGTATGGGAAGGAAACTGTTTAGTCACTGGGAAATTGTGTTGAAGACCTGGGAACTGAGGTGGATTCTGATCTTTTAAATTCAGTCTAAATGTGTTGGCGTTTTTGAATGCAGGTTGGTTAAATATTTAAACATTCATTTTCATAATGCTCAGATATCTTAAATAATTATTATCATACAGCTGATATGACAGTTTAAGGTTAGGGTTAGAGTTAGGACACAATTTACTCAGTGGAAAATCGTGTTCAAAGAGTTGAGAACTGAGTTGGACACTGGTTACATTTATAATTTAGTCTAAATGCATTGGCGTTTTCGAAAGGTTAGTTAAACATTTAAACATTCATTATCTTAGGGCTCACATACCTGTATGAAAATCTTAAAACTCTCACAGGTACAAATGAGAGACCAGGGAAAAGTCTAGGAATGTGTCAGAAACACTTGGAATACGACTTAGAACCGTAATACCTCTAGAGCACTGTTGAAATACTGAGAATTTGTATTCAAAGAGCTGTGAAAGGTAGGATAGTCTTTAAAATAGTAATCACTCACATTAAAAGAGCTGGTGTACATGGAAAAATGCTATAGAAAAACTTGGAATTAACAATGAAAGCTTGAATTATAAGACAGTAATGAATCAAACTGAGAATTCACAGTGATAGACTAAGGAAATATTTAGAGTAACGCTTCATACACTAGAAATACTTGTTCAGAGATCTTTAATATCTGAAGGACACAATTTAGTCACTGGGAAATCGTGTTCAAAAAGCTGAGAGGTGAGTGCCATAATGTTTATATTTATTATTCTGTCAAAACGAGTTGGAGTTTTTAAGTTAAACACTTAAATTTTCGCTTTCATGGATCGATAAAACAGCATGAAAGTATTCAAAACTCTTAGGAACCAAATGATAGTTATTCTAGTGTTCAAAGTAGTAATAATTTACATTGAAAGAGCTCTCTTATATAGGGAATGTTTGTATAAACACGTGGATTTCATAAGGAATGAGCTAGAATCTCTACAGAATAGTGAATCAAACTCTGAAAATTCACATTGATAGACAAGGGAAATATTTAGGAATGTGCTTCATATACTAGGAATACAGGATCAAAGAGCTTTTGTATCGGAAGGAACCTGTTTGGTCACTGGGAAATTGTGTTGAAGACCTGAGAACTGAGGTGGATACTGGTTACAATTATAATTTAGTCTAAATGAGTGGTGTTTTTGAAAGAAGGTTGGGTAAACACTTAAACATTTTATCTGATAGGGCTCAGATACCGGTATGAAAATGTTAAAACTCACAGGTAAAAATGACTGACTAGGGAAATGTCTAGGAATGTGTCTAAAACACTGAGAATATGTTTGTAGAACATTAATACCTCTAGTGCACTGTGGAAATACTGAGAATTTGTATTCCATGGGCTGTGAAATGTATGATAGTCTTTAGAAAAATAATCACTCACGTTAAAAGAGCTGGTATATATGGAAAAATGCTGTATAAATACTTGGAATTCACAATGAAGGAGCTTGAAACAGTGGAAAAAAAGTCAATCAAACACAGAATTCACAATGATAGACAAGGGAAATATTTAGGAATGTACTTGCAACACTAGGTATACCTGTTCATAGAGCCATAATATCTGATGGACACAGTTTAATCACTGGGAAATTGTGTTCTAAGAGTAGATAACTGATTTGGATACTGGTTACATTTATAAAACATTCTCAATGAGTTGGCGTTTTTGCAAGAAGGTTGGTTAAACATTTTTACATTCATTTTCTTAGGGCTCATAGTTTAAGTAGTTATTTTCATACAGCTGATATGACAGTTTAGAGTAAGGGTTAGGGTTAGGGTTATGGCTAGGGTTAGCGTTAAGGTTTCTCTAGGGCTAGGGCTAGTGTTAGGGCTAGGGTTAGGGTTAGGGTTAGGGTTAGGTTTTGGCTAGGGTTAGGGTGAGGTTTAAGGTTAGGAATAGGGTTAGGGTTAGCTTTAGGGCTAGTATTAGGGTTAGCTTTAGGGTTAGGGCTAGGGCTAGGGTTAGGTTTAGGGTTAAGGCTAGCATTAAGGCTTGGGTTAGGGCTAATATTAAGGTTAGGATTTGTGTTAGGTTTAGGGTCAGGGTTAGAGTTAGGGTTAAGGTTGGGGTTATGTTTAAACATTTGGAAATCTCAATGAATTGGCTTGAATCACTGGACAAAATGGAATCTAACATTGAGAATTCACGATGATAGACTAGGGAAATATTTAGGAATGTGCTTGAACCACTAAGGATACATATTCATAGAGCCTTAATATTTGAAGGACACTGTTTAATCACTGGCAAATCGCGTTCAAAGTGCTGAGAAGAGAATGCCATACTGTTTATACTTATAATTCAGTCCCAATGTGTTGGCTTATTTGAAAAAACGTTTGTTAAACACTTAAACATTCAGGTTCATAGGGCTCACATACCTGCATGAAAATGTGTAAAGTCTCAGAGCTCAAAATGACAGACCAGGGAAATGTCTAGGAATACTAGACACTTGGTATACGTTTGTGGAACCTTAATGTAGGGCTAGGGCTAGGGCTAGAGTTAGGGTTAGGGTTAGGGTTAGGGTTAGGGTTAGGGCTAGCTATAGGGTTATGTTTAGGGTTAGCATTAGGGTTAGGTTAGGGTTAGTGTTAGGATTAGGGTTAGGGTTAGGGCTAGGTTTCGGGTTAGGTTAGGGCTAGGTTTATGGTTAGGTTTGGGTTAGGGTTAGGGTTAGGTTAGGGTTAGGGCTAGGTTTAGGGTTAGGTTTAGAGTTAGGGTTAGGGTTAGGTTAGGGTTAGTGTTAGGAATATGGTTAGGGTTAGGTTCAGGGTTAAGGTTAGGTTTAGGGTTAGGGTTAGGGCTAGGGTTAGGGATAGGGTTAGGGTTAGGGATAGGGTTAGGGCTAGGGCTGGGGTTATGGCTAGGGTTAGGGCTAGGGCTAGGGTTAGGATTAGGTTTAGGGTTAGGTTTGGGTTAGTGTTAGGGTTTGGGTTAGGTTACGCTTAGGGTTAGGGCTAGGGTTAGGGTTAGGGTTAGTGTTAGTGTTAGGGTTAGGGCTAGGTCTAGGGTTAGGGTTAGTGTTAGGCTTAGGCTAGGGCAAGGGTTAGGGTTAGGGTAAGGGTTAGGGTGAGGGTGAGGGTTAGTGTTAGGGTTAGGGTTAGGGTTAGGGTTAGGGCTAGGGTTAGGTTTAGGGTTAGGGTTAGTGTTAGGGCCAGGGCTCGGGCTAGGGCGAGTACTAGGGCTACGTTTAGGTTTAGGGTTAATGTTAAGGTTAGGGTTAGGTCTAGGTTTAGGGTTAGGGTTTGGGATAGGATTAGGCATAGGGTTAGGGTTCGGGTAAGTTTAGGTTAAGGCTAGGGCTAAGGTTAGGCTTAGGGTTAGGGTTATTGTTAGGGCTAGGGCTAGAGCTAGGGTTAGGGTTAGGGTTAGGGTTAGGGTTAATGCTAGGTTAGGGTTAAAGCTAGGGCTAGGTTTAGGGTTAGAGTTAGGGTTAGGGTTAGAGCTAGGTTTAGGTTAGGGCTAGGGTTAGGTTTAGGGCTAGGGCTGGTTTAAGGGCTAGTATTAGGGTTATATTTAGGGTTAGAATTAGGGTTTGATTTAGGTTTAGATCTTGGTTTAGGGCTCGGGTTAGGGTTAGGGTTAGGTTAGGGTTAGGGTTAGGGTTAGGGTTAGGGTTAGGGTTAGGGTTAGGGTTAGGGATAGGTTTAGGGTTGTCCTAGAGTTTGGGTTAGGGTTAGGGTTATGGTTAGGGTTAAGGCTAGGCTTTGGACTAGGTTTAGGGCTTATTACGGTTAGTGTTAGGCCTAAGACTAGGGTAATATTTAGAGTAAGGCTTCATACCCTGGAATTACTTGTTCAGAGATCTTTAATATCTGAAGGACACAATTTACTCACTGGGAAATCGTGTTCAAAAAGCTGAGAGGTGAGTGCCATAATGTTTATATTTATTATTCTGTCAAAACGAGTTGGAGCTTTTAAGTTAAACACTTAAATCTTCGCTTTCATGGATCGATATAACAGCATGAAAGTATTCAAATCTCTTAGGAATCAAAATGATAGTTATTCTAGTGTTCAAAGTAGTAATAATTTACGTTGAAAGAACTCTCTTATATAGGGAATGGCTGTATAAACAAGTGGATTTCATAAGGAATGAACTAGAATCTCTACAGAATAGTGAATCAAACTCTGAGAATTCACACTGATAGACAAGGGAAATATTTAGGAATGTGCTTCATATACTAGGAATACAGGATCAAAGAGCGTTTGTATCGGAAGGAAACTGTTTCGTCACTGGGAAATTGTGTTGAAGACGTGAGAACTGAGGTGGTTACTGATTACATTTATAATTTAGTCTAAATGAGTGCTGTTTTTGAAGGAAGGTTGGTTAAACACTTAAATATTTTATCTGATAGGGCTCAGATACCCGTATGAAAATATTAAAACTCACAGGTAAAAATGACTGACTAGGGAAATGTCTAGAAATGTGTCTAAAACACTGAGAATATGTTTGTAGAACATTAATACCTCTAGTGCACTGTGGAAATACTGAGAATTTTTATTCCATGAGCTGTGAAATGTATGATAGTCTTCAGAATAATAATCACTCACGTTAAAAGAGCTGGTATATATGGAAAAATGCTGTATAAATACTTGGAATTCACAATGAAGGAGCTTGAAACAGTGGAAAAAAAGTCAATCAAATGCAGAATTCACAATGATAGACAAGGGAAATATTTAGGAATGTACTTGCAACACTAGGTATACCTGTTCATAGAGCCATAATATCTGATGGACACAGTTTAATCACTGGGAAATTGTGTTCTAAGAGTAGAGAACTGATTTGGATACTGGTTACATTTATAATACATTCTCAATGAGTTGGCGTTTTTCAAAGAAGGTTGGTTATACATTTTTACATTCATTTTCTTAGGGCTCATAGTTTAAGTAGTTATTTTCATACAGCTGATATGCAGTTTAGAGTAATGGTTAGGGTTAGGGTTATGGCTAGGGTTAGCGTTAAGGTTTGGCTAGGGCTAGTGCTAGTGTTAGGGCTAGGGTTAGGGTTAGGGTTAGGGTTAGGGTTAGGGTTAGGCTAGGGTTAGGGTGAGGTTTAAGGTTAGGAATAGGGTTAGGGTTAGCTTTAGGGCTAGTATTAGGGTTAGCTTTAGGGTTATGGCTAGGGCTAGGGTTAGGTCTAGGGTTAGGTTTAGGGTTAAGGCTAGCATTAAGGCTTTGGTTAGGGCTAATATTAAGGTTAGGATTTGTGTTAAGGTTAGGGTCAGGGTTAGGGTTAGGGTTAAGGTTGGGGTTATGTTTAAACATTTGGAAATCTCAATGAATTGGCTTGAATCACTGGACAAAATGGAATCTAACACTGAGAATTCACGATGATAGACTAGGGAAATATTTAGGAATGTGCTTGAACCACTAAGGATACATATTCATAGAGCCTTAATATTTGAAGGACACTGTTTAATCACTGGCAAATCACGTTCAAAGCGCTGAGAAGAGAATGCCATACTGTTTATACTTATAATTCAGTCCCAATGTGTTGGCTTATTTGAAAAAACGTTTGTTAAACACTTAAACATTCAGGTTCATAGGGCTCACATACCTGCATGAAAATGTTTAAAGTCTCAGAGCTCAAAATGACAGACCAAGGAAATGTCTAGGAATACTAGACACTTGGTATAAGTTTGTGGAACCTTAATGTAGGGCTAGGGCTAGGGCTAGAGTTAGGGTTAGTGTTAGGGTTAGGGTTAGGTTTAGGGCTAGGTTTAGGGTTATGTTTATGGTTAGGGTTAGGGTTAGGTTAGGGTTAGTGTTAGGGTTAGGGTTAGGGTTAGGGTTAGGAATATGGTTAGGGTTAGGAATATGGTTAGTGTTAGGTTTAGGGTTAGGGTTAGGGTTAGGCTAGGTCTAGGGTTAGGGTTAATGTTAGGCTTAGGGCTAGGGCTAGGGTTAGGGTTAGGGTTAGGGTTAGGGTGAGGGTTAGTGTTAGGGTTAGGGTTAGGGTTAGGGTTAGGGTTAGGGCTAGGGCTAGGGTTAGGGTTAGGGTTAGGGTTAGGGCTTGGGCTCAGGCTAGGGCTAGTACTAGGGCTACGTTTAGGTTTAGGGTTAATGTTAAGGTTAGGGTTAGGGCTAGGTTTAGTGTTAGGGTTAGGGATATGTTTAGGCATAGGTTTAGGGTTAGGGTAAGGTTAGCTTTAGGGCTAGGGCTAAGGTTAGGGTTAGGGTTATTGTTAGGGATAGGGCTAGGGCTAGGGTTATGGTTTGGGATAGGGTTAGGCCTAGGGTTAGGGTTAGGGTTAGGGTTAATGCTCTGGTAGGGTTAGAGCTAGGGTAGGTTTAGGGTTAGAGTTAGGGTTAGGGTTTGAGCTAGGGTTAGGGTTAGGGTTAGGGTTAGGGCTAGGGCTCTTTTAAGGGCTAGTATTAGGGTTATATTTAGGGTTAGGATTAGGATTTAATTTAGGGTTAGATCTTGGTTTAGGGCTCGGGTTAGGGTTAGGGTTAGGGTTAGGTTAGGGTTAGGGTTAGGGTTAGGGTTATGGTTATGGTTAAGGCTAGGGTTTGGACTCGGTTTAGGGCTAGTATTACGGTTAGTGTTAGGCCTAAGTTTAGGATTATGGTTTGGGCTATGCATTGGGCTAGGTTTAGGATTAGGGTTAGGGTTAGGTTTAAGTCCATGGTTAGGGCTGGTTTAAGGGCTAGTATTAAGGTTATGTTTAGGGTTAGGGTTAGGTTTTTATTTATGGTTAGATCTTGGTTTAGGGCTAGGGTTAGGACTAGGTTAGGGCTAGGGTTAGGGTTAGGGTTAGGGCTAGTTTTAGGGCTTTTATTAGGTTTAGAGTTTGCATTAGGGTTAGGGTTAGGGTTAGGATTAGGTTTAGGGTTAGGTCTAGGTTTAGGGTTTGGGTTAGGGCTAGGTTTAGGGCTATGTTTAGGTTTAGGTTTAGGGCTAGGGTTAGGGCCAGGTTTAGGGTTAGGGTTGTCCTAGGGTTAGGGTTAGGGTTACGGTTATCATTCGGGTTAGGGTTCCGTTTAGGGTTAAGGCTCGGATTAGGACTTGATTTACGGCTAGTATTAGGGTCAGGGTTAGCATTAGGGTTAGGGTTAGGGCCAGGTTTACGGTTACGGTTTTCCTAGGGTTAGGGTTAGGGTTAGAGTTAGGGCGAGGGCTAGATCGAGCGGTTAGTGCTCGGTTTAGGGTTAATGGTTAGGGTTAGTTTTAAGGTTAGGAATAGGGTTAGGGCAAGGGTTATGGTTAGTGTTAATGTTATGCTTCTTGTTAGGATTAGGGTTAGTTTTATGGTTAAGTCTAGGGTTACGGTGAGGGTTAGGGTTAAGGCTAGGGTTAGGGCTAGTTTTAGGGTTAAGGTTAGCGTTAGAGTTAGGGTTAGGGCTAGGTTTAGGGTTAGGGTTGTCCTAGGGTTAGGCTTAGGTTCGGGTTAGGTTTAAGGTTAGGGTTAGGTTTAGGGCTAGGAATAGTGTCAGTCTTAGGGTTAGGGCTACGGCTAGGGTTAGGGCTTGGGTTAGGGCTAGTATTAGGGTTAGGTTGAGGTTTAGGGTTAGGGATATGGTTAGGGTCAGGGTTAGGCCTGGTTTAGGTGTAGGGTTTGGGGTAGGGTTAGGTTTAGGGCTTTGGTTAGTGTTATGTTTAGGGCTAGGGCTACGACTAGGGTTAGGGTTAGGGTTAAGGTTTAGAATAGGGTGAGGGCTAGGTTAGGGTTAGGGTTAGGGTTAGGGCTTGGTTTAGGGTTAGGGTTAGTGTTCAGTTTATAGCTAGAATTACGGTAAGCGTTAGGGTTAGGGGTAGGGGTAGGGTTTGGGCTAGTATTAGGGTTAGGGTTAAGGTTAGGGTAAGTGTTAGAGTTAGGGTTAGGGTTAGGGCTAGAACTAGGATTAGCGTTAGGGCTAGGTTAGGGTTAGGGTTAGGTTTAAGGTTAGGAATAGTGTTAGGGCTAGGGTTAGGTTTAGGGTTAGGGTTAGGCTTAGGGCTAGGGCTAAGGTTCGGTCTAGTGTTATGGCTAGGATTTGGGTTAGGGGTAAGGCTAGCATTAGGGCTAGGTTTAGGGCTAATATTAAGGTTAGGGTTTTTGTTAGGGCTAGGGTCAGGTGTAGGGTTAGTGTTGGGTTAGGGTTAGGTTTAGGTTTAGTGTTAGGGTTATGGTGTATAAACATTTGGAATTCACAATGAATGAGCTGGAATCACTGGACAAAATTGAATCTTACACTGAGAATTAACTATGATAGATGAGGCAAATATTTAGGAATGTGCTTCATACACTAGGAATACATGTTCAAAGAGATTTAATATCTGAAGGAAACTGTTTAGTTACTGGGAAATCGTGTTCAAATAGCTGAGAACTGAGTTTCATACTGGTAACATTTCTAACTAAGTCTAAATGAGTTGGTGTATTTGAAAGGAGGTTGGTTAAACACTTTAACATTCTATTTCATAAGGCTCAGACACCCATATGAAAATGTTAAAACTCTCACAGGTAAAAATGACAGACCAGGGAAATGTCAAGGAATGCGTATGAAACTCTGGGAATACCTTTGTAGAACCTTCATGTCAGAACTTTGCTCCCAGTATCAAAAGGGTTTTCAGGGCCTCAACAGTGCTGTTTTCCGGATTTCATAGCCCATCGGCAGGGCTGTCAGAGTCACAGGTCTCTCTAGGGTGAGATGCCCTTATGTTGGGCAGCATGGGTGTTCCCTGTCCTTATGGATGCCAAGTGTTGTCTTAAGGGAGTGCTGGTGGCTCCCTTCTGGCCACTCTTCCACCGGGGAAGAGGCAGTCTGTGAGCAGAAGGTGAACGGGGCTGTGGGTGTTAGGCCATTAAGCCAAATTCCAGAGATTGGGAAGTCAGCCCTTTTCTTAGGAGCTAAGTAGCCAGCCAGTGTGGCTCAATGGTGAGGCAAAAAAGGGCCTGGGGAACAGCGGGAAATAGTCACATGAACAAGGGTTGGGGTGCGTTAACCAGTTCAAAGTGTTCATATCATCAATGGGGAGGGCCGAGGTAGAGAGTTGGATGTGCTGAGGTGACCAAGGATATGGTCTGGCCCAGGTGAACAGCCAGAAGTGCTGTGGTGGACAAGGGCTTGGGGACCAGGGACCTGACGATGTGCTGAAGTCATCAAGGGGGAGGGGCTACATGGACAGCACAAAGTGTTCAGGTGGTTAAGATTTAGGGCCAGGGACCACCTGAGACTGCTGACATCATGAAGGGGAGGGGCCACGTGGACAGCCAGAAGTGGTAAGGAGTCCGAGTGGTTGGGCTTGTCCCAGTGAACAGCCAGAAATCCTGAGGTACACCACGATTTGCTGCCAGGTCAATAGCTGGAACGGCTCAAATGTAAGGCTGGTAGAGCTCGGTGAATGCATTAGAGTTTCCAAGAGTTCGGAAAGTCCCCATCTTCCTGTGGTCCTTACTCTGGAGGGCAATAAGTAGGTATCTGTCCTCTCGGAAGGACGTTCCCCAGGAATTAAGCAAAAAGCTGGCCCTCAGTTCGTTTTGAAATTTAAGTGACCATGGAGGGGGCAGGTCTTTGCTCCCAGTTTGGAAAGGGTTTTCACGGCCTCAACACTGCTGTTCCCCGGATTTCAAAGCCCATATGCATGGCTGTCAGAGTCTAAGGTCACTGCAGGGTGTGATGCCACAATGTTGGGGAACATAGGGAATCCCTGGCCTCATGCACGCCCAGTGTTGTCTCAAAGGAGTGCTGGAGGCTCCCTGCTTGCCACTCTCCCACCGGGGAAGAGTTAGTCTGTGAGCAGAGTTTACCTGGGGCTGAGGGTGTGAGGTCCTTAAGCCGACTTCCAGAGATTGGGAAGTCACCCCTCTTCTTAGGAGATAAGTAGCCAGCCAGTGTGGCTCATTGGTGAGGCGAACAAGGGCCTGGGGAACAGCAGGAAATAGTCACATGAACAAGGGTTGGGACCCGGTATCCAGTTTAAAGTGTTCATATCATCAATGGGGAGGGGAAGGTGGAGAGTCAGAAGTGCTGAGGTGACCAAGGATAGGGTCTGGCCCAGGTGAACAGCAGGAAGTGCTCTATTGGATAAGGGCTTTTGGACCGGGGACCTGCCAGAAGTGCTGAAGTCATCACGGGAGGGGCCACATGGACAGCCAGAAGTTGTAACGAGTCCGAGTGGTTGGGCTTGTCCCAGTGAACAGCCAGAAATCCTCAGGTAGACCAGGGCTTGCTGCCAGGTCAACAGCTGGAAGTGGTCAAGTGTAAAGGCTGGTAGAGCCAGGTGAATGCATTGGAGGATTCCAAGAGGTCAGAAATTCCCGAACTTCCAGTGGTCCATACTCTGGACCTCAGTTAGAAGGTACCAGTCCTCTAAGAAGGACGTTCCCCAGGAAGTAAGCAAAAGCTGGCCCTCAGTTCGCATGGAAATTTAAGTGACCATGCACAGGTAAGGTCTTTGCTCCCAGTTTGGAAAGGGTTTTGAGAGCCTCAACACTGTTGTTTGCCAAATTTCAAAGCCTATATGCAGGGCTGTCAGAGTCGTAGGTCACTGTAGGGTGAGATGCCCCCATGTTGGTGAATTTGGGAGATCCCTGGCCTCATGGATGTCCAGGGTTGTCTTAAAAGAGTGCTGGGGGCGCCCTGCTGGCCACCATCAAACCGAGGAATAGGCAGTCTGTGAGCAGAAGGTTACCTGGGGCTGTGGGTTTTAGGCCCTTAAGCCAACTTCCAGAGATAGGGAAATCACCCCTCTTTTCAGGAGCTAAGTAGCCAGCCAGTGTGGTTCATTGTTGAGGTGAACAAGGGCCTGGGGAACAGCGGGAAATAGTCACATGAACAAGGGTTGGGACCAGGTAACCAGTTTAAAGTGTTCATATAGTCAATGGGGAGGCGCCAGGTGGAGAGTCGGAAGTGCTGAGGTGACCAAGGATATGGTCTGGCCCAGGCGAACAGCTGGAGGTGCTCTGGTGGATAATGGCTTGGGGACTGGGGACCAGCAGGGAGTGCTGACATCACCAAGGGGGAGGGGCCACGTGTAGAGGTTGAGGTCCTCAGGTGCTTATGGGTTTGGGGCCCAGGGACAGGCCGGAAGTGCTGACGTCATCAAGGGTGAAGGGCCACGTGGAAAGCCCGAAGTTTCAGGTGGTTAAGATTTTGGGGCCCAGGACCAGCTGAGACTGTTGACGTCATGAAGGGGAGGGGCCACGTGGACAGCCAGAAGTGGTAAGGAGTCCGAGTGGTTGGGCTTGTCCCAGTGAACAGCCAGAAATCCTGAGGTACACCAGGGCTTGCTGCCAGGTCAACAACTGGAACTGCTCAAATGTAAGGCTGGTAGAGCTAGGGGAATGCATTAGAGTTTCCAAGAGTTCCGAAAGTCCCCATCTTCCTGTGGTCCTTACTCTGGAAGTCTGCGAGAAGGTACCTGTCCTCTCCAATTGAAGTTCCCTAGGAATTAAGCAAAAAGCTGGCCCTCAGTTCCTTTGGAAATTTAAGTGACCATGGAGGGGGCAGGTCTTTGCTCCCCATATGGGAAGGGTTTTCAGAGCGTCAACAGTGCTGTTTCCGGGATTTCAAAGCCCACAGGCAGGGCTTTCAGAGTCGTGGGTCACTCCATGGTGAGATGCCCCCATTTTGGGGAGCATGTGTGATCCCTGGCCTCATGCACGCCCAGTGTTGTTTCAAAGGAGTACTGGAGGCTCCCTGCTTGCCACCCTCCCACCGGGGAAAAGGTAGTCTGTGAGCAGAAGGTGAACTGGGGCTGTGGGTGTGAGGTCCTTAAGCCGACTTCCAGAGATTGGGAAGTCACCCCTCTTCTTAGGAGATAAGTAGGCAGCCAGTGTGGCTCATTGGTGAGGCGAACAAGGGCCTGGGGAACAGCAGGAAATAGTCACATGAACAAGGGTTGGAACCCGGTATCCAGTTTAAAGTGTTCATATCATCAATGGGGAGGTACGAGGTGGAGAGTCAGAAGTGCTGAGGTGACCAAGGATAGGGTCTGGCCCAGGTGAACAGCAGGAAGTGCTCTATTGGATAAGGGCTTTTGGACGGGGGACCTGCCAGAAGTGCTGAAGTCATCATGGGGGAGGGGCCACATGGACAGCCTGAAGCAATATGGTGGGTAAGGGTTTGGTGTCTGGGTAAGGGCAGGGAGTGCTGACTTCTTCGACATGGAGGGGCCACTTGGACTGCCAGAAGTTGTAACGAGTTCGAGTGGTTGGGCTTGTCCAAGTGAACAGCCAGAAATCCTCAGGTGGACTAGGGCTTTCTGCCAGGCCAACAGCTGGAAGTGGTCAAGTGTAAAGGCTGGTAGAGCCAGGTGAATGCATTGGAGGATTCCAAGAGGTCAGAAACTCCTGAACTTCCTGTGGTCCATACTCTGGACCTCAGTTAGAAGGTACCAGTCCTCTAAGAAGGATGTTCGCCAGGAAGTAAACAAAAATCCGGCCCTCAGTTAGCTACGAAATTTAAGTGACCGTGCACAGGTAAGGTCTTTGCTCCCAGTTTGGAAAGGGTTTTGAGGGCCTCAACACTGTTGTTTGCTGGATTTCAAAGCCTATATGCAGGGCTGTCAGAGTCGTAGGTCACTGCAGGGTGAGATGACCCCATGTTGGTGAATTTGGGGGATCCCTGGCCTCATGGATGCCCAGGGTTGTCTTAAAAGAGTGCTGGAGGCTCCCTGCTTGCCACCCTCCCACCGGAGAAGAGGTAGTCTGTGAGCAGAAGTTGACCTGGGGCTGTGGGTGTTAGGTCCTTAAGCTGACTTCCAGAGATTGGGAAGTCACCCCTCTTCTTAGGAGATAAGTAGCCAGCCAGTGTGGCTCATTGGTGAGGCGAACAAGGGCCTGGGGAACAGCGAGAAATAGTCACATGAACAAGGGGTGGAACCTGGTAACCAGTTTAAAGTGTTCATATCATCAATGGGGAGGTGCGAGGTAGAGAATCGGAAGTGCTGAGGTGACCAAGGATGTGGTCTTGCCCAGGTGAACAGCAGGAAGTGCTCTATTGGATAAGGGCTTTTGGAGCGGGGACCTGCCAGAAGTGCTGAAGTCATCATGGGGGAGGGGCCACATGGACAGCCTGCAGTGCTATGGTGGGTAAGGGTTTGGGGCTGGGGTAATGGCAGGGAGTGCTGACTTCTTCGACGTGGAGGGGCCACTTGGACTGCCAGAAGTTGTAACGTGTCCGAGTGGTTGGGCTTGTCCCAGTGAACAGCCAGAAATCCTCAGGTAGACCAGGGCTTGCTGCCAGGTCAACAGCTGGGAGTGGTCAAGTGTAAAGGCTGGTAGAGCCAGGTGAATGTATTGGAGGCCTAACACCCACTGGCCCAGGTGAATGCATTGGAGGATCCCAAGAGTTCAGAAACTCCCGAACTTCCTGTGGTCCATACTCTGGACTGCAGTTAGAAGGTACGAGTCTTCTCAGAAGGACGTTCCTCAGGACGTAAGCCAAAAGGTGGCCCTCAGTTCACTACCAAATTTAGGTGTCCATAGAGGGGGCAGGTCTTTGCTCCCAGTATGGAAAGGGTTTTCAGGGTCTCAACACTGCTGTTTCCCAGATTTCAAAGGCCAGGGCAGGGCTGTCAGAGTCTCAGGTTTCTCCAGGGTGAGATGCCCCAGGTTGGGCAGCAAGAGGGATCCCTGGTCTCATGGACGCCAAGTGTTGTCTTAAAGGAGTGCTGGCGGCTCCCTGCTTGCCACCCTCCCACCAGAGAAGTGGCTGTCTGTGCGCAGAAAGAGACCTGAGCCGGTGGGTGTTAGGCCCTTAAGCCAACTTCCAGAGATTGGGAAGTCACCTTTCTTCACAGGAACTAAGTAGCCAGCGAGCATGGTTCATTGGTGAGGTGAATAAAGGCCTGGGGAACAGCAGGAAATAGTCACATGAACAAGGGACGGGGCCCGGTAACCAGTTTAAAGTGCTCATATCATGAATGGGGAGGGGCAAGGTGGAGAGTTGGAAGTGCTGAGGTGACCAAGGATAGGGTCTGGCCCAGGTGTATAGTAGGGAGTGCTCTAGTGGATAAGGACTTGGGGACTGAGGACTGGCCCGGATTGCTGACGTCATCACAGGGGAGGGGCACGTGGACAGCCTGAAGTGCTAAGGAGGTTAAGGGTTTGGGTACGGGGACCTGCAGTGAGTGCTGATGTCTTCTAGAGGGAGGGGCCACGTGGAGAGGCTGAAGTGCTCATGTGGGTAAGGGTTTGGGGACCTGGGACCACCTGAGACTGCTGACGTCATCAAGGGGAGGGGCCACGTGGATAGCCAGAAGTGGTAACAAGGCCCAGTGGTTAGGCTTTTCCCAGTGAACAGCCAGAAATCCTCAGGTAGACCAGGACTTCCTGCCTGGTCAACAGCTGGAAGTTGTCTAGTGTAAAGGCTCTTAGAGCCAGGTGAATGCATTGGAGGATCCCAAGAGTTCGGAAACGCCCCAAATTTCTGAGTTCCATACGCTGGAAGGCACAGAGAAGGTACCTATCCTCAGGGAAGTGCATTCCCCATGAATTAAGCAAAAAGCTGGCCCTCAGGGCGCCCGGAACTGTAAGTTACTCTGGAGTGTCAGGAGTTTGCTCCCAGTATGGAAAGGGTTTTCTGGGCCTCAACACTGCTTTTTCCCGGATTTCAAAGTCCAGAGACAGGGCTGTCTGCATCGCAGGTTAGTCCAGAATGAGATGTTCCTATCATGGGGAGCATGGGGCGTCCCTATGGTCATGTACGCCCATGATTGTCTTAAAGGAGTGCTGGCGGCCCCATGCTTGCTACCCTCTCCACTGGAGATTAGGCAGTCTGTGAGCATAAAGTGACCTGGGGCTCTGGGTGTTAGAACCTGAAGACAAATTGCAGAGATAGGGATGTCACCCCTCTTCTTAGGAGCTAAGAGGCAGCCAGTGTGGCTCATTGGTGAGACGAATAAGGGCCTGGGGAACAGCAGGAAATAGTCACATGAACAAGGGTCGGGGCCCGTTAACCAATTGAAAGTGTTCATATCCTCAATGGGGAGGGGCCAGGTGGAGAGTCAGAAGTGCTCAGCTGATCAAGGATATTGTTTGGCCAGGTGTATAGCTGGCAGTGCTCTGGTGGATAAGGACTTAGGGACTGGGGACCAACTGGAAGTGCTGACATCATCACAGGGGAGAAGCCACGTGGACAGCCTGAAGTGCTAAGGTGGTTAAGGGTTTGGGGCATGGGGACTGGCAGGTAGTTCTGACAACATCAAGAGGGAGTGGCTACCTGTAGAGGATGAAGTGCTCAGGTAGTTATGGACTTGGGCCCAGGATAGGCTGAGACTGCTGAAGTCATCAAGCGGAGGGGCCATGTGGACAGCCAGAAGTGGTAAGGAGGCCAAGTGGTTGGTCTTGTCCTAGTGAACAGCAAGAAATCCTCAGGTAGACCAGGGCTTGCTGCCAGGTCAACAATTGGAAGTGGTCAAGTGTAAAGGCTGGTAGAGCCAGGTGAATGCATTGGAGGATCCCAAGAGATCAGAAACTCCCCAACTCCCTGTGGTCCATACTCTGGCAGGCAGCCAGAAGGTACCTGTCCTCCTGAAGGACGTTCCCCAGGAAGTAAACAAAAAGCTGGCCATCAGTTCGTTACGAAATTTAAGTGACCATGGAGGGGGCAGGTCTTTGCTCCCAGTTTGGAAAGGATTTTCAGGGCCTCAACACTGCTGTTTCCCAGATTTCAAAGCCCACAGGCAGAGCTGTCATAGTTGCAGGTCACTCCAGGGTGAGATGCCCCCATGTTGGGGAGCATGGGGTATCCATGGCCTCAGGGACGCCTAGGGTTGTCTTAAAGGAGTGCTGGCGGCTCCCTTCTTTCCACCATCCCACCGGAGAAGAGAAAGTCTGTGATCAGAAGGTGACCTGGGGCTGTGGGTGTTAGGCCCTTAAGCCAACTTCCAGAGATTGGGAAGTCACACCTCTTCTTAGGTGGTAAGTAGCCAGCCAGTGTGGCTCATTGGTGAGGTGTACAAGGGCCTGGGGAACAGCGGGAAATAGTGACATGAACACGGGTTGGGGCCCGGTAACCAGTTTAAAGTGTTCATATCATCAGTGGAGAGGGGTCAGGTGGAGAGTCGGAAGTGCTGAGGTGACCAAGGTAGCGGTCTGGCCCAGGTGAACAGACGGAAATGCATTGGAAGACAAGGGCTTGGGGACTGGGGACCGGCTGAAAATGCTGAGGTCATCAAGCGGGAGGGGCCATGTGGAGAGGCTGAAGTGCTCATGTGGGTAAGGGTTTGGGGACCTGGGACCACCTGAGACTGCTGACGTCATCTAGGGGAGGGGCCACGTGGATAGCCAGAAGTGGTAACAAGGCCCAGTGGTTAGGATTTTCCCAGTGAACAGCCAGAAATCCTCAGGTAGACCAGGACTTCCTGCCTGGTCAACAGCTGGAAGTTGTCTAGTGTAAAGGCTCTTAGAGCCAGGTGAATGCATTGGAGGATCCCAAGAGTTCGGAAACGCCCCAAATTTCTGAGTTCCATACGCTGGAAGGCACAGAGAAGGTACCTATCCTCAGGGAAGTGCATTCCCCATGAATTAAGCAAAAAGCTGGCCCTCAGGGCGCCCGGAACTGTAAGTTACTCTGGAGTGTCAGGAGTTTGCTCCCAGTATGGAAAGGGTTTTCTGGGCCTCAACACTGCTTTTTCCCGGATTTCAAAGTCCAGAGACAGGGCTGTCTGCATCGCAGGTTAGTCCAGAATGAGATGTTCCTATGATGGGGAGCATGGGGCGTCCCTATACTCATGTACGCCCATGATTGTCTTAAAGGAGTGCTGGCGGCCCCCTGTTTGCCACCCTCTCCACTGGAGATTAGGCAGTCTGTGAGCATAAGGTGTGTTGGGCTCTGGGTGTTGGGCACTTAAGCCAACTTGCAGAGATTGGAAAGTCAACCCTTATCTTAGCTGGCCAGTGTGGCTCATTGGTGAGGAGAACAAGGGCCTGGGGAACAGCCAGAAATAGTCACGTGAACTAGGTTTGGGGCCAGATGACCAGATTAAAGTGTTCATATCATCAGTGGGGAGGGGCCAGGTAGAAAGCCTGAAATGGTGAGGTGAAAAAGGATATGTGCTGGCCCAGGGGAACAGTTGTAACTGCTCTGTTGGACAAGTGCTTGGGGACCAGGGATCAGCCAGAGGTGCTGACTTCATTAAGGGGGAGGTGCCACGGGGACAGTCAGAAGTGGTAAGAGGCTGAGTGGTTGGGTTGTCCCAGTGAACAGCCAGAAATCCTCAGGTAGACCAGGGCTTGCTGCTAGGTCAACAGCTGCAAGTGGTCAAGTGTAAAGGGTGGTAGAGCCAGGTGAATGCATTGGAGGATCCCAAGAGATCAGAAACTCCCGAACTTCCTGTGGTCCATACTCTGGACCGCAGTTAGAAGGTACCAGTACTCTCAGAAGGACATTCCTCAGGAAGTAAGCCAACAGGTGGCCCTCAGTTCGCTACGAAATTTAAGTGTACATAGAAGGTGTAGGTCTTGCTCCCAGTATGGAAAGGGTTTTCAGGGCCTCAACACTGTTGTTTCCCAGATTTCAAAGGACATAGGCAGGACTGTCAGAGTCTCAGGTTTCTGCAGGGTGAGATGCCCCCATGTTTGGCAGCAAGGGGGATCCCTGGCCTCACGGAGGCCAAGTGTTGCCTTGGGTTGTGGGTTTTAGGTCCTTAAGCCAAATTCCAGAGCTTGGGAAATCAGCCCTATTCTTAAGAGCTAAGTAGCCAGCCAGTGTCGCTCATTGGTGAGGTGAACCAGAGCCTAAATAACAGTGGGAAATAGTCAAATGAACAAAGGTTTGGACCGGATAACCAGTTTAAAGTGTTCATGTAATCAAGGGGGAAGGGCCACGTGGACAGTGAGAACTGCTGAGGTGACCTAGGATATGGTGAGGGATAGGTGAACAGTTGGAAGTGCTCTGGTGGATTAAGGGTTGGGGATCTTGTACCTATAGGAAGTGCTGATGTCATTCACGGGGGTGTTGGGGCGGGGCACGTGTACAGGCTGTAGTGCTCAGGAGGTTATGAGTTTGGGTCCGGGTATTGGCCAGAAGTGATGACGTCATCATGGGGGAGGTTCCCAGTGGAAAGCCCAAGATGTTCAGGTGGTTTAGATTTTCGGGCCCAGGACCAGCTGAGACTGCTAACGTCATCAAGGGGAGGGGCCACGTTGACAGCCAGAAGTGATAAGGAGACCTTGTGGTTGGACTTGTCCCAGTGAACAGTCAGAAAACCTCAGGTAGACCAGGCCTACTGCCAGGTCAACAGCTGGAAGTGGTCAAGTGTAAAGGCTGGTAGAGCCAGGAGAATACACTGGAGGATCCCAAGGGGTCGGAAACTACCGAACTTCTTGTGGTCCATACTCTGGTAGGCATCAAGAATGTAGCTCTCCTCATGGAAGGACATTTCCCCAGAAATTCAGGGAAAAGCTCGTTCTCAGTTCCTTATAAAATATAAGTGACCATTGAGGGCCAGGCCTTTGCTCCCAGTTTGGAAAGGGTTTTCAGGGTTTCATCACTGCGGTTTCCCATATTTCAAATCCCTTTTGTAGGTCTGTCAAGTCACAGGTAACTGCAGGGTGAGATGCCCCCATTTTAGAGAGCTTGGTGGATCCCTGGCCTCATGGACACCCTGGGTTGTCTGAAAGGAGTGCTGGAGGCGCGCTGCTGGACACCATTCCACCGGAGAAGAGGCAGTCTGTGGACAAGAGTTTACCTGAGGTTGTGGGTGATAAGCCCTTAATCCAACTTCCAGAGATCGAGAAATCACCCCAGTTCTTATGAACTTAGGGCCAGCCAGTTTGGCTCCTTTGTGAGGTGACCAAGGGCCTGGGGAACAGTGGGAAATGGTCACATGAACAAGGGTTTGGGTATCAGTAACCAGTTTAAAGTGTTCATATAACCAATTGGGATTTGCCAGAAGGCAGTCGTAGGGCTGAGAAGACCAAGGATATTGTAAGGCCCAGGTGAAGAGCAAGAAGTGCTGTGGTGGATAAAGGGTTAGGGAATGTGGACCGGCAGGAAGTGCTGACGTAATCATGGGGAAGGGGCCACGTGTCCAGGCTGAGGTGCTCAGCTGTTTTTGGGTTTGTGGCTCGGGGATCAGCCGGAAGTGCTGACGTCATCAAGGGGAAGGGGCCACCTCGGGAGGCTAAAGTGCTCAGGTGTTTATGGTATTGGGGCCCTGGTACATTCCGGAAGTGCTGATATTATCAAGGGGGAAGGGCCAAGTGGACATACTAAGGTGCTCAGGTGGTTAAGATTTTGGGGCCAGGACCGACTGAGTCCACTGACATCATCAAGGGGAGGGGTCACCTGGAAGCCAGAAGTGGTAACGAGGCCGAGTGGTTGTGCTTGTCCTAGTGAACAGCCAGAAAACCTCAGGTAGATCAGGGCTTGCTGCCCGGCCAAAAGCTGGAAGTGTTCAAGTGTAAAGGCTGGTAGAGCCAGGGGAATGCATTGGAGAATCCCAAGAGGATGGAAACTCCGCAACTTCCTATGGTTTATACTCTGGAAGGCAGCGGGAGGTACCTAACCTCCCAGAAGGGCAGTTTCCCAGTAATTAAGTAAAAAGCTGGCGCGCAGTTCGCTACGACATTTAAGTGACCATGAAGGGGACAGGTCTTTGTTCCCAGTTTGGAAAGGGTTTTCAGGGCCTCAACACTGCTATTTCCTGGATTTCAAAGCCCATATGCAGGGCTGTCAGAGTCACAGGTCACTGCAGGGTGAGATGACCCCGTGTTTAGGGTCAAGGGGGATCCCGGCCTCACGGAAAACAAGAGTTATCTTAAAGGAATGCTGGGGGCAAACTGCTGGCCAACATCCCACCAGAGAAGAGGGAGTCTGTGAGTGGAAGATTGCCTGGGGCTGTGGGTTTTAGGTCCTTAAGCCAAATTCCAGAGCTTGGGAAATCAGCCCTATTCTTAAGAGCTAAGTAGCCAGACAGTGTCGCTCATTGGTGAGGTGAACCAGAGCCTAAAGAACAGTGGGAAATAGTCAAATGAACAAGGGTTTGGATCCGATAACCAGTTTAAAGTGTTCATGTCATCAAGGGGGAAGCGCCACGTGGACAGTGAGAACTGCTGAGGTGACCTAGGATATGGTGTGGGCTAGGTGAACAGCCGGAAGAGCTCTGGTGGAGTAATGGTTAGGGATCGTGGACCTATAGGGAGTGCTGATGGCATTCACGGGGGTGTGGGGGCGGGGCACGTGTAGAGGCTGTAGTGCTCAGGTGGTTATGTGTTTGGGTCCGGGTATTGGCCAGAATTGATTACGTCATCATGGGGGAGGTTCCCCGTGGAAAGCCCAAGGTGTTCAGGTTGTTTAGATTTTCGGGCCCAGGAACAACTGAGACTGCTGACGTCATCAAAGGGAGGGGCCACGTTGACAGCCAGAAGTGATAAGGAGACCTTGTGGTTGGACTTGTCCCAGTGAACAGTCAGAAAACCTCAGGTTGACCAGGCCTACTGCCAGGTCAACAGCTGGAAGTGGTCAAGAGTAAAGGCTGGTAGAGCCAGGAGAATACACTGGAGGATCCCAAGAGGTCGGAAACTACCGAATTTCTTGTGGTCCATACTCTGGTAAGCATCAGGAATGTAGCTCTCCTCATGGAAGGACATTTCCCCAGGAATTAAGCGCAAAGCTCGTTCTCAGTTCCCTATAAAATATAAGTGACCATTGAGGGCCAGGCCTTTGCTCCCAGTTTGGAAAGGGTTTTCAGGGTTTCATCACTGCGGTTTCCCATATTTCAAATCCCTTTTGTAGGTCTGTCAAGTCACAGGTAACTGCAGGGTGAGATGCCCCCATTTTAGAGAGCTTGGTGGATCCCTGGCCTCATGGACACCCTGGCTTGTCTGAAAGGAGTGCTGGAGGCGCGCTGCTGGACACCATTCCACCGGAGAAGAGGCAGTCTGTGGACAAGAGTTTAACTGAGGTTGTGGGTGAGAAGCCCTTAATCCAACTTCCAGAGATCGAGAAATCACCCCAGTTCTTTTGAACTTAGGGCCATCCAGTTTGGCTCCTTTGTGAGGTGACCAAGGGCCTGGGGAACAGTGGGAAATGGTCACATGAACAAGGGTTTGGGTCTCAGTAACCAGTTTAAAGTGTTCATATAACCAATTGGGATTTGCCAGAAGGCAGTCGTAGGGCTGAGAAGACCAAGGATATTGTAAGGCCCAGGTGAAGAGCAAGAAGTGCTGTGGTGGATAAAGGGTTAGGGAATGTGGACCGGCAGGAAGTGCTGACTTAATCATGGGGAAGGGGTCACGTGTCGAGGCTGAGGTGCTCAGGTGTTTATGGGTTTGTGGCCCGGGGACCAGCCGGAAGTGCTGACGTCATCAAGGGGAAGGGGCCACCTCGGGAGGCTAAAGTGCTCAGGTGTTTATGGTATTGGGGCCCTGGTACCTTCCGGAAGTGCTGATATAATCAAGGGGGAAGGGCCACGTGGACATCCTAAGGTGTTCAGGTGGTTAAGATTTTGGGGCCAGGACCAACTGAGTCCTCTGACATCATCAAGGGGAGGGGTCACCTGGAAGCCAGAAGTGGTAACGAGGCCGAGTGGTTATGATTGTCCTAGTGAACAGCCAGAAAACCTCAGGTAGATCAGGGCTTGCTGCCCGGCCAACAGCTGGAAGTGTTCAAGTGTAAAGGCTGGTAGAGCCAGGGGAATGCATTGGAGAATCCCAAGAGGATAGAAACTCCCCAACTTCCTGTGGTTTATACTGAGGAAGGCAGCGGCAGGTACCTAACCTCCCAGAAGGGCAGTTTCCCAGTAATTAAGTAAAAAGCTGGCGCGCAGTTCGCTACGACATTTAAGTGACCATGAAGGGGACAGGTCTTTGTTCCCAGATTGGAAAGGGTTTTCAGGGCCTCAACACTGCTATTTCCTGGATTTCAAAGCCCATATGCAGGGCTGTCAGAGTCACGGGTCACTGCAGGGTGAGATGACCCCGTGTTTAGGGTCAAGGGGGATCCCGGCCTCACGGAAAACAAGGGTTATCTTAAAGGAATGCTGGGGGCAAACTGCTGGCCAACATCCCACCAGAGAAGAGGGAGTCTGTGAGTGGAAGATTGCCTGGGGCTGTGGGTTTTAGGTCCTTAAGCCAAATTCCAGAGCTTGGGAAATCAGCCCTATTCTTAAGAGCTAAGTAGCCAGCCAGTGTCGCTCATTGGTGAGGTGAACCAGAGCCTAAAGAACAGTGGGAAATAGTCAAATGAACAAGGGTTTGGACCCGATAACCAGTTTAAAGTGTTCATGTCATCAAGGGGGAAGCGCCGAGTGGACAGTGAGAACTGCTGAGGTGACCTAGGATATGGTGAGGGCTAGGTGAACTGCTGGAAGTGCTCTGGTGGATTAAGGGTTGGGGATCGTGTACCTATAGGAAGTGCTGATGGCATTCACGGGGGTGTGGGGGCGGGGCACGTGTAGAGGCTGTAGTGCTCAGGTGGTTATGAGTTCGGGTCCGGGTATTGGCCAGAAGTGATGACGTCATCATGGGGGAGGTTCCCAGTGGAAAGCCCAAGTAGTTCAGGTGGTTTAGATTTTCGGTCCCAGGACCAGCTGAGACTGCTGATGGCATCAAGGGGAGGGGCCACATTGACAACCAGAAGTGATAAGGAGACCTTGTGGTTGGACTTGTCCCAGTGAACAGTCAGAAAACCTCAGGTAGACCAGGCCTACTGCCAGGTCAACAGCTGGAAGTGGTCAAGTAAAGCCTGGTAGAGTCAGGGGAATACACTGGAGGATCCCCTTAGGTCAGAAACTACCGAACTTCTTGTGGTCCGTACTCTGGTAGGCATCAAGAATGTAGCTCTCCTCATGGAAGGACATTTCCCCAGGAATTAAGCGAAAAGCTCGTTCTCAGTTCCCTGTAAAATATTTGACCATTGAGGGCCAGGCCTTTGCTCCCAGTTTGGAAAGGGTTTTCAGGGTTTCATCACTGCGGTTTCCCATATTTCAAATCCCTTTTGTAGGTCTGTCAAGTCACAGGTAACTGCAGGGTGAGATGCCCCCATTTTAGAGAGCTTGGTGGATCCCTGGCCTCATGGACAACCTGGCTTGTCTGAAAGGAGTGCTGGAGGCGCGCTGGTGGACACCATTCCACCGGAGAAGTGGCAGTCTGTGGACAAGAGTTTACCTGAGGTTGTGGGTGTTAAGCCTTTAATCCAACTTCCAGAGATCGGAAAATCACCCCAGTTCTTATGAACTTAGGGCCAGCCAGTTTGGCTCCTTTTTGAGGTGACCAAGGGCCTGGGGAACAGTGGGAAATGGTCACATGAACAAGTGTTGGGTCTCAGTAACCAGTTTAAAGTGTTCATATAACCAATTGGGATTTGCCAGAAGGCAGTCGTAGGGCTGAGAAGACCAAGGATATTGTAAGACCCAGGTGAAGAGCAAGAAGTGCTATGGTGGATAAAGGGTTAGGGAATGTGGACCGGCAGGAAGTGCTGACGTAATCATGGGGAAGGGGCCACGTGTCGAGGCTGAGGTGCTCAGGTTTTTATGGGTTTGTGGCCCGGGGACCAGCCGGAAGTGCTGACGTCATCAAGGGGAAGGGGCCACCTCGGGAGGCTAAAGTGCTCAGGTGTTTATGGAATTGGAGCCCTGGTACCTTCCGGAAGTGCTGATATAATCAAGGGGGAAGGGCCACGTGGACATCCTAAGGTGTTCAGGTGGTTAAGATTTTGGGGCCAGGACCAACTGAGTCCTCTGACATCATCAAGGGGAGGGGTCACCTGGAAGCCAGAAGTGGTAATGAGGCCGAGTGGTTATGCTTGTCCTAGTGAACAGCCAGAAAACCTCAGGTAGATCAGGGCTTGCTGCCCAGCCAACAGCTGGAAGTGTTCAAGTGTAAAGGCTGGTAGAGCCAGGGGAATGCATTGGAGAATCCCAAGAGGATAGAAACTCTCCAACTTCCTGTGGTTTATACTGAGGAAGGCAGCGGCAGGTACCTAACCTCCCAGAAGGGCAGTTTCCCAGTAATTAAGTAAAAAGCTGGCGCGCAGTTCGCTACGACATTTAAGTGACCATGAAGGGGACAGGTCTTTGTTCCCAGATTGGAAAGGGTTTTCAGGGCCTCAACACTGCTATTTCCTGGATTTCAAAGCCCATATGCAGGGCTGTCAGAGTCACGGCTCACTGCAGGGTGAGATGACCCCGTGTTTAGGGTCAAGGGGGATCCCGGCCTCACGGAAAACAAGGGTTATCTTAAAGGAATGCTGGGGGCAAACTGCTGGCCAACATCCCACCAGAGAAGAGGGAGTCTGTGAGTGGAAGATTGCCTGGGGCTGTGGGTTTTAGGTCCTGAAGCCAAATTCCAGAGCTTGGGAAATCAGCCCTATTCTTAAGAGCTAAGTAGCCAGCCAGTGTCGCTCATTGGTGAGGTGAACCAGAGCCTAAAGAACAGTGGGAAATAGTCAAATGAACAAGGGTTTGGACCCGATAACCAGTTTAAAGTGTTCATGTCATCAAGGGGGAAGCGCCATGTGGAGATTGAGAACTGCTGAGGTGACCTAGGATATGGTGAGGGCTAGGTGAACAGCTGGAAGTGCTCTGGTGGATTAAGGGTTGGGGATCGTGTACCTATAGGAAGTGCTGATGGCATTCACGGGGGTGTGGGGGCGGGGCACGTGTAGAGGCTGTAGTGCTCAGGTGGTTATGAGTTCGGGTCCGGGTATTGGCCAGAAGTGATGACGTCATCATGGGGGAGGTTCCCAGTGGAAAGCCCAAGTAGTTCAGGTGGTTTAGATTTTCGGTCCCAGCACCAGCTGAGACTGCTGATGGCATCAAGGGGAGGGGCCACATTGACAACCAGAAGTGATAAGGAGACCTTGTGGTTGGACTTGTCCCAGTGAACAGTCAGAAAACCTCAGGTAGACCAGGCCTACTGCCAGGTCAACAGCTGGAAGTGGTCAAGTGTAAAGCCTGGTAGAGCCAGGGGAATACACTGGAGGATCCCGTTAGTTCAGAAACTACCGAAATTCTTGTGGTCCGTACTCTGGTAGGCATCAAGAATGTAGCTCTCCTCATGGAAGGACATTTCCCCAGGAATTAAGCGAAAAGCTCGTTCTCAGTTCCCTATAAAATATTTGACCATTGAGGGCCAGGCCTTTGCTCCCAGTTTGGAAAGGGTTTTCAGGGTTTCATCACTGCGGTTTCCCATATTTCAAATCCCTTTTGTAGGTCTGTCAAGTCACAGGTAACTGCAGGGTGAGATGCCCCCATTTTAGAGAGCTTGGTGGATCCCTGGCCTCATGGACAACCTGGCTTGTCTGAAAGGAGTGCTGGAGGCGCGCTGGTGGACACCATTCCACCGGAGAAGTGGCAGTCTGTGGACAAGAGTTTACCTGAGGTTGTGGGTGTTAAGCCTTTAATCCAACTTCCAGAGATCGGAAAATCACCCCAGTTCTTATGAACTTAGGGCCAGCCAGTTTGGCTCCTTTTTGAGGTGACCAAGGGCCTGGGGAACAGTGGGAAATGGTCACATGAACAAGTGTTGGGTCTCAGTAACCAGTTTAAAGTGTTCATATAACCAATTGGGATTTGCCAGAAGGCAGTCGTAGGGCTGAGAAGACCAAGGATATTGTAAGACCCAGGTGAAGAGCAAGAAGTGCTATGGTGGATAAAGGGTTAGGGAATGTGGACCGGCAGGAAGTGCTGACGTAATCATGGGGAAGGGGCCACGTGTCGAGGCTGAGGTGCTCAGGTTTTTATGGGTTTGTGGCCCGGGGACCAGCCGGAAGTGCTGACGTCATCAAGGGGAAGGGGCCACCTCGGGAGGCTAAAGTGCTCAGGTGTTTATGGAATTGGGGCCCTGGTACCTTCCGGAAGTGCTGATATAATCAAGGGGGAAGGGCCACGTGGACATCCTAAGGTGTTCAGGTGGTTAAGATTTTGGGGCCAGGACCAACTGAGTCCTCTGACATCATCAAGGGGAGGGGTCACCTGGAAGCCAGAAGTGGTAATGAGGCCGAGTGGTTATGCTTGTCCTAGTGAACAGCCAGAAAACCTCAGGTAGATCAGGGCTTGCTGCCCGGCCAACAGCTGGAAGTGTTCAAGTGTAAAGGCTGGTAGAGCCAGGGGAATGCATTGGAGAATCCCAAGAGGATAGAAACTCCCCAACTTCCTGTGGTTTATACTGAGGAAGGCAGCGGGAGGTACCTAACCTCCCAGAAGGGCAGTTTCCCAGTAATTAAGTAAAAAGCTGGCGCCCAGTTCGCTACGACATTTAAGTGACCATGAAGGGGACAGGTCTTTGTTCCCAGATTGGAAAGGGTTTTCAGGGCCTCAACACTGCTATTTCCTGGATTTCAAAGCCCATATGCAGGGCTGTCAGAGTCACGGCTCACTGCAGGGTGAGATGACCCCGTGTTTAGGGTCAAGGGGGATCCCGGCCTCACGGAAAACAAGGGTTATCTTAAAGGAATGCTGGGGGCAAACTGCTGGCCAACATCCCACCAGAGAAGAGGGAGTCTGTGAGTGGAAGATTGCCTGGGGCTGTGGGTTTTAGGTCCTGAAGCCAAATTCCAGAGCTTGGGAAATCAGCCCTATTCTTAAGAGCTAAGTAGCCAGCCAGTGTCGCTCATTGGTGAGGTGAACCAGAGCCTAAAGAACAGTGGGAAATAGTCAAATGAACAAGGGTTTGGACCCGATAACCAGTTTAAAGTGTTCATGTCATCAAGGGGGAAGCGCCGAGTGGACAGTGAGAACTGCTGAGGTGACCTAGGATATGGTGAGGGCTAGGTGAACTGCTGGAAGTGCTCTGGTGGATTAAGGGTTGGGGATCCTGTACCTATAGGAAGTGCTGATGGCATTCACGGGGGTGTGGGGGCGGGGCACGTGTAGAGGCTGTAGTGCTCAGGTGGTTATGAGTTTGGGTCCGGGTATTGGCCAGAAGTGATGATGTCATCATGGGGGAGGTTCCCAGTGGAAAACCCAAGGTGTTCAGGTTGTTTAGATTTTCGGGCCCAGGACCATCTGAGACTGCTGACGTCATCAAGGGTAGGGGCCACTTTGACAGCCAGAAGTGATAAGGAGACCTTGGGGTTGGACTTGTCCCAGTGAACAGTCAGAAAACCTCAGGTAGACCAGGCCTACTGCCAGGTCAACAGCTGGAAGTGGTCAAGTGTAAAGGCTGGTAGAGCCAGGAGAATACACTGGAGGATCCCAAGAGGTCGGAAACTACCGAACTTCTTGTGGTCCGTACTCTGGTAGGCATCAAGAATGTAGCTCTCCTCATGGAAGGACATTTCCCCAGGAATTAAGCGAAAAGCTCGTTCTCAGTTCCCTATAAAATATTTGACCATTGAGGGCCAGGCCTTTGCTCCCAGTTTGGAAAGGGTTTTCAGGGTTTCATCACTGCGGTTTCCCATATTTCAAATCCCTTTTGTAGGTCTGTCAAGTCACAGGTAACTGCAGGGTGAGATGCCCCCATTTTAGAGAGCTTGGTGGATCCCTGGCCTCATGGACACCCTGGCTTGTCTGAAAGGATTGCTGGAGGCGCGCTGCTGGACACCATTCTACCGGAGAAGAGGCAGTCTGTGGACAAGAGTTTACCTGAGGTTGTGGGTGTTAAGCCCTTAATCCAACTTCCAGAGATCGAGAAATCACCCCAGTTCTTATGAACTTAGGGCCAGCCAGTTTGGCTCCTTTGTGACGTGACCAAGGGCCTGGGGAACAGTGGGAAATGGTCACATGAACAAGGGTTTGGGTCTCAGTAACCAGTTTAAAGTGTTCATATAACCAATTGGGATTTGCCAGAAGTCAGTCGTAGTGCTGAGAAGACCAAGGATATTGTAAGGCCCAGGTGAAGAGCAAGAAGTGCTGTGGTGGATAAAGGGTTAGGGAATGTGGACCGGCAGGAAGTGCTGACGTAATCATGGGGAAGGGGCCACGTGTCGAGGCTGAGGTGCTCAGGTGTTTATGGGTTTGTGGCCCGGGGAACAGCCGGAAGTGCTGACGTCATCAAGGGGAAGGGGCCACCTGGGGAGGCTAAAGTGCTCAGGTGTTTATGGTATTGGGGCCCTGGTAGCTTCCGGAAGTGGTGATATAATCAAGGGGGAAGGGCCACGTGGACATCCTAAGGTGTTCAGGTGGTTAAGATTTTGGGGCCAGGAACAACTGAGTCCTCTGACATCATCAAGTGGAGAGGTCACCTGGAAGCCAGAAGTGGTAACGAGGCCGAGTGGTTATGCTTGTCCTAGTGAACAGCCAGAAAACCTCAGGTAGATCAGGGCTTGCTGCCCAGCCAACAGCTGGAAGTGTTCAAGTGTAAAGGCTGGTAGAGCCAGGGGAATGCATTGGAGAATCCCAAGAGGATAGAAACTCCCCAACTTCCTGTGGTTTATACTCTGGAAGGCAGCGGGAGGTACCTAACCTCCCAGAAGGGCAGTTTCCCAGTAATTAAGTAAAAAGCTGGCGCGCAGTTCGCTACGACATTTAAGTGACCATGAAGGGGACAGGTCTTTGTTCCCAGATTGGAAAGGGTTTTCAGGGCCTCAACACTGCTATTTCCTGGATTTCAAAGCCCATATGCAGGGCTGTCAGAGTCACGGGTCACTGCAGGGTGAGATGACCCCGTGTTTAGGGTCAAGGGGGATCCCGGCCTCACGGAAAACAAGGGTTATCTTAAAGGAATGCTGGGGGCAAACTGCTGGCCAACATCCCACCAGAGAAGAGGGAGTCTGTGAGTGGATGATTGCCTGGGGCTGTGGGTTTTAGGTCCTTAAGCCAAATTCCAGAGCTTGGGAAATCAGCCCTATTCTTAAGAGCTAAGTAGCCAGCCAGTGTCGCTCATTGGTGAGGTGAACCAGAGCCTAAAGAACAGTGGGAAATAGTCAAATGAACAAGGGTTTGGACCCGATAACCAGTTTAAAGTGTTCATGTCATCAAGGGGGAAGCGCCATGTGGAGATTGAGAACTGCTGAGGTGACCTAGGATATGGTGAGGGCTAGGTGAACAGCTGGAAGTGCTCTGGTGGATTAAGGGTTGGGGATCGTGTACCTATAGGAAGTGCTGATGGCATTCACGGGGGTGTGGGGGCGGGGCACGTGTAGAGGCTGTAGTGCTCAGGTGGTTATGAGTTCGGGTCCGGGTATTGGCCAGAAGTGATGACGTCATCATGGGGGAGGTTCCCAGTGGAAAGCCCAAGTAGTTCAGGTGGTTTAGATTTTCGGTCCCAGGACCAGCTGAGACTGCTGATGGCATCAAGGGGAGGGGCCACATTGACAACCAGAAGTGATAAGGAGACCTTGTGGTTGGACTTGTCCCAGTGAACAGTCAGAAAACCTCAGGTAGACCAGGCCTACTGCCAGGTCAACAGCTGGAAGTGGTCAAGTAAAGCCTGGTAGAGTCAGGGGAATACACTGGAGGATCCCCTTAGGTCAGAAACTACCGAACTTCTTGTGGTCCGTACTCTGGTAGGCATCAAGAATGTAGCTCTCCTCATGGAAGGACATTTCCCCAGGAATTAAGCGAAAAGCTCGTTCTCAGTTCCCTGTAAAATATTTGACCATTGAGGGCCAGGCCTTTGCTCCCAGTTTGGAAAGGGTTTTCAGGGTTTCATCACTGCGGTTTCCCATATTTCAAATCCCTTTTGTAGGTCTGTCAAGTCACAGGTAACTGCAGGGTGAGATGCCCCCATTTTAGAGAGCTTGGTGGATCCCTGGCCTCATGGACAACCTGGCTTGTCTGAAAGGAGTGCTGGAGGCGCGCTGGTGGACACCATTCCACCGGAGAAGTGGCAGTCTGTGGACAAGAGTTTACCTGAGGTTGTGGGTGTTAAGCCTTTAATCCAACTTCCAGAGATCGGAAAATCACCCCAGTTCTTATGAACTTAGGGCCAGCCAGTTTGGCTCCTTTTTGAGGTGACCAAGGGCCTGGGGAACAGTGGGAAATGGTCACATGAACAAGTGTTGGGTCTCAGTAACCAGTTTAAAGTGTTCATATAACCAATTGGGATTTGCCAGAAGGCAGTCGTAGGGCTGAGAAGACCAAGGATATTGTAAGACCCAGGTGAAGAGCAAGAAGTGCTATGGTGGATAAAGGGTTAGGGAATGTGGACCGGCAGGAAGTGCTGACGTAATCATGGGGAAGGGGCCACGTGTCGAGGCTGAGGTGCTCAGGTTTTTATGGGTTTGTGGCCCGGGGACCAGCCGGAAGTGCTGACGTCATCAAGGGGAAGGGGCCACCTCGGGAGGCTAAAGTGCTCAGGTGTTTATGGAATTGGAGCCCTGGTACCTTCCGGAAGTGCTGATATAATCAAGGGGGAAGGGCCACGTGGACATCCTAAGGTGTTCAGGTGGTTAAGATTTTGGGGCCAGGACCAACTGAGTCCTCTGACATCATCAAGGGGAGGGGTCACCTGGAAGCCAGAAGTGGTAATGAGGCCGAGTGGTTATGCTTGTCCTAGTGAACAGCCAGAAAACCTCAGGTAGATCAGGGCTTGCTGCCCAGCCAACAGCTGGAAGTGTTCAAGTGTAAAGGCTGGTAGAGCCAGGGGAATGCATTGGAGAATCCCAAGAGGATAGAAACTCTCCAACTTCCTGTGGTTTATACTGAGGAAGGCAGCGGCAGGTACCTAACCTCCCAGAAGGGCAGTTTCCCAGTAATTAAGTAAAAAGCTGGCGCGCAGTTCGCTACGACATTTAAGTGACCATGAAGGGGACAGGTCTTTGTTCCCAGATTGGAAAGGGTTTTCAGGGCCTCAACACTGCTATTTCCTGGATTTCAAAGCCCATATGCAGGGCTGTCAGAGTCACGGCTCACTGCAGGGTGAGATGACCCCGTGTTTAGGGTCAAGGGGGATCCCGGCCTCACGGAAAACAAGGGTTATCTTAAAGGAATGCTGGGGGCAAACTGCTGGCCAACATCCCACCAGAGAAGAGGGAGTCTGTGAGTGGAAGATTGCCTGGGGCTGTGGGTTTTAGGTCCTGAAGCCAAATTCCAGAGCTTGGGAAATCAGCCCTATTCTTAAGAGCTAAGTAGCCAGCCAGTGTCGCTCATTGGTGAGGTGAACCAGAGCCTAAAGAACAGTGGGAAATAGTCAAATGAACAAGGGTTTGGACCCGATAACCAGTTTAAAGTGTTCATGTCATCAAGGGGGAAGCGCCATGTGGAGATTGAGAACTGCTGAGGTGACCTAGGATATGGTGAGGGCTAGGTGAACAGCTGGAAGTGCTCTGGTGGATTAAGGGTTGGGGATCGTGTACCTATAGGAAGTGCTGATGGCATTCACGGGGGTGTGGGGGCGGGGCACGTGTAGAGGCTGTAGTGCTCAGGTGGTTATGAGTTCGGGTCCGGGTATTGGCCAGAAGTGATGACGTCATCATGGGGGACGTTCCCAGTGGAAAGCCCAAGTAGTTCAGGTGGTTTAGATTTTCGGTCCCAGCACCAGCTGAGACTGCTGATGGCATCAAGGGGAGGGGCCACATTGACAACCAGAAGTGATAAGGAGACCTTGTGGTTGGACTTGTCCCAGTGAACAGTCAGAAAACCTCAGGTAGACCAGGCCTACTGCCAGGTCAACAGCTGGAAGTGGTCAAGTGTAAAGCCTGGTAGAGCCAGGGGAATACACTGGAGGATCCCGTTAGTTCAGAAACTACCGAAATTCTTGTGGTCCGTACTCTGGTAGGCATCAAGAATGTAGCTCTCCTCATGGAAGGACATTTCCCCAGGAATTAAGCGAAAAGCTCGTTCTCAGTTCCCTATAAAATATTTGACCATTGAGGGCCAGGCCTTTGCTCCCAGTTTGGAAAGGGTTTTCAGGGTTTCATCACTGCGGTTTCCCATATTTCAAATCCCTTTTGTAGGTCTGTCAAGTCACAGGTAACTGCAGGGTGAGATGCCCCCATTTTAGAGAGCTTGGTGGATCCCTGGCCTCATGGACAACCTGGCTTGTCTGAAAGGAGTGCTGGAGGCGCGCTGGTGGACACCATTCCACCGGAGAAGTGGCAGTCTGTGGACAAGAGTTTACCTGAGGTTGTGGGTGTTAAGCCTTTAATCCAACTTCCAGAGATCGGAAAATCACCCCAGTTCTTATGAACTTAGGGCCAGCCAGTTTGGCTCCTTTTTGAGGTGACCAAGGGCCTGGGGAACAGTGGGAAATGGTCACATGAACAAGTGTTGGGTCTCAGTAACCAGTTTAAAGTGTTCATATAACCAATTGGGATTTGCCAGAAGGCAGTCGTAGGGCTGAGAAGACCAAGGATATTGTAAGACCCAGGTGAAGAGCAAGAAGTGCTATGGTGGATAAAGGGTTAGGGAATGTGGACCTGCAGGAAGTGCTGACGTAATCATGGGGAAGGGGCCACGTGTCGAGGCTGAGGTGCTCAGGTTTTTATGGGTTTGTGGCCCGGGGACCAGCCGGAAGTGCTGACGTCATCAAGGGGAAGGGGCCACCTCGGGAGGCTAAAGTGCTCAGGTGTTTATGGAATTGGGGCCCTGGTACCTTCCGGAAGTGCTGATATAATCAAGGGGGAAGGGCCACGTGGACATCCTAAGGTGTTCAGGTGGTTAAGATTTTGGGGCCAGGACCAACTGAGTCCTCTGACATCATCAAGGGGAGGGGTCACCTGGAAGCCAGAAGTGGTAATGAGGCCGAGTGGTTATGCTTGTCCTAGTGAACAGCCAGAAAACCTCAGGTAGATCAGGGCTTGCTGCCCGGCCAACAGCTGGAAGTGTTCAAGTGTAAAGGCTGGTAGAGCCAGGGGAATGCATTGGAGAATCCCAAGAGGATAGAAACTCCCCAACTTCCTGTGGTTTATACTGAGGAAGGCAGCGGCAGGTACCTAACCTCCCAGAAGGGCAGTTTCCCAGTAATTAAGTAAAAAGCTGGCGCCCAGTTCGCTACGACATTTAAGTGACCATGAAGGGGACAGGTCTTTGTTCCCAGATTGGAAAGGGTTTTCAGGGCCTCAACACTGCTATTTCCTGGATTTCAAAGCCCATATGCAGGGCTGTCAGAGTCACGGCTCACTGCAGGGTGAGATGACCCCGTGTTTAGGGTCAAGGGGGATCCCGGCCTCACGGAAAACAAGGGTTATCTTAAAGGAATGCTGGGGGCAAACTGCTGGCCAACATCCCACCAGAGAAGAGGGAGTCTGTGAGTGGAAGATTGCCTGGGGCTGTGGGTTTTAGGTCCTGAAGCCAAATTCCAGAGCTTGGGAAATCAGCCCTATTCTTAAGAGCTAAGTAGCCAGCCAGTGTCGCTCATTGGTGAGGTGAACCAGAGCCTAAAGAACAGTGGGAAATAGTCAAATGAACAAGGGTTTGGACCCGATAACTAGTTTAAAGTGTTCATGTCATCAAGGGGGAAGCGCCATGTGGAGATTGAGAACTGCTGAGGTGACCTAGGATATGGTGAGGGCTAGGTGAACAGCTGGAAGTGCTCTGGTGGATTAAGGGTTGGGGATCGTGTACCTATAGGAAGTGCTGATGGCATTCACGGGGGTGTGGGGGCGGGGCACGTGTAGAGGCTGTAGTGCTCAGGTGGTTATGAGTTCGGGTCCGGGTATTGGCCAGAAGTGATGACGTCATCATGGGGGAGGTTCCCAGTGGAAAGCCCAAGTAGTTCAGGTGGTTTAGATTTTCGGTCCCAGCACCAGCTGAGACTGCTGATGGCATCAAGGGGAGGGGCCACATTGACAACCAGAAGTGATAAGGAGACCTTGTGGTTGGACTTGTCCCAGTGAACAGTCAGAAAACCTCAGGTAGACCAGGCCTACTGCCAGGTCAACAGCTGGAAGTGGTCAAGTGTAAAGCCTGGTAGAGCCAGGGGAATACACTGGAGGATCCCGTTAGTTCAGAAACTACCGAAATTCTTGTGGTCCGTACTCTGGTAGGCATCAAGAATGTAGCTCTCCTCATGGAAGGACATTTCCCCAGGAATTAAGCGAAAAGCTCGTTCTCAGTTCCCTATAAAATATTTGACCATTGAGGGCCAGGCCTTTGCTCCCAGTTTGGAAAGGGTTTTCAGGGTTTCATCACTGCGGTTTCCCATATTTCAAATCCCTTTTGTAGGTCTGTCAAGTCACAGGTAACTGCAGGGTGAGATGCCCCCATTTTAGAGAGCTTGGTGGATCCCTGGCCTCATGGACACCCTGGCTTGTCTGAAAGGATTGCTGGAGGCGCGCTGCTGGACACCATTCTACCGGAGAAGAGGCAGTCTGTGGACAAGAGTTTACCTGAGGTTGTGGGTGTTAAGCCCTTAATCCAACTTCCAGAGATCGAGAAATCACCCCAGTTCTTATGAACTTAGGGCCAGCCAGTTTGGCTCCTTTGTGACGTGACCAAGGGCCTGGGGAACAGTGGGAAATGGTCACATGAACAAGGGTTTGGGTCTCAGTAACCAGTTTAAAGTGTTCATATAACCAATTGGGATTTGCCAGAAGTCAGTCGTAGTGCTGAGAAGACCAAGGATATTGTAAGGCCCAGGTGAAGAGCAAGAAGTGCTGTGGTGGATAAAGGGTTAGGGAATGTGGACCGGCAGGAAGTGCTGACGTAATCATGGGGAAGGGGCCACGTGTCGAGGCTGAGGTGCTCAGGTGTTTATGGGTTTGTGGCCCGGGGAACAGCCGGAAGTGCTGACGTCATCAAGGGGAAGGGGCCACCTGGGGAGGCTAAAGTGCTCAGGTGTTTATGGTATTGGGGCCCTGGTAGCTTCCGGAAGTGGTGATATAATCAAGGGGGAAGGGCCACGTGGACATCCTAAGGTGTTCAGGTGGTTAAGATTTTGGGGCCAGGAACAACTGAGTCCTCTGACATCATCAAGTGGAGAGGTCACCTGGAAGCCAGAAGTGGTAACGAGGCCGAGTGGTTATGCTTGTCCTAGTGAACAGCCAGAAAACCTCAGGTAGATCAGGGCTTGCTGCCCAGCCAACAGCTGGAAGTGTTCAAGTGTAAAGGCTGGTAGAGCCAGGGGAATGCATTGGAGAATCCCAAGAGGATAGAAACTCCCCAACTTCCTGTGGTTTATACTCTGGAAGGCAGCGGGAGGTACCTAACCTCCCAGAAGGGCAGTTTCCCAGTAATTAAGTAAAAAGCTGGCGCGCAGTTCGCTACGACATTTAAGTGACCATGAAGGGGACAGGTCTTTGTTCCCAGATTGGAAAGGGTTTTCAGGGCCTCAACACTGCTATTTCCTGGATTTCAAAGCCCATATGCAGGGCTGTCAGAGTCACGGGTCACTGCAGGGTGAGATGACCCCGTGTTTAGGGTCAAGGGGGATCCCGGCCTCACGGAAAACAAGGGTTATCTTAAAGGAATGCTGGGGGCAAACTGCTGGCCAACATCCCACCAGAGAAGAGGGAGTCTGTGAGTGGATGATTGCCTGGGGCTGTGGGTTTTAGGTCCTTAAGCCAAATTCCAGAGCTTGGGAAATCAGCCCTATTCTTAAGAGCTAAGTAGCCAGCCAGTGTCGCTCATTGGTGAGGTGAACCAGAGCCTAAAGAACAGTGGGAAATAGTCAAATGAACAAGGGTTTGGACCCGATAACCAGTTTAAAGTGTTCATGTCATCAAGGGGGAAGCGCCATGTGGAGATTGAGAACTGCTGAGGTGACCTAGGATATGGTGAGGGCTAGGTGAACAGCTGGAAGTGCTCTGGTGGATTAAGGGTTGGGGATCGTGTACCTATAGGAAGTGCTGATGGCATTCACGGGGGTGTGGGGGCGGGGCACGTGTAGAGGCTGTAGTGCTCAGGTGGTTATGAGTTCGGGTCCGGGTATTGGCCAGAAGTGATGACGTCATCATGGGGGAGGTTCCCAGTGGAAAGCCCAAGTAGTTCAGGTGGTTTAGATTTTCGGTCCCAGGACCAGCTGAGACTGCTGATGGCATCAAGGGGAGGGGCCACATTGACAACCAGAAGTGATAAGGAGACCTTGTGGTTGGACTTGTCCCAGTGAACAGTCAGAAAACCTCAGGTAGACCAGGCCTACTGCCAGGTCAACAGCTGGAAGTGGTCAAGTAAAGCCTGGTAGAGTCAGGGGAATACACTGGAGGATCCCCTTAGGTCAGAAACTACCGAACTTCTTGTGGTCCGTACTCTGGTAGGCATCAAGAATGTAGCTCTCCTCATGGAAGGACATTTCCCCAGGAATTAAGCGAAAAGCTCGTTCTCAGTTCCCTGTAAAATATTTGACCATTGAGGGCCAGGCCTTTGCTCCCAGTTTGGAAAGGGTTTTCAGGGTTTCATCACTGCGGTTTCCCATATTTCAAATCCCTTTTGTAGGTCTGTCAAGTCACAGGTAACTGCAGGGTGAGATGCCCCCATTTTAGAGAGCTTGGTGGATCCCTGGCCTCATGGACAACCTGGCTTGTCTGAAAGGAGTGCTGGAGGCGCGCTGGTGGACACCATTCCACCGGAGAAGTGGCAGTCTGTGGACAAGAGTTTACCTGAGGTTGTGGGTGTTAAGCCTTTAATCCAACTTCCAGAGATCGGAAAATCACCCCAGTTCTTATGAACTTAGGGCCAGCCAGTTTGGCTCCTTTTTGAGGTGACCAAGGGCCTGGGGAACAGTGGGAAATGGTCACATGAACAAGTGTTGGGTCTCAGTAACCAGTTTAAAGTGTTCATATAACCAATTGGGATTTGCCAGAAGGCAGTCGTAGGGCTGAGAAGACCAAGGATATTGTAAGACCCAGGTGAAGAGCAAGAAGTGCTATGGTGGATAAAGGGTTAGGGAATGTGGACCGGCAGGAAGTGCTGACGTAATCATGGGGAAGGGGCCACGTGTCGAGGCTGAGGTGCTCAGGTTTTTATGGGTTTGTGGCCCGGGGACCAGCCGGAAGTGCTGACGTCATCAAGGGGAAGGGGCCACCTCGGGAGGCTAAAGTGCTCAGGTGTTTATGGAATTGGAGCCCTGGTACCTTCCGGAAGTGCTGATATAATCAAGGGGGAAGGGCCACGTGGACATCCTAAGGTGTTCAGGTGGTTAAGATTTTGGGGCCAGGACCAACTGAGTCCTCTGACATCATCAAGGGGAGGGGTCACCTGGAAGCCAGAAGTGGTAATGAGGCCGAGTGGTTATGCTTGTCCTAGTGAACAGCCAGAAAACCTCAGGTAGATCAGGGCTTGCTGCCCAGCCAACAGCTGGAAGTGTTCAAGTGTAAAGGCTGGTAGAGCCAGGGGAATGCATTGGAGAATCCCAAGAGGATAGAAACTCCCCAACTTCCTGTGGTTTATACTGAGGAAGGCAGCGGCAGGTACCTAACCTCCCAGAAGGGCAGTTTCCCAGTAATTAAGTAAAAAGCTGGCGCGCAGTTCGCTACGACATTTAAGTGACCATGAAGGGGACAGGTCTTTGTTCCCAGATTGGAAAGGGTTTTCAGGGCCTCAACACTGCTATTTCCTGGATTTCAAAGCCCATATGCAGGGCTGTCAGAGTCACGGCTCACTGCAGGGTGAGATGACCCCGTGTTTAGGGTCAAGGGGGATCCCGGCCTCACGGAAAACAAGGGTTATCTTAAAGGAATGCTGGGGGCAAACTGCTGGCCAACATCCCACCAGAGAAGAGGGAGTCTGTGAGTGGAAGATTGCCTGGGGCTGTGGGTTTTAGGTCCTGAAGCCAAATTCCAGAGCTTGGGAAATCAGCCCTATTCTTAAGAGCTAAGTAGCCAGCCAGTGTCGCTCATTGGTGAGGTGAACCAGAGCCTAAAGAACAGTGGGAAATAGTCAAATGAACAAGGGTTTGGACCCGATAACCAGTTTAAAGTGTTCATGTCATCAAGGGGGAAGCGCCATGTGGAGATTGAGAACTGCTGAGGTGACCTAGGATATGGTGAGGGCTAGGTGAACAGCTGGAAGTGCTCTGGTGGATTAAGGGTTGGGGATCGTGTACCTATAGGAAGTGCTGATGGCATTCACGGGGGTGTGGGGGCGGGGCACGTGTAGAGGCTGTAGTGCTCAGGTGGTTATGAGTTCGGGTCCGGGTATTGGCCAGAAGTGATGACGTCATCATGGGGGACGTTCCCAGTGGAAAGCCCAAGTAGTTCAGGTGGTTTAGATTTTCGGTCCCAGCACCAGCTGAGACTGCTGATGGCATCAAGGGGAGGGGCCACATTGACAACCAGAAGTGATAAGGAGACCTTGTGGTTGGACTTGTCCCAGTGAACAGTCAGAAAACCTCAGGTAGACCAGGCCTACTGCCAGGTCAACAGCTGGAAGTGGTCAAGTGTAAAGCCTGGTAGAGCCAGGGGAATACACTGGAGGATCCCGTTAGTTCAGAAACTACCGAAATTCTTGTGGTCCGTACTCTGGTAGGCATCAAGAATGTAGCTCTCCTCATGGAAGGACATTTCCCCAGGAATTAAGCGAAAAGCTCGTTCTCAGTTCCCTATAAAATATTTGACCATTGAGGGCCAGGCCTTTGCTCCCAGTTTGGAAAGGGTTTTCAGGGTTTCATCACTGCGGTTTCCCATATTTCAAATCCCTTTTGTAGGTCTGTCAAGTCACAGGTAACTGCAGGGTGAGATGCCCCCATTTTAGAGAGCTTGGTGGATCCCTGGCCTCATGGACAACCTGGCTTGTCTGAAAGGAGTGCTGGAGGCGCGCTGGTGGACACCATTCCACCGGAGAAGTGGCAGTCTGTGGACAAGAGTTTACCTGAGGTTGTGGGTGTTAAGCCTTTAATCCAACTTCCAGAGATCGGAAAATCACCCCAGTTCTTATGAACTTAGGGCCAGCCAGTTTGGCTCCTTTTTGAGGTGACCAAGGGCCTGGGGAACAGTGGGAAATGGTCACATGAACAAGTGTTGGGTCTCAGTAACCAGTTTAAAGTGTTCATATAACCAATTGGGATTTGCCAGAAGGCAGTCGTAGGGCTGAGAAGACCAAGGATATTGTAAGACCCAGGTGAAGAGCAAGAAGTGCTATGGTGGATAAAGGGTTAGGGAATGTGGACCTGCAGGAAGTGCTGAGGTAATCATGGGGAAGGGGCCACGTGTCGAGGCTGAGGTGCTCAGGTTTTTATGGGTTTGTGGCCCGGGGACCAGCCGGAAGTGCTGACGTCATCAAGGGGAAGGGGCCACCTCGGGAGGCTAAAGTGCTCAGGTGTTTATGGAATTGGGGCCCTGGTACCTTCCGGAAGTGCTGATATAATCAAGGGGGAAGGGCCACGTGGACATCCTAAGGTGTTCAGGTGGTTAAGATTTTGGGGCCAGGACCAACTGAGTCCTCTGACATCATCAAGGGGAGGGGTCACCTGGAAGCCAGAAGTGGTAATGAGGCCGAGTGGTTATGCTTGTCCTAGTGAACAGCCAGAAAACCTCAGGTAGATCAGGGCTTGCTGCCCGGCCAACAGCTGGAAGTGTTCAAGTGTAAAGGCTGGTAGAGCCAGGGGAATGCATTGGAGAATCCCAAGAGGATAGAAACTCCCCAACTTCCTGTGGTTTATACTGAGGAAGGCAGCGGGAGGTACCTAACCTCCCAGAAGGGCAGTTTCCCAGTAATTAAGTAAAAAGCTGGCGCCCAGTTCGCTACGACATTTAAGTGACCATGAAGGGGACAGGTCTTTGTTCCCAGATTGGAAAGGGTTTTCAGGGCCTCAACACTGCTATTTCCTGGATTTCAAAGCCCATATGCAGGGCTGTCAGAGTCACGGCTCACTGCAGGGTGAGATGACCCCGTGTTTAGGGTCAAGGGGGATCCCGGCCTCACGGAAAACAAGGGTTATCTTAAAGGAATGCTGGGGGCAAACTGCTGGCCAACATCCCACCAGAGAAGAGGGAGTCTGTGAGTGGAAGATTGCCTGGGGCTGTGGGTTTTAGGTCCTGAAGCCAAATTCCAGAGCTTGGGAAATCAGCCCTATTCTTAAGAGCTAAGTAGCCAGCCAGTGTCGCTCATTGGTGAGGTGAACCAGAGCCTAAAGAACAGTGGGAAATAGTCAAATGAACAAGGGTTTGGACCCGATAACTAATTTAAAGTGTTCATGTCATCAAGGGGGAAGCGCCATGTGGAGATTGAGAACTGCTGAGGTGACCTAGGATATGGTGAGGGCTAGGTGAACAGCTGGAAGTGCTCTGGTGGATTAAGGGTTGGGGATCGTGTACCTATAGGAAGTGCTGATGGCATTCACGGGGGTGTGGGGGCGGGGCACGTGTAGAGGCTGTAGTGCTCAGGTGGTTATGAGTTCGGGTCCGGGTATTGGCCAGAAGTGATGACGTCATCATGGGGGAGGTTCCCAGTGGAAAGCCCAAGTAGTTCAGGTGGTTTAGATTTTCGGTCCCAGCACCAGCTGAGACTGCTGATGGCATCAAGGGGAGGGGCCACATTGACAACCAGAAGTGATAAGGAGACCTTGTGGTTGGACTTGTCCCAGTGAACAGTCAGAAAACCTCAGGTAGACCAGGCCTACTGCCAGGTCAACAGCTGGAAGTGGTCAAGTGTAAAGCCTGGTAGAGCCAGGGGAATACACTGGAGGATCCCGTTAGTTCAGAAACTACCGAAATTCTTGTGGTCCGTACTCTGGTAGGCATCAAGAATGTAGCTCTCCTCATGGAAGGACATTTCCCCAGGAATTAAGCGAAAAGCTCGTTCTCAGTTCCCTATAAAATATTTGACCATTGAGGGCCAGGCCTTTGCTCCCAGTTTGGAAAGGGTTTTCAGGGTTTCATCACTGCGGTTTCCCATATTTCAAATCCCTTTTGTAGGTCTGTCAAGTCACAGGTAACTGCAGGGTGAGATGCCCCCATTTTAGAGAGCTTGGTGGATCCCTGGCCTCATGGACAACCTGGCTTGTCTGAAAGGAGTGCTGGAGGCGCGCTGGTGGACACCATTCCACCGGAGAAGTGGCAGTCTGTGGACAAGATTTTACCTGAGGTTGTGGGTGTTAAGCCTTTAATCCAACTTCCAGAGATCGGAAAATCACCCCAGTTCTTATGAACTTAGGGCCAGCCAGTTTGGCTCCTTTTTGAGGTGACCAAGGGCCTGGGGAACAGTGGGAAATGGTCACATGAACAAGTGTTGGGTCTCAGTAACCAGTTTAAAGTGTTCATATAACCAATTGGGATTTGCCAGAAGGCAGTCGTAGGGCTGAGAAGACCAAGGATATTGTAAGACCCAGGTGAAGAGCAAGAAGTGCTATGGTGGATAAAGGGTTAGGGAATGTGGACAGGCAGGAAGTGCTGACGTAATCATGGGGAAGGGGCCACGTGTCGAGGCTGAGGTGCTCAGGTTTTTATGGGTTTGTGGCCCGGGGACCAGCCGGAAGTGCTGACGTCATCAAGGGGAAGGGGCCACCTCGGGAGGCTAAAGTGCTCAGGTGTTTATGGAATTGGGGCCCTGGTACCTTCCGGAAGTGCTGATATAATCAAGGGGGAAGGGCCACGTGGACATCCTAAGGTGTTCAGGTGGTTAAGATTTTGGGGCCAGGACCAACTGAGTCCTCTGACATCATCAAGGGGAGGGGTCACCTGGAAGCCAGAAGTGGTAATGAGGCCGAGTGGTTATGCTTGTCCTAGTGAACAGCCAGAAAACCTCAGGTAGATCAGGGCTTGCTGCCCGGCCAACAGCTGGAAGTGTTCAAGTGTAAAGGCTGGTAGAGCCAGGGGAATGCATTGGAGAATCCCAAGAGGATAGAAACTCCCCAACTTCCTGTGGTTTATACTGAGGAAGGCAGCGGGAGGTACCTAACCTCCCAGAAGGGCAGTTTCCCAGTAATTAAGTAAAAAGCTGGCGCCCAGTTCGCTACGACATTTAAGTGACCATGAAGGGGACAGGTCTTTGTTCCCAGATTGGAAAGGGTTTTCAGGGCCTCAACACTGCTATTTCCTGGATTTCAAAGCCCATATGCAGGGCTGTCAGAGTCACGGCTCACTGCAGGGTGAGATGACCCCGTGTTTAGGGTCAAGGGGGATCCCGGCCTCACGGAAAACAAGGGTTATCTTAAAGGAATGCTGGGGGCAAACTGCTGGCCAACATCCCACCAGAGAAGAGGGAGTCTGTGAGTGGAAGATTGCCTGGGGCTGTGGGTTTTAGGTCCTGAAGCCAAATTCCAGAGCTTGGGAAATCAGCCCTATTCTTAAGAGCTAAGTAGCCAGCCAGTGTCGCTCATTGGTGAGGTGAACCAGAGCCTAAAGAACAGTGGGAAATAGTCAAATGAACAAGGGTTTGGACCCGATAACCAGTTTAAAGTGTTCATGTCATCAAGGGGGAAGCGCCACGTGGACAGTGAGAACTGCTGAGGTGACCTAGGATATGGTGAGGGCTAGGTGAACAGCTGGAAGTGCTCTGGTGGATTAAGGGTTGGGGATCGTGTACCTATAGGAAGTGCTGATGGCATTCACGGGGGTGTGGGGGCGGGGCACGTGTAGAGGCTGTAGTGCTCAGGTGGTTATGAGTTCGGGTCCGGGTATTGGCCAGAAGTGATGACGTCATCATGGGGGAGGTTCCCAGTGGAAAGCCCAAGTAGTTCAGGTGGTTTAGATTTTCGGTCCCAGGACCAGCTGAGACTGCTGATGGCATCAAGGGGAGGGGCCACATTGACAACCAGAAGTGATAAGGAGACCTTGTGGTTGGACTTGTCCCAGTGAACAGTCAGAAAACCTCAGGTAGACCAGGCCTACTGCCAGGTCAACAGCTGGAAGTGGTCAAGTAAAGCCTGGTAGAGTCAGGGGAATACACTGGAGGATCCCCTTAGGTCAGAAACTACCGAACTTCTTGTGGTCCGTACTCTGGTAGGCATCAAGAATGTAGCTCTCCTCATGGAAGGACATTTCCCCAGGAATTAAGCGAAAAGCTCGTTCTCAGTTCCCTGTAAAATATTTGACCATTGAGGGCCAGGCCTTTGCTCCCAGTTTGGAAAGGGTTTTCAGGGTTTCATCACTGCGGTTTCCCATATTTCAAATCCCTTTTGTAGGTCTGTCAAGTCACAGGTAACTGCAGGGTGAGATGCCCCCATTTTAGAGAGCTTGGTGGATCCCTGGCCTCATGGACAACCTGGCTTGTCTGAAAGGAGTGCTGGAGGCGCGCTGGTGGACACCATTCCACCGGAGAAGTGGCAGTCTGTGGACAAGAGTTTACCTGAGGTTGTGGGTGTTAAGCCTTTAATCCAACTTCCAGAGATCGGAAAATCACCCCAGTTCTTATGAACTTAGGGCCAGCCAGTTTGGCTCCTTTTTGAGGTGACCAAGGGCCTGGGGAACAGTGGGAAATGGTCACATGAACAAGTGTTGGGTCTCAGTAACCAGTTTAAAGTGTTCATATAACCAATTGGGATTTGCCAGAAGGCAGTCGTAGGGCTGAGAAGACCAAGGATATTGTAAGACCCAGGTGAAGAGCAAGAAGTGCTATGGTGGATAAAGGGTTAGGGAATGTGGACCGGCAGGAAGTGCTGACGTAATCATGGGGAAGGGGCCACGTGTCGAGGCTGAGGTGCTCAGGTTTTTATGGGTTTGTGGCCCGGGGACCAGCCGGAAGTGCTGACGTCATCAAGGGGAAGGGGCCACCTCGGGAGGCTAAAGTGCTCAGGTGTTTATGGAATTGGAGCCCTGGTACCTTCCGGAAGTGCTGATATAATCAAGGGGGAAGGGCCACGTGGACATCCTAAGGTGTTCAGGTGGTTAAGATTTTGGGGCCAGGACCAACTGAGTCCTCTGACATCATCAAGGGGAGGGGTCACCTGGAAGCCAGAAGTGGTAATGAGGCCGAGTGGTTATGCTTGTCCTAGTGAACAGCCAGAAAACCTCAGGTAGATCAGGGCTTGCTGCCCAGCCAACAGCTGGAAGTGTTCAAGTGTAAAGGCTGGTAGAGCCAGGGGAATGCATTGGAGAATCCCAAGAGGATAGAAACTCTCCAACTTCCTGTGGTTTATACTGAGGAAGGCAGCGGCAGGTACCTAACCTCCCAGAAGGGCAGTTTCCCAGTAATTAAGTAAAAAGCTGGCGCGCAGTTCGCTACGACATTTAAGTGACCATGAAGGGGACAGGTCTTTGTTCCCAGATTGGAAAGGGTTTTCAGGGCCTCAACACTGCTATTTCCTGGATTTCAAAGCCCATATGCAGGGCTGTCAGAGTCACGGCTCACTGCAGGGTGAGATGACCCCGTGTTTAGGGTCAAGGGGGATCCCGGCCTCACGGAAAACAAGGGTTATCTTAAAGGAATGCTGGGGGCAAACTGCTGGCCAACATCCCACCAGAGAAGAGGGAGTCTGTGAGTGGAAGATTGCCTGGGGCTGTGGGTTTTAGGTCCTGAAGCCAAATTCCAGAGCTTGGGAAATCAGCCCTATTCTTAAGAGCTAAGTAGCCAGCCAGTGTCGCTCATTGGTGAGGTGAACCAGAGCCTAAAGAACAGTGGGAAATAGTCAAATGAACAAGGGTTTGGACCCGATAACCAGTTTAAAGTGTTCATGTCATCAAGGGGGAAGCGCCATGTGGAGATTGAGAACTGCTGAGGTGACCTAGGATATGGTGAGGGCTAGGTGAACAGCTGGAAGTGCTCTGGTGGATTAAGGGTTGGGGATCGTGTACCTATAGGAAGTGCTGATGGCATTCACGGGGGTGTGGGGGCGGGGCACGTGTAGAGGCTGTAGTGCTCAGGTGGTTATGAGTTCGGGTCCGGGTATTGGCCAGAAGTGATGACGTCATCATGGGGGACGTTCCCAGTGGAAAGCCCAAGTAGTTCAGGTGGTTTAGATTTTCGGTCCCAGCACCAGCTGAGACTGCTGATGGCATCAAGGGGAGGGGCCACATTGACAACCAGAAGTGATAAGGAGACCTTGTGGTTGGACTTGTCCCAGTGAACAGTCAGAAAACCTCAGGTAGACCAGGCCTACTGCCAGGTCAACAGCTGGAAGTGGTCAAGTGTAAAGCCTGGTAGAGCCAGGGGAATACACTGGAGGATCCCGTTAGTTCAGAAACTACCGAAATTCTTGTGGTCCGTACTCTGGTAGGCATCAAGAATGTAGCTCTCCTCATGGAAGGACATTTCCCCAGGAATTAAGCGAAAAGCTCGTTCTCAGTTCCCTATAAAATATTTGACCATTGAGGGCCAGGCCTTTGCTCCCAGTTTGGAAAGGGTTTTCAGGGTTTCATCACTGCGGTTTCCCATATTTCAAATCCCTTTTGTAGGTCTGTCAAGTCACAGGTAACTGCAGGGTGAGATGCCCCCATTTTAGAGAGCTTGGTGGATCCCTGGCCTCATGGACAACCTGGCTTGTCTGAAAGGAGTGCTGGAGGCGCGCTGGTGGACACCATTCCACCGGAGAAGTGGCAGTCTGTGGACAAGAGTTTACCTGAGGTTGTGGGTGTTAAGCCTTTAATCCAACTTCCAGAGATCGGAAAATCACCCCAGTTCTTATGAACTTAGGGCCAGCCAGTTTGGCTCCTTTTTGAGGTGACCAAGGGCCTGGGGAACAGTGGGAAATGGTCACATGAACAAGTGTTGGGTCTCAGTAACCAGTTTAAAGTGTTCATATAACCAATTGGGATTTGCCAGAAGGCAGTCGTAGGGCTGAGAAGACCAAGGATATTGTAAGACCCAGGTGAAGAGCAAGAAGTGCTATGGTGGATAAAGGGTTAGGGAATGTGGACCGGCAGGAAGTGCTGACGTAATCATGGGGAAGGGGCCACGTGTCGAGGCTGAGGTGCTCAGGTTTTTATGGGTTTGTGGCCCGGGGACCAGCCGGAAGTGCTGACGTCATCAAGGGGAAGGGGCCACCTCGGGAGGCTAAAGTGCTCAGGTGTTTATGGAATTGGGGCCCTGGTACCTTCCGGAAGTGCTGATATAATCAAGGGGGAAGGGCCACGTGGACATCCTAAGGTGTTCAGGTGGTTAAGATTTTGGGGCCAGGACCAACTGAGTCCTCTGACATCATCAAGGGGAGGGGTCACCTGGAAGCCAGAAGTGGTAATGAGGCCGAGTGGTTATGCTTGTCCTAGTGAACAGCCAGAAAACCTCAGGTAGATCAGGGCTTGCTGCCCGGCCAACAGCTGGAAGTGTTCAACTGTAAAGGCTGGTAGAGCCAGGGGAATGCATTGGAGAATCCCAAGAGGATAGAAACTCCCCAACTTCCTGTGGTTTATACTGAGGAAGGCAGCGGGAGGTACCTAACCTCCCAGAAGGGCAGTTTCCCAGTAATTAAGTAAAAAGCTGGCGCCCAGTTCGCTACGACATTTAAGTGACCATGAAGGGGACAGGTCTTTGTTCCCAGATTGGAAAGGGTTTTCAGGGCCTCAACACTGCTATTTCCTGGATTTCAAAGCCCATATGCAGGGCTGTCAGAGTCACGGCTCACTGCAGGGTGAGATGACCCCGTGTTTAGGGTCAAGGGGGATCCCGGCCTCACGGAAAACAAGGGTTATCTTAAAGGAATGCTGGGGGCAAACTGCTGGCCAACATCCCACCAGAGAAGAGGGAGTCTGTGAGTGGAAGATTGCCTGGGGCTGTGGGTTTTAGGTCCTGAAGCCAAATTCCAGAGCTTGGGAAATCAGCCCTATTCTTAAGAGCTAAGTAGCCAGCCAGTGTCGCTCATTGGTGAGGTGAACCAGAGCCTAAAGAACAGTGGGAAATAGTCAAATGAACAAGGGTTTGGACCCGATAACCAGTTTAAAGTGTTCATGTCATCAAGGGGGAAGCGCCGAGTGGACAGTGAGAACTGCTGAGGTGACCTAGGATATGGTGAGGGCTAGGTGAACTGCTGGAAGTGCTCTGGTGGATTAAGGGTTGGGGATCCTGTACCTATAGGAAGTGCTGATGGCATTCACGGGGGTGTGGGGGCGGGGCACGTGTAGAGGCTGTAGTGCTCAGGTGGTTATGAGTTTGGGTCCGGGTATTGGCCAGAAGTGATGATGTCATCATGGGGGAGGTTCCCAGTGGAAAACCCAAGGTGTTCAGGTTGTTTAGATTTTCGGGCCCAGGACCAGCTGAGACTGCTGACGTCATCAAGGGTAGGGGCCACTTTGACAGCCAGAAGTGATAAGGAGACCTTGGGGTTGGACTTGTCCCAGTGAACAGTCAGAAAACCTCAGGTAGACCAGGCCTACTGCCAGGTCAACAGCTGGAAGTGGTCAAGTGTAAAGGCTGGTAGAGCCAGGAGAATACACTGGAGGATCCCAAGAGGTCGGAAACTACCGAACTTCTTGTGGTCCGTACTCTGGTAGGCATCAAGAATGTAGCTCTCCTCATGGAAGGACATTTCCCCAGGAATTAAGCGAAAAGCTCGTTCTCAGTTCCCTATAAAATATTTGACCATTGAGGGCCAGGCCTTTGCTCCCAGTTTGGAAAGGGTTTTCAGGGTTTCATCACTGCGGTTTCCCATATTTCAAATCCCTTTTGTAGGTCTGTCAAGTCACAGGTAACTGCAGGGTGAGATGCCCCCATTTTAGAGAGCTTGGTGGATCCCTGGCCTCATGGACACCCTGGCTTGTCTGAAAGGATTGCTGGAGGCGCGCTGCTGGACACCATTCTACCGGAGAAGAGGCAGTCTGTGGACAAGAGTTTACCTGAGGTTGTGGGTGTTAAGCCCTTAATCCAACTTCCAGAGATCGAGAAATCACCCCAGTTCTTATGAACTTAGGGCCAGCCATTTTGGCTCCTTTGTGACGTGACCAAGGGCCTGGGGAACAGTGGGAAATGGTCACATGAACAAAGGTTTGGGTCTCAGTAACCAGTTTAAAGTGTTCATATAACCAATTGGGATTTGCCAGAAGTCAGTCGTAGTGCTGAGAAGACCAAGGATATTGTAAGGCCCAGGTGAAGAGCAAGAAGTGCTGTGGTGGATAAAGGGTTAGGGAATGTGGACCGGCAGGAAGTGCTGACGTAATCATGGGGAAGGGGCCACGTGTCGAGGCTGAGGTGCTCAGGTGTTTATGGGTTTGTGGCCCGGGGAACAGCCGGAAGTGCTGACGTCATCAAGGGGAAGGGGCCACCTGGGGAGGCTAAAGTGCTCAGGTGTTTATGGTATTGGGGCCCTGGTAGCTTCCGGAAGTGGTGATATAATCAAGGGGGAAGGGCCACGTGGACATCCTAAGGTGTTCAGGTGGTTAAGATTTTGGGGCCAGGAACAACTGAGTCCTCTGACATCATCAAGTGGAGAGGTCACCTGGAAGCCAGAAGTGGTAACGAGGCCGAGTGGTTATGCTTGTCCTAGTGAACAGCCAGAAAACCTCAGGTAGATCAGGGCTTGCTGCCCAGCCAACAGCTGGAAGTGTTCAAGTGTAAAGGCTGGTAGAGCCAGGGGAATGCATTGGAGAATCCCAAGAGGATAGAAACTCCCCAACTTCCTATGGTTTATACTCTGGAAGGCAGCGGGAGGTACCTAACCTCCCAGAAGGGCAGTTTCCCAGTAATTAAGTAAAAAGCTGGCGCGCAGTTCGCTACGACATTTAAGTGACCATGAAGGGGACAGGTCTTTGTTCCCAGATTGGAAAGGGTTTTCAGGGCCTCAACACTGCTATTTCCTGGATTTCAAAGCCCATATGCAGGGCTGTCAGAGTCACGGGTCACTGCAGGGTGAGATGACCCCGTGTTTAGGGTCAAGGGGGATCCCGGCCTCACGGAAAACAAGGGTTATCTTAAAGGAATGCTGGGGGCAAACTGCTGGCCAACATCCCACCAGAGAAGAGGGAGTCTGTGAGTGGATGATTGCCTGGGGCTGTGGGTTTTAGGTCCTTAAGCCAAATTCCAGAGCTTGGGAAATCAGCCCTATTCTTAAGAGCTAAGTAGCCAGCCAGTGTCGCTCATTGGTGAGGTGAACCAGAGCCTAAAGAACAGTGGGAAATAGTCAAATGAACAAGGGTTTGGACCCGATAACCAGTTTAAAGTGTTCATGTCATCAAGGGGGAAGCGCCATGTGGAGATTGAGAACTGCTGAGGTGACCTAGGATATGGTGAGGGCTAGGTGAACAGCTGGAAGTGCTCTGGTGGATTAAGGGTTGGGGATCCTGTACCTATAGGAAGTGCTGATGGCATTCACGGGGGTGTGGGGGCGGGGCACGTGTAGAGGCTGTAGTGCTCAGGTGGTTATGAGTTCGGGTCCGGGTATTGGCCAGAAGTGATGACGTCATCATGGGGGAGGTTCCCAGTGGAAAGCCCAAGTAGTTCAGGTGGTTTAGATTTTCGGTCCCAGGACCAGCTGAGACTGCTGATGGCATCAAGGGGAGGGGCCACATTGACAACCAGAAGTGATAAGGAGACCTTGTGGTTGGACTTGTCCCAGTGAACAGTCAGAAAACCTCAGGTAGACCAGGCCTACTGCCAGGTCAACAGCTGGAAGTGGTCAAGTAAAGCCTGGTAGAGTCAGGGGAATACACTGGAGGATCCCCTTAGGTCAGAAACTACCGAACTTCTTGTGGTCCGTACTCTGGTAGGCATCAAGAATGTAGCTCTCCTCATGGAAGGACATTTCCCCAGGAATTAAGCGAAAAGCTCGTTCTCAGTTCCCTGTAAAATATTTGACCATTGAGGGCCAGGCCTTTGCTCCCAGTTTGGAAAGGGTTTTCAGGGTTTCATCACTGCGGTTTCCCATATTTCAAATCCCTTTTGTAGGTCTGTCAAGTCACAGGTAACTGCAGGGTGAGATGCCCCCATTTTAGAGAGCTTGGTGGATCCCTGGCCTCATGGACAACCTGGCTTGTCTGAAAGGAGTGCTGGAGGCGCGCTGGTGGACACCATTCCACCGGAGAAGTGGCAGTCTGTGGACAAGAGTTTACCTGAGGTTGTGGGTGTTAAGCCTTTAATCCAACTTCCAGAGATCGGAAAATCACCCCAGTTCTTATGAACTTAGGGCCAGCCAGTTTGGCTCCTTTTTGAGGTGACCAAGGGCCTGGGGAACAGTGGGAAATGGTCACATGAACAAGTGTTGGGTCTCAGTAACCAGTTTAAAGTGTTCATATAACCAATTGGGATTTGCCAGAAGGCAGTCGTAGGGCTGAGAAGACCAAGGATATTGTAAGACCCAGGTGAAGAGCAAGAAGTGCTATGGTGGATAAAGGGTTAGGGAATGTGGACCGGCAGGAAGTGCTGACGTAATCATGGGGAAGGGGCCACGTGTCGAGGCTGAGGTGCTCAGGTTTTTATGGGTTTGTGGCCCGGGGACCAGCCGGAAGTGCTGACGTCATCAAGGGGAAGGGGCCACCTCGGGAGGCTAAAGTGCTCAGGTGTTTATGGAATTGGAGCCCTGGTACCTTCCGGAAGTGCTGATATAATCAAGGGGGAAGGGCCACGTGGACATCCTAAGGTGTTCAGGTGGTTAAGATTTTGGGGCCAGGACCAACTGAGTCCTCTGACATCATCAAGGGGAGGGGTCACCTGGAAGCCAGAAGTGGTAATGAGGCCGAGTGGTTATGCTTGTCCTAGTGAACAGCCAGAAAACCTCAGGTAGATCAGGGCTTGCTGCCCAGCCAACAGCTGGAAGTGTTCAAGTGTAAAGGCTGGTAGAGCCAGGGGAATGCATTGGAGAATCCCAAGAGGATAGAAACTCTCCAACTTCCTGTGGTTTATACTGAGGAAGGCAGCGGCAGGTACCTAACCTCCCAGAAGGGCAGTTTCCCAGTAATTAAGTAAAAAGCTGGCGCGCAGTTCGCTACGACATTTAAGTGACCATGAAGGGGACAGGTCTTTGTTCCCAGATTGGAAAGGGTTTTCAGGGCCTCAACACTGCTATTTCCTGGATTTCAAAGCCCATATGCAGGGCTGTCAGAGTCACGGCTCACTGCAGGGTGAGATGACCCCGTGTTTAGGGTCAAGGGGGATCCCGGCCTCACGGAAAACAAGGGTTATCTTAAAGGAATGCTGGGGGCAAACTGCTGGCCAACATCCCACCAGAGAAGAGGGAGTCTGTGAGTGGAAGATTGCCTGGGGCTGTGGGTTTTAGGTCCTGAAGCCAAATTCCAGAGCTTGGGAAATCAGCCCTATTCTTAAGAGCTAAGTAGCCAGCCAGTGTCGCTCATTGGTGAGGTGAACCAGAGCCTAAAGAACAGTGGGAAATAGTCAAATGAACAAGGGTTTGGACCCGATAACCAGTTTAAAGTGTTCATGTCATCAAGGGGGAAGCGCCATGTGGAGATTGAGAACTGCTGAGGTGACCTAGGATATGGTGAGGGCTAGGTGAACAGCTGGAAGTGCTCTGGTGGATTAAGGGTTGGGGATCCTGTACCTATAGGAAGTGCTGATGGCATTCACGGGGGTGTGGGGGCGGGGCACGTGTAGAGGCTGTAGTGCTCAGGTGGTTATGAGTTCGGGTCCGGGTATTGGCCAGAAGTGATGACGTCATCATGGGGGAGGTTCCCAGTGGAAAGCCCAAGTAGTTCAGGTGGTTTAGATTTTCGGTCCCAGGACCAGCTGAGACTGCTGATGGCATCAAGGGGAGGGGCCACATTGACAACCAGAAGTGATAAGGAGACCTTGTGGTTGGACTTGTCCCAGTGAACAGTCAGAAAACCTCAGGTAGACCAGGCCTACTGCCAGGTCAACAGCTGGAAGTGGTCAAGTAAAGCCTGGTAGAGTCAGGGGAATACACTGGAGGATCCCCTTAGGTCAGAAACTACCGAAATTCTTGTGGTCCGTACTCTGGTAGGCATCAAGAATGTAGCTCTCCTCATGGAAGGACATTTCCCCAGGAATTAAGCGAAAAGCTCGTTCTCAGTTCCCTGTAAAATATTTGACCATTGAGGGCCAGGCCTTTGCTCCCAGTTTGGAAAGGGTTTTCAGGGTTTCATCACTGCGGTTTCCCATATTTCAAATCCCTTTTGTAGGTCTGTCAAGTCACAGGTAACTGCAGGGTGAGATGCCCCCATTTTAGAGAGCTTGGTGGATCCCTGGCCTCATGGACAACCTGGCTTGTCTGAAAGGAGTGCTGGAGGCGCGCTGGTGGACACCATTCCACCGGAGAAGTGGCAGTCTGTGGACAAGAGTTTACCTGAGGTTGTGGGTGTTAAGCCTTTAATCCAACTTCCAGAGATCGGAAAATCACCCCAGTTCTTATGAACTTAGGGCCAGCCAGTTTGGCTCCTTTTTGAGGTGACCAAGGGCCTGGGGAACAGTGGGAAATGGTCACATGAACAAGTGTTGGGTCTCAGTAACCAGTTTAAAGTGTTCATATAACCAATTGGGATTTGCCAGAAGGCAGTCGTAGGGCTGAGAAGACCAAGGATATTGTAAGACCCAGGTGAAGAGCAAGAAGTGCTATGGTGGATAAAGGGTTAGGGAATGTGGACCGGCAGGAAGTGCTGACGTAATCATGGGGAAGGGGCCACGTGTCGAGGCTGAGGTGCTCAGGTTTTTATGGGTTTGTGGCCCGGGGACCAGCCGGAAGTGCTGACGTCATCAAGGGGAAGGGGCCACCTCGGGAGGCTAAAGTGCTCAGGTGTTTATGGAATTGGAGCCCTGGTACCTTCCGGAAGTGCTGATATAATCAAGGGGGAAGGGCCACGTGGACATCCTAAGGTGTTCAGGTGGTTAAGATTTTGGGGCCAGGACCAACTGAGTCCTCTGACATCATCAAGGGGAGGGGTCACCTGGAAGCCAGAAGTGGTAATGAGGCCGAGTGGTTATGCTTGTCCTAGTGAACAGCCAGAAAACCTCAGGTAGATCAGGGCTTGCTGCCCAGCCAACAGCTGGAAGTGTTCAAGTGTAAAGGCTGGTAGAGCCAGGGGAATGCATTGGAGAATCCCAAGAGGATAGAAACTCTCCAACTTCCTGTGGTTTATACTGAGGAAGGCAGCGGCAGGTACCTAACCTCCCAGAAGGGCAGTTTCCCAGTAATTAAGTAAAAAGCTGGCGCGCAGTTCGCTACGACATTTAAGTGACCATGAAGGGGACAGGTCTTTGTTCCCAGATTGGAAAGGGTTTTCAGGGCCTCAACACTGCTATTTCCTGGATTTCAAAGCCCATATGCAGGGCTGTCAGAGTCACGGCTCACTGCAGGGTGAGATGACCCCGTGTTTAGGGTCAAGGGGGATCCCGGCCTCACGGAAAACAAGGGTTATCTTAAAGGAATGCTGGGGGCAAACTGCTGGCCAACATCCCACCAGAGAAGAGGGAGTCTGTGAGTGGAAGATTGCCTGGGGCTGTGGGTTTTAGGTCCTGAAGCCAAATTCCAGAGCTTGGGAAATCAGCCCTATTCTTAAGAGCTAAGTAGCCAGCCAGTGTCGCTCATTGGTGAGGTGAACCAGAGCCTAAAGAACAGTGGGAAATAGTCAAATGAACAAGGGTTTGGACCCGATAACCAGTTTAAAGTGTTCATGTCATCAAGGGGGAAGCGCCATGTGGAGATTGAGAACTGCTGAGGTGACCTAGGATATGGTGAGGGCTAGGTGAACAGCTGGAAGTGCTCTGGTGGATTAAGGGTTGGGGATCGTGTACCTATAGGAAGTGCTGATGGCATTCACGGGGGTGTGGGGGCGGGGCACGTGTAGAGGCTGTAGTGCTCAGGTGGTTATGAGTTCGGGTCCGGGTATTGGCCAGAAGTGATGACGTCATCATGGGGGACGTTCCCAGTGGAAAGCCCAAGTAGTTCAGGTGGTTTAGATTTTCGGTCCCAGCACCAGCTGAGACTGCTGATGGCATCAAGGGGAGGGGCCACATTGACAACCAGAAGTGATAAGGAGACCTTGTGGTTGGACTTGTCCCAGTGAACAGTCAGAAAACCTCAGGTAGACCAGGCCTACTGCCAGGTCAACAGCTGGAAGTGGTCAAGTGTAAAGCCTGGTAGAGCCAGGGGAATACACTGGAGGATCCCGTTAGTTCAGAAACTACCGAAATTCTTGTGGTCCGTACTCTGGTAGGCATCAAGAATGTAGCTCTCCTCATGGAAGGACATTTCCCCAGGAATTAAGCGAAAAGCTCGTTCTCAGTTCCCTATAAAATATTTGACCATTGAGGGCCAGGCCTTTGCTCCCAGTTTGGAAAGGGTTTTCAGGGTTTCATCACTGCGGTTTCCCATATTTCAAATCCCTTTTGTAGGTCTGTCAAGTCACAGGTAACTGCAGGGTGAGATGCCCCCATTTTAGAGAGCTTGGTGGATCCCTGGCCTCATGGACAACCTGGCTTGTCTGAAAGGAGTGCTGGAGGCGCGCTGGTGGACACCATTCCACCGGAGAAGTGGCAGTCTGTGGACAAGAGTTTACCTGAGGTTGTGGGTGTTAAGCCTTTAATCCAACTTCCAGAGATCGGAAAATCACCCCAGTTCTTATGAACTTAGGGCCAGCCAGTTTGGCTCCTTTTTGAGGTGACCAAGGGCCTGGGGAACAGTGGGAAATGGTCACATGAACAAGTGTTGGGTCTCAGTAACCAGTTTAAAGTGTTCATATAACCAATTGGGATTTGCCAGAAGGCAGTCGTAGGGCTGAGAAGACCAAGGATATTGTAAGACCCAGGTGAAGAGCAAGAAGTGCTATGGTGGATAAAGGGTTAGGGAATGTGGACAGGCAGGAAGTGCTGACGTAATCATGGGGAAGGGGCCACGTGTCGAGGCTGAGGTGCTCAGGTTTTTATGGGTTTGTGGCCCGGGGACCAGCCGGAAGTGCTGACGTCATCAAGGGGAAGGGGCCACCTCGGGAGGCTAAAGTGCTCAGGTGTTTATGGAATTGGGGCCCTGGTACCTTCCGGAAGTGCTGATATAATCAAGGGGGAAGGGCCACGTGGACATCCTAAGGTGTTCAGGTGGTTAAGATTTTGGGGCCAGGACCAACTGAGTCCTCTGACATCATCAAGGGGAGGGGTCACCTGGAAGCCAGAAGTGGTAATGAGGCCGAGTGGTTATGCTTGTCCTAGTGAACAGCCAGAAAACCTCAGGTAGATCAGGGCTTGCTGCCCGGCCAACAGCTGGAAGTGTTCAAGTGTAAAGGCTGGTAGAGCCAGGGGAATGCATTGGAGAATCCCAAGAGGATAGAAACTCCCCAACTTCCTGTGGTTTATACTGAGGAAGGCAGCGGCAGGTACCTAACCTCCCAGAAGGGCAGTTTCCCAGTAATTAAGTAAAAAGCTGGCGCCCAGTTCGCTACGACATTTAAGTGACCATGAAGGGGACAGGTCTTTGTTCCCAGATTGGAAAGGGTTTTCAGGGCCTCAACACTGCTATTTCCTGGATTTCAAAGCCCATATGCAGGGCTGTCAGAGTCACGGCTCACTGCAGGGTGAGATGACCCCGTGTTTAGGGTCAAGGGGGATCCCGGCCTCACCGAAAACAAGGGTTATCTTAAAGGAATGCTGGGGGCAAACTGCTGGCCAACATCCCACCAGAGAAGAGGGAGTCTGTGAGTGGAAGATTGCCTGGGGCTGTGGGTTTTAGGTCCTGAAGCCAAATTCCAGAGCTTGGGAAATCAGCCCTATTCTTAAGAGCTAAGTAGCCAGCCAGTGTCGCTCATTGGTGAGGTGAACCAGAGCCTAAAGAACAGTGGGAAATAGTCAAATGAACAAGGGTTTGGACCCGATAACCAGTTTAAAGTGTTCATGTCATCAAGGGGGAAGCGCCACGTGGACAGTGAGAACTGCTGAGGTGACCTAGGATATGGTGAGGGCTAGGTGAACAGCTGGAAGTGCTCTGGTGGATTAAGGGTTGGGGATCGTGTACCTATAGGAAGTGCTGATGGCATTCACGGGGGTGTGGGGGCGGGGCACGTGTAGAGGCTGTAGTGCTCAGGTGGTTATGAGTTCGGGTCCGGGTATTGGCCAGAAGTGATGACGTCATCATGGGGGAGGTTCCCAGTGGAAAGCCCAAGTAGTTCAGGTGGTTTAGATTTTCGGTCCCAGGACCAGCTGAGACTGCTGATGGCATCAAGGGGAGGGGCCACATTGACAACCAGAAGTGATAAGGAGACCTTGTGGTTGGACTTGTCCCAGTGAACAGTCAGAAAACCTCAGGTAGACTAGGCCTACTGCCAGGTCAACAGCTGGAAGTGGTCAAGTAAAGCCTGGTAGAGTCAGGGGAATACACTGGAGGATCCCCTTAGGTCAGAAACTACCGAACTTCTTGTGGTCCGTACTCTGGTAGGCATCAAGAATGTAGCTCTCCTCATGGAAGGACATTTCCCCAGGAATTAAGCGAAAAGCTCGTTCTCAGTTCCCTATAAAATATTTGACCATTGAGGGCCAGGCCTTTGCTCCCAGTTTGGAAAGGGTTTTCAGGGTTTCATCACTGCGGTTTCCCATATTTCAAATCCCTTTTGTAGGTCTGTCAAGTCACAGGTAACTGCAGGGTGAGATGCCCCCATTTTAGAGAGCTTGGTGGATCCCTGGCCTCATGGACAACCTGGCTTGTCTGAAAGGAGTGCTGGAGGCGCGCTGGTGGACACCATTCCACCGGAGAAGTGGCAGTCTGTGGACAAGAGTTTACCTGAGGTTGTGGGTGTTAAGCCTTTAATCCAACTTCCAGAGATCGGAAAATCACCCCAGTTCTTATGAACTTAGGGCCAGCCAGTTTGGCTCCTTTTTGAGGTGACCAAGGGCCTGGGGAACAGTGGGAAATGGTCACATGAACAAGGGTTGGGTCTCAGTAACCAGTTTAAAGTGTTCATATAACCAATTGGGATTTGCCAGAAGGCAGTCGTAGGGCTGAGAAGACCAAGGATATTGTAAGACCCAGGTGAAGAGCAAGAAGTGCTATGGTGGATAAAGGGTTAGGGAATGTGGACCGGCAGGAAGTGCTGACGTAATCATGGGGAAGGGGCCACGTGTCGAGGCTGAGGTGCTCAGGTTTTTATGGGTTTGTGGCCCGGGGACCAGCCGGAAGTGCTGACGTCATCAAGGGGAAGGGGCCACCTTGGGAGGCTAAAGTGCTCAGGTGTTTATGGAATTGGGGCCCTGGTACCTTCCGGAAGTGCTGATATAATCAAGGGGGAAGGGCCACGTGGACATCCTAAGGTGTTCAGGTGGTTAAGATTTTGGGGCCAGGACCAACTGAGTCCTCTGACATCATCAAGGGGAGGGGTCACCTGGAAGCCAGAAGTGGTAATGAGGCCGAGTGGTTATGCTTGTCCTAGTGAACAGCCAGAAAACCTCAGGTAGATCAGGGCTTGCTGCCCGGCCAACAGCTGGAAGTGTTCAAGTGTAAAGGCTGGTAGAGCCAGGGGAATGCATTGGAGAATCCCAAGAGGATAGAAACTCCCCAACTTCCTGCGGTTTATACTGAGGAAGGCAGCGGGAGGTACCTAACCTCCCAGAAGGGCAGTTTCCCAGTAATTAAGTAAAAAGCTGGCGCCCAGTTCGCTACGACATTTAAGTGACCATGAAGGGGACAGGTCTTTGTTCCCAGATTGGAAAGGGTTTTCAGGGCCTCAACACTGCTATTTCCTGGATTGCAAAGCCCATATGCAGGGCTGTCAGAGTCACGGGTCACTGCAGGGTGAGATGACCCCGTGTTTAGGGTCAAGGGGGATCCCGGCCTCACGGAAAACAAGGGTTATCTTAAAGGAATGCTGGGGGCAAACTGCTGGCCAACATCCCACCAGAGAAGAGGGAGTCTGTGAGTGGAAGATTGCCTGGGGCTGTGGGTTTTAGGTCCTGAAGCCAAATTCCAGAGCTTGGGAAATCAGCCCTATTCTTAAGAGCTAAGTAGCCAGCCAGTGTCGCTCATTGGTGAGGTGAACCAGAGCCTAAAGAACAGTGGGAAATAGTCAAATGAACAAGGGTTTGGACCTGATAACCAGTTTAAAGTGTTCATGTCATCAAGGGGGAAGCGCCATGTGGAGATTGAGAACTGCTGAGGTGACCTAGGATATGGTGAGGGCTAGGTGAACAGCTGGAAGTGCTCTGGTGGATTAAGGGTTGGGGATCGTGTACCTATAGGAAGTGCTGATGGCATTCACGGGGGTGTGGGGGCGGGGCACGTGTAGAGGCTGTAGTGCTCAGGTGGTTATGAGTTCGTGTCCGGGTATTGGCCAGAAGTGATGACGTCATCATGGGGGAGGTTCCCAGTGGAAAGCCCAAGTAGTTCAGGTGGTTTAGATTTTCGGTCCCAGGACCAGCTGAGACTGCTGATGGCATCAAGGGGAGGGGCCACGTTGACAACCAGAAGTGATAAGGACACCTTGTGGTTGGACTTGTCCCAGTGAACAGTCAGAAAACCTCAGGTAGACCAGGCCTACTGCCAGGTCAACAGCTGGAAGTGGTCAAGTGTAAAGCCTGGTAGAGCCAGGGGAATACACTGGAGGATCCCGTTAGGTCAGAAACTACCGAACTTCTTGTGGTCCGTACTCTGGTAGGCATCAAGAATGTAGCTCTCCTCATGGAAGGACATTTCCCCAGGAATTAAGCGAAAAGCTCGTTCTCAGTTCCCTATAAAATATTTGACCATTGAGGGCCAGGCCTTTGCTCCCAGTTTGGAAAGGGTTTTCAGGGTTTCATCACTGCGGTTTCCCATATTTCAAATCCCTTTTGTAGGTCTGTCAAGTCACAGGTAACTGCAGGGTGAGATGCCCCCATTTTAGAGAGCTTGGTGGATCCCTGGCCTCATGGACAACCTGGCTTGTCTGAAAGGAGTGCTGGAGGCGCGCTGGTGGACACCATTCCACCGGAGAAGTGGCAGTCTGTGGACAAGAGTTTACCTGAGGTTGTGGGTGTTAAGCCTTTAATCCAACTTCCAGAGATCGGAAAATCACCCCAGTTCTTATGAACTTAGGGCCAGCCAGTTTGGCTCCTTTTTGAGGTGACCAAGGGCCTGGGGAACAGTGGGAAATGGTCACATGAACAAGTGTTGGGTCTCAGTAACCAGTTTAAAGTGTTCATATAACCAATTGGGATTTGCCAGAAGGCAGTCGTAGGGCTGAGAAGACCAAGGATATTGTAAGACCCAGGTGAAGAGCAAGAAGTGCTATGGTGGATAAAGGGTTAGGGAATGTGGACCGGCAGGAAGTGCTGACGTAATCATGGGGAAGGGGCCACGTGTCGAGGCTGAGGTGCTCAGGTTTTTATGGGTTTGTGGCCCGGGGACCAGCCGGAAGTGCTGACGTCATCAAGGGGAAGGGGCCACCTCGGGAGGCTAAAGTGCTCAGGTGTTTATGGAATTGGGGCCCTGGTACCTTCCGGAAGTGCTGATATAATCAAGGGGGAAGGGCCACGTGGACATCCTAAGGTGTTCAGGTGGTTAAGATTTTGGGGCCAGGACCAACTGAGTCCTCTGACATCATCAAGGGGAGGGGTCACCTGGAAGCCAGAAGTGGTAATGAGGCCGAGTGGTTATGCTTGTCCTAGTGAACAGCCAGAAAACCTCAGGTAGATCAGGGCTTGCTGCCCGGCCAACAGCTGGAAGTGTTCAAGTGTAAAGGCTGGTAGAGCCAGGGGAATGCATTGGAGAATCCCAAGAGGATAGAAACTCCCCAACTTCCTGTGGTTTATACTGAGGAAGGCAGCGGGAGGTACCTAACCTCCCAGAAGGGCAGTTTCCCAGTAATTAAGTAAAAAGCTGGCGCCCAGTTCGCTACGACATTTAAGTGACCATGAAGGGGACAGGTCTTTGTTCCCAGATTGGAAAGGGTTTTCAGGGCCTCAACACTGCTATTTCCTGGATTTCAAAGCCCATATGCAGGGCTGTCAGAGTCACGGCTCACTGCAGGGTGAGATGACCCCGTGTTTAGGGTCAAGGGGGATCCCGGCCTCACGGAAAACAAGGGTTATCTTAAAGGAATGCTGGGGGCAAACTGCTGGCCAACATCCCACCAGAGAAGAGGGAGTCTGTGAGTGGAAGATTGCCTGGGGCTGTGGGTTTTAGGTCCTGAAGCCAAATTCCAGAGCTTGGGAAATCAGCCCTATTCTTAAGAGCTAAGTAGCCAGCCAGTGTCGCTCATTGGTGAGGTGAACCAGAGCCTAAAGAACAGTGGGAAATAGTCAAATGAACAAGGGTTTGGACCCGATAACTAGTTTAAAGTGTTCATGTCATCAAGGGGGAAGCGCCATGTGGAGATTGAGAACTGCTGAGGTGACCTAGGATATGGTGAGGGCTAGGTGAACAGCTGGAAGTGCTCTGGTGGATTAAGGGTTGGGGATCGTGTACCTATAGGAAGTGCTGATGGCATTCACGGGGGTGTGGTGGCGGGGCACGTGTAGAGGCTGTAGTGCTCAGGTGGTTATGAGTTCGGGTCCGGGTATTGGCCAGAAGTGATGACGTCATCATGGGGGAGGTTCCCAGTGGAAAGCCCAAGTAGTTCAGGTGGTTTAGATTTTCGGTCCCAGCACCAGCTGAGACTGCTGATGGCATCAAGGGGAGGGGCCACATTGACAACCAGAAGTGATAAGGAGACCTTGTGGTTGGACTTGTCCCAGTGAACAGTCAGAAAACCTCAGGTAGACCAGGCCTACTGCCAGGTCAACAGCTGGAAGTGGTCAAGTGTAAAGCCTGGTAGAGCCAGGGGAATACACTGGAGGATCCCGTTAGTTCAGAAACTACCGAAATTCTTGTGGTCCGTACTCTGGTAGGCATCAAGAATGTAGCTCTCCTCATGGAAGGACATTTCCCCAGGAATTAAGCGAAAAGCTCGTTCTCAGTTCCCTATAAAATATTTGACCATTGAGGGCCAGGCCTTTGCTCCCAGTTTGGAAAGGGTTTTCAGGGTTTCATCACTGCGGTTTCCCATATTTCAAATCCCTTTTGTAGGTCTGTCAAGTCACAGGTAACTGCAGGGTGAGATGCCCCCATTTTAGAGAGCTTGGTGGATCCCTGGCCTCATGGACAACCTGGCTTGTCTGAAAGGAGTGCTGGAGGCGCGCTGGTGGACACCATTCCACCGGAGAAGTGGCAGTCTGTGGACAAGAGTTTACCTGAGGTTGTGGGTGTTAAGCCTTTAATCCAACTTCCAGAGATCGGAAAATCACCCCAGTTCTTATGAACTTAGGGCCAGCCAGTTTGGCTCCTTTTTGAGGTGACCAAGGGCCTGGGGAACAGTGGGAAATGGTCACATGAACAAGTGTTGGGTCTCAGTAACCAGTTTAAAGTGTTCATATAACCAATTGGGATTTGCCAGAAGGCAGTCGTAGGGCTGAGAAGACCAAGGATATTGTAAGACCCAGGTGAAGAGCAAGAAGTGCTATGGTGGATAAAGGGTTAGGGAATGTGGACAGGCAGGAAGTGCTGACGTAATCATGGGGAAGGGGCCACGTGTCGAGGCTGAGGTGCTCAGGTTTTTATGGGTTTGTGGCCCGGGGACCAGCCGGAAGTGCTGACGTCATCAAGGGGAAGGGGCCACCTCGGGAGGCTAAAGTGCTCAGGTGTTTATGGAATTGGGGCCCTGGTACCTTCCGGAAGTGCTGATATAATCAAGGGGGAAGGGCCACGTGGACATCCTAAGGTGTTCAGGTGGTTAAGATTTTGGGGCCAGGACCAACTGAGTCCTCTGACATCATCAAGGGGAGGGGTCACCTGGAAGCCAGAAGTGGTAATGAGGCCGAGTGGTTATGCTTGTCCTAGTGAACAGCCAGAAAACCTCAGGTAGATCAGGGCTTGCTGCCCGGCCAACAGCTGGAAGTGTTCAAGTGTAAAGGCTGGTAGAGCCAGGGGAATGCATTGGAGAATCCCAAGAGGATAGAAACTCCCCAACTTCCTGTGGTTTATACTGAGGAAGGCAGCGGCAGGTACCTAACCTCCCAGAAGGGCAGTTTCCCAGTAATTAAGTAAAAAGCTGGCGCCCAGTTCGCTACGACATTTAAGTGACCATGAAGGGGACAGGTCTTTGTTCCCAGATTGGAAAGGGTTTTCAGGGCCTCAACACTGCTATTTCCTGGATTTCAAAGCCCATATGCAGGGCTGTCAGAGTCACGGCTCACTGCAGGGTGAGATGACCCCGTGTTTAGGGTCAAGGGGGATCCCGGCCTCACCGAAAACAAGGGTTATCTTAAAGGAATGCTGGGGGCAAACTGCTGGCCAACATCCCACCAGAGAAGAGGGAGTCTGTGAGTGGAAGATTGCCTGGGGCTGTGGGTTTTAGGTCCTGAAGCCAAATTCCAGAGCTTGGGAAATCAGCCCTATTCTTAAGAGCTAAGTAGCCAGCCAGTGTCGCTCATTGGTGAGGTGAACCAGAGCCTAAAGAACAGTGGGAAATAGTCAAATGAACAAGGGTTTGGACCCGATAACCAGTTTAAAGTGTTCATGTCATCAAGGGGGAAGCGCCACGTGGACAGTGAGAACTGCTGAGGTGACCTAGGATATGGTGAGGGCTAGGTGAACAGCTGGAAGTGCTCTGGTGGATTAAGGGTTGGGGATCGTGTACCTATAGGAAGTGCTGATGGCATTCACGGGGGTGTGGGGGCGGGGCACGTGTAGAGGCTGTAGTGCTCAGGTGGTTATGAGTTCGGGTCCGGGTATTGGCCAGAAGTGATGACGTCATCATGGGGGAGGTTCCCAGTGGAAAGCCCAAGTAGTTCAGGTGGTTTAGATTTTCGGTCCCAGGACCAGCTGAGACTGATGATGGCATCAAGGGGAGGGGCCACATTGACAACCAGAAGTGATAAGGAGACCTTGTGGTTGGACTTGTCCCAGTGAACAGTCAGAAAACCTCAGGTAGACTAGGCCTACTGCCAGGTCAACAGCTGGAAGTGGTCAAGTAAAGCCTGGTAGAGTCAGGGGAATACACTGGAGGATCCCCTTAGGTCAGAAACTACCGAACTTCTTGTGGTCCGTACTCTGGTAGGCATCAAGAATGTAGCTCTCCTCATGGAAGGACATTTCCCCAGGAATTAAGCGAAAAGCTCGTTCTCAGTTCCCTATAAAATATTTGACCATTGAGGGCCAGGCCTTTGCTCCCAGTTTGGAAAGGGTTTTCAGGGTTTCATCACTGCGGTTTCCCATATTTCAAATCCCTTTTGTAGGTCTGTCAAGTCACAGGTAACTGCAGGGTGAGATGCCCCCATTTTAGAGAGCTTGGTGGATCCCTGGCCTCATGGACAACCTGGCTTGTCTGAAAGGAGTGCTGGAGGCGCGCTGGTGGACACCATTCCACCGGAGAAGTGGCAGTCTGTGGACAAGAGTTTACCTGAGGTTGTGGGTGTTAAGCCTTTAATCCAACTTCCAGAGATCGGAAAATCACCCCAGTTCTTATGAACTTAGGGCCAGCCAGTTTGGCTCCTTTTTGAGGTGACCAAGGGCCTGGGGAACAGTGGGAAATGGTCACATGAACAAGGGTTGGGTCTCAGTAACCAGTTTAAAGTGTTCATATAACCAATTGGGATTTGCCAGAAGGCAGTCGTAGGGCTGAGAAGACCAAGGATATTGTAAGACCCAGGTGAAGAGCAAGAAGTGCTATGGTGGATAAAGGGTTAGGGAATGTGGACCGGCAGGAAGTGCTGACGTAATCATGGGGAAGGGGCCACGTGTCGAGGCTGAGGTGCTCAGGTTTTTATGGGTTTGTGGCCCGGGGACCAGCCGGAAGTGCTGACGTCATCAAGGGGAAGGGGCCACCTTGGGAGGCTAAAGTGCTCAGGTGTTTATGGAATTGGGGCCCTGGTACCTTCCGGAAGTGCTGATATAATCAAGGGGGAAGGGCCACGTGGACATCCTAAGGTGTTCAGGTGGTTAAGATTTTGGGGCCAGGACCAACTGAGTCCTCTGACATCATCAAGGGGAGGGGTCACCTGGAAGCCAGAAGTGGTAATGAGGCCGAGTGGTTATGCTTGTCCTAGTGAACAGCCAGAAAACCTCAGGTAGATCAGGGCTTGCTGCCCGGCCAACAGCTGGAAGTGTTCAAGTGTAAAGGCTGGTAGAGCCAGGGGAATGCATTGGAGAATCCCAAGAGGATAGAAACTCCCCAACTTCCTGCGGTTTATACTGAGGAAGGCAGCGGGAGGTACCTAACCTCCCAGAAGGGCAGTTTCCCAGTAATTAAGTAAAAAGCTGGCGCCCAGTTCGCTACGACATTTAAGTGACCATGAAGGGGACAGGTCTTTGTTCCCAGATTGGAAAGGGTTTTCAGGGCCTCAACACTGCTATTTCCTGGATTGCAAAGCCCATATGCAGGGCTGTCAGAGTCACGGGTCACTGCAGGGTGAGATGACCCCGTGTTTAGGGTCAAGGGGGATCCCGGCCTCACGGAAAACAAGGGTTATCTTAAAGGAATGCTGGGGGCAAACTGCTGGCCAACATCCCACCAGAGAAGAGGGAGTCTGTGAGTGGAAGATTGCCTGGGGCTGTGGGTTTTAGGTCCTGAAGCCAAATTCCAGAGCTTGGGAAATCAGCCCTATTCTTAAGAGCTAAGTAGCCAGCCAGTGTCGCTCATTGGTGAGGTGAACCAGAGCCTAAAGAACAGTGGGAAATAGTCAAATGAACAAGGGTTTGGACCCGATAACCAGTTTAAAGTGTTCATGTCATCAAGGGGGAAGCGCCATGTGGAGATTGAGAACTGCTGAGGTGACCTAGGATATGGTGAGGGCTAGGTGAACAGCTGGAAGTGCTCTGGTGGATTAAGGGTTGGGGATCGTGTACCTATAGGAAGTGCTGATGGCATTCACGGGGGTGTGGGGGCGGGGCACGTGTAGAGGCTGTAGTGCTCAGGTGGTTATGAGTTCGTGTCCGGGTATTGGCCAGAAGTGATGACGTCATCATGGGGGAGGTTCCCAGTGGAAAGCCCAAGTAGTTCAGGTGGTTTAGATTTTCGGTCCCAGGACCAGCTGAGACTGCTGATGGCATCAAGGGGAGGGGCCACGTTGACAACCAGAAGTGATAAGGACACCTTGTGGTTGGACTTGTCCCAGTGAACAGTCAGAAAACCTCAGGTAGACCAGGCCTACTGCCAGGTCAACAGCTGGAAGTGGTCAAGTGTAAAGCCTGGTAGAGCCAGGGGAATACACTGGAGGATCCCGTTAGGTCAGAAACTACCGAACTTCTTGTGGTCCGTACTCTGGTAGGCATCAAGAATGTAGCTCTCCTCATGGAAGGACATTTCCCCAGGAATTAAGCGAAAAGCTCGTTCTCAGTTCCCTATAAAATATTTGACCATTGAGGGCCAGGCCTTTGCTCCCAGTTTGGAAAGGGTTTTCAGGGTTTCATCACTGCGGTTTCCCATATTTCAAATCCCTTTTGTAGGTCTGTCAAGTCACAGGTAACTGCAGGGTGAGATGCCCCCATTTTAGAGAGCTTGGTGGATCCCTGGCCTCATGGACAACCTGGCTTGTCTGAAAGGAGTGCTGGAGGCGCGCTGGTGGACACCATTCCACCGGAGAAGTGGCAGTCTGTGGACAAGAGTTTACCTGAGGTTGTGGGTGTTAAGCCTTTAATCCAACTTCCAGAGATCGGAAAATCACCCCAGTTCTTATGAACTTAGGGCCAGCCAGTTTGGCTCCTTTTTGAGGTGACCAAGGGCCTGGGGAACAGTGGGAAATGGTCACATGAACAAGTGTTGGGTCTCAGTAACCAGTTTAAAGTGTTCATATAACCAATTGGGATTTGCCAGAAGGCAGTCGTAGGGCTGAGAAGACCAAGGATATTGTAAGACCCAGGTGAAGAGCAAGAAGTGCTATGGTGGATAAAGGGTTAGGGAATGTGGACCGGCAGGAAGTGCTGACGTAATCATGGGGAAGGGGCCACGTGTCGAGGCTGAGGTGCTCAGGTTTTTATGGGTTTGTGGCCCGGGGACCAGCCGGAAGTGCTGACGTCATCAAGGGGAAGGGGCCACCTCGGGAGGCTAAAGTGCTCAGGTGTTTATGGAATTGGGGCCCTGGTACCTTCCGGAAGTGCTGATATAATCAAGGGGGAAGGGCCACGTGGACATCCTAAGGTGTTCAGGTGGTTAAGATTTTGGGGCCAGGACCAACTGAGTCCTCTGACATCATCAAGGGGAGGGGTCACCTGGAAGCCAGAAGTGGTAATGAGGCCGAGTGGTTATGCTTGTCCTAGTGAACAGCCAGAAAACCTCAGGTAGATCAGGGCTTGCTGCCCGGCCAACAGCTGGAAGTGTTCAAGTGTAAAGGCTGGTAGAGCCAGGGGAATGCATTGGAGAATCCCAAGAGGATAGAAACTCCCCAACTTCCTGTGGTTTATACTGAGGAAGGCAGCGGGAGGTACCTAACCTCCCAGAAGGGCAGTTTCCCAGTAATTAAGTAAAAAGCTGGCGCCCAGTTCGCTACGACATTTAAGTGACCATGAAGGGGACAGGTCTTTGTTCCCAGATTGGAAAGGGTTTTCAGGGCCTCAACACTGCTATTTCCTGGATTTCAAAGCCCATATGCAGGGCTGTCAGAGTCACGGCTCACTGCAGGGTGAGATGACCCCGTGTTTAGGGTCAAGGGGGATCCCGGCCTCACCGAAAACAAGGGTTATCTTAAAGGAATGCTGGGGGCAAACTGCTGGCCAACATCCCACCAGAGAAGAGGGAGTCTGTGAGTGGAAGATTGCCTGGGGCTGTGGGTTTTAGGTCCTGAAGCCAAATTCCAGAGCTTGGGAAATCAGCCCTATTCTTAAGAGCTAAGTAGCCAGCCAGTGTCGCTCATTGGTGAGGTGAACCAGAGCCTAAAGAACAGTGGGAAATAGTCAAATGAACAAGGGTTTGGACCCGATAACCAGTTTAAAGTGTTCATGTCATCAAGGGGGAAGCGCCACGTGGACAGTGAGAACTGCTGAGGTGACCTAGGATATGGTGAGGGCTAGGTGAACAGCTGGAAGTGCTCTGGTGGATTAAGGGTTGGGGATCGTGTACCTATAGGAAGTGCTGATGGCATTCACGGGGGTGTGGGGGCGGGGCACGTGTAGAGGCTGTAGTGCTCAGGTGGTTATGAGTTCGGGTCCGGGTATTGGCCAGAAGTGATGACGTCATCATGGGGGAGGTTCCCAGTGGAAAGCCCAAGTAGTTCAGGTGGTTTAGATTTTCGGTCCCAGGACCAGCTGAGACTGCTGATGGCATCAAGGGGAGGGGCCACATTGACAACCAGAAGTGATAAGGAGACCTTGTGGTTGGACTTGTCCCAGTGAACAGTCAGAAAACCTCAGGTAGACTAGGCCTACTGCCAGGTCAACAGCTGGAAGTGGTCAAGTAAAGCCTGGTAGAGTCAGGGGAATACACTGGAGGATCCCCTTAGGTCAGAAACTACCGAACTTCTTGTGGTCCGTACTCTGGTAGGCATCAAGAATGTAGCTCTCCTCATGGAAGGACATTTCCCCAGGAATTAAGCGAAAAGCTCGTTCTCAGTTCCCTATAAAATATTTGACCATTGAGGGCCAGGCCTTTGCTCCCAGTTTGGAAAGGGTTTTCAGGGTTTCATCACTGCGGTTTCCCATATTTCAAATCCCTTTTGTAGGTCTGTCAAGTCACAGGTAACTGCAGGGTGAGATGCCCCCATTTTAGAGAGCTTGGTGGATCCCTGGCCTCATGGACAACCTGGCTTGTCTGAAAGGAGTGCTGGAGGCGCGCTGGTGGACACCATTCCACCGGAGAAGTGGCAGTCTGTGGACAAGAGTTTACCTGAGGTTGTGGGTGTTAAGCCTTTAATCCAACTTCCAGAGATCGGAAAATCACCCCAGTTCTTATGAACTTAGGGCCAGCCAGTTTGGCTCCTTTTTGAGGTGACCAAGGGCCTGGGGAACAGTGGGAAATGGTCACATGAACAAGGGTTGGGTCTCAGTAACCAGTTTAAAGTGTTCATATAACCAATTGGGATTTGCCAGAAGGCAGTCGTAGGGCTGAGAAGACCAAGGATATTGTAAGACCCAGGTGAAGAGCAAGAAGTGCTATGGTGGATAAAGGGTTAGGGAATGTGGACCGGCAGGAAGTGCTGACGTAATCATGGGGAAGGGGCCACGTGTCGAGGCTGAGGTGCTCAGGTTTTTATGGGTTTGTGGCCCGGGGACCAGCCGGAAGTGCTGACGTCATCAAGGGGAAGGGGCCACCTTGAGAGGCTAAAGTGCTCAGGTGTTTATGGAATTGGGGCCCTGGTACCTTCCGGAAGTGCTGATATAATCACGGGGGAAGGGCCACGTGGACATCCTAAGGTGTTCAGGTGGTTAAGATTTTGGGGCCAGGACCAACTGAGTCCTCTTACATCATCAAGGGGAGGGGTCACCTGGAAGCCAGAAGTGGTAATGAGGCCGAGTGGTTATGCTTGTCCTAGTGAACAGCCAGAAAACCTCAGGTAGATCAGGGCTTGCTGCCCGGCCAACAGCTGGAAGTGTTCAAGTGTAAAGGCTGGTAGAGCCAGGGGAATGCATTGGAGAATCCCAAGAGGATAGAAACTCCCCAACTTCCTGCGGTTTATACTGAGGAAGGCAGCGGGAGGTACCTAACCTCCCAGAAGGGCAGTTTCCCAGTAATTAAGTAAAAAGCTGGCGCGCAGTTCGCTACGACATTTAAGTGACCATGAAGGGGACAGGTCTTTGTTCCCAGATTGGAAAGGGTTTTCAGGGCCTCAACACTGCTATTTCCTGGATTGCAAAGCCCATATGCAGGGCTGTCAGAGTCACGGGTCACTGCAGGGTGAGATGACCCCGTGTTTAGGGTCAAGGGGGATCCCGGCCTCACGGAAAACAAGGGTTATCTTAAAGGAATGCTGGGGGCAAACTGCTGGCCAACATCCCACCAGAGAAGAGGGAGTCTGTGAGTGGAAGATTGCCTGGGGCTGTGGGTTTTATGTCCTGAAGCCAAATTCCAGAGCTTGGGAAATCAGCCCTATTTTTAAGAGCTAAGTAGCCAGCCAGTGTCGCTCATTGGTGAGGTGAACCAGAGCCTAAAGAACAGTGGGAAATAGTCAAATGAACAAGGGTTTGGACCCGATAACCAGTTTAAAGTGTTCATGTCATCAAGGGGGAAGCGCCATGTGGAGATTGAGAACTGCTGAGGTGACCTAGGATATGGTGAGGGCTAGGTGAACAGCTGGAAGTGCTCTGGTGGATTAAGGGTTGGGGATCGTGTACCTATAGGAAGTGCTGATGGCATTCACGGGGGTGTGGGGGCGGGGCACGTGTAGAGGCTGTAGTGCTCAGGTGGTTATGAGTTCGGGTCCGGGTATTGGCCAGAAGTGATGACGTCATCATGGGGGAGGTTCCCAGTGGAAAGCCCAAGTAGTTCAGGTGGTTTAGATTTTCGGTCCCAGGACCAGCTGAGACTGCTGATGGCATCAAGGGGAGGGGCCACGTTGACAACCAGAAGTGATAAGGAGACCTTGTGGTTGGACTTGTCCCAGTGAACAGTCAGAAAACCTCAGGTAGACCAGGCCTACTGCCAGGTCAACAGCTGGAAGTGGTCAAGTGTAAAGCCTGGTAGAGCCAGGGGAATACACTGGAGGATCCCGTTAGGTCAGAAACTACCGAACTTCTTGTGGTCCGTACTCTGGTAGGCATCAAGAATGTAGCTCTCCTCATGGAAGGACATTTCCCCAGGAATTAAGCGAAAAGCTCGTTCTCAGTTCCCTATAAAATATTTGACCATTGAGGGCCAGGCCTTTGCTCCCAGTTTGGAAAGGGTTTTCAGGGTTTCATCACTGCGGTTTCCCATATTTCAAATCCCTTTTGTAGGTCTGTCAAGTCACAGGTAACTGCAGGGTGAGATGCCCCCATTTTAGAGAGCTTGGTGGATCCCTGGCCTCATGGACAACCTGGCTTGTCTGAAAGGAGTGCTGGAGGCGCGCTGCTGGACACCATTCCACCGGAGAAGAGGCAGTCTGTGGACAAGAGTTTACCTGAGGTTGTGGGTGTTAAGCCTTTAATCCAACTTCCAGAGATCGGAAAATCACCCCAGTTCTTATGAACTTAGGGCCAGCCAGTTTGGCTCCTTTTTGAGGTGACCAAGGGCCTGGGGAACAGTGGGAAATGGTCACATGAACAAGGGTTGGGTCTCAGTAACCAGTTTAAAGTGTTCATATAACCAATTGGGATTTGCCAGAAGGCAGTCGTAGGGCTGAGAAGACCAAGGATATTGTAAGACCCAGGTGAAGAGCAAGAAGTGCTATGGTGGATAAAGGGTTAGGGAATGTGGACCGGCAGGAAGTGCTGACGTAATCATGGGGAAGGGGCCACGTGTCGAGGCTGAGGTGCTCAGGTTTTTATGGGTTTGTGGCCCGGGGACCAGCCGGAAGTGCTGACGTCATCAAGGGGAAGGGGCCACCTCGGGAGGCTAAAGTGCTCAGGTGTTTATGGAATTGGGGCCCTGGTACCTTCCGGAAGTGCTGATATAATCAAGGGGGAAGGGCCACGTGGACATCCTAAGGTGTTCAGGTGGTTAAGATTTTGGGGCCAGGACCAACTGAGTCCTCTGACATCATCAAGGGGAGGGGTCACCTGGAAGCCAGAAGTGGTAATGAGGCCGAGTGGTTATGCTTGTCCTAGTGAACAGCCAGAAAACCTCAGGTAGATCAGGGCTTGCTGCCCAGCCAACAGCTGGAAGTGTTCAAGTGTAAAGGCTGGTAGAGCCAGGGGAATGCATTGGAGAATCCCAAGAGGATAGAAACTCTCCAACTTCCTGTGGTTTATACTGAGGAAGGCAGCGGCAGGTACCTAACCTCCCAGAAGGGCAGTTTCCCAGTAATTAAGTAAAAAGCTGGCGCGCAGTTCGCTACGACATTTAAGTGACCATGAAGGGGACAGGTCTTTGTTGCCAGATTGGAAAGGGTTTTCAGGGCCTCAACACTGCTATTTCCTGGATTGCAAAGCCCATATGCAGGGCTGTCAGAGTCACGGGTCACTGCAGGGTGAGATGACCCCGTGTTTAGGGTCAAGGGGTATCCCGGCCTCACGGAAAACAAGGGTTATCTTAAAGGAATGCTGGGGGCAAACTGCTGGCCAACATCCCACCAGAGAAGAGGGAGTCTGTGAGTGGAAGATTGCCTGGGGCTGTGGGTTTTAGGTCCTGAAGCCAAATTCCAGAGCTTGGGAAATCAGCCCTATTCTTAAGAGCTAAGTAGCCAGCCAGTGTCGCTCATTGGTGAGGTGAACCAGAGCCTAAAGAACAGTGGGAAATAGTCAAATGAACAAGGGTTGGGACCCAATAACCAGTTTAAAGTGTTCATGTCATCAAGGGGGAAGCGCCACGTGGACAGTGAGAACTGCTGAGGTGACCTAGGATATGGTGAGGGCTAGGTGAACAGCTGGAAGTGCTCTGGTGGATTAAGGGTTGGGGATCGTGTACCTATAGGAAGTGCTGATGGCATTCACGGGGGTGTGGGGGCGGGGCACGTGTAGAGGCTGTAGTGCTCAGGTGGTTATGAGTTCGGGTCCGGGTATTGGCCAGAAGTGATGACGTCATCATGGGGGAGGTTCCCAGTGGAAAGCCCAAGTAGTTCAGGTGGTTTAGATTTTCGGTCCCAGGACCAGCTGAGACTGCTGATGGCATCAAGGGGAGGGGCCACGTTGACAACCAGAAGTGATAAGGAGACCTTGTGGTTGGACTTGTCCCAGTGAACAGTCAGAAAACCTCAGGTAGACCAGGCCTACTGCCAGGTCAACAGCTGGAAGTGGTCAAGTGTAAAGCCTGGTAGAGCCAGGGGAATACACTGGAGGATCCCGTTAGGTCAGAAACTACCGAACTTCTTGTGGTCCGTACTCTGGTAGGCATCAAGAATGTAGCTCTCCTCATGGAAGGACATTTCCCCAGGAATTAAGCGAAAAGCTCGTTCTCAGTTCCCTATAAAATATTTGACCATTGAGGGCCAGGCCTTTGCTCCCAGTTTGGAAAGGGTTTTCAGGGTTTCATCACTGCGGTTTCCCATATTTCAAATCCCTTTTGTAGGTCTGTCAAGTCACAGGTAACTGCAGGGTGAGATGCCCCCATTTTAGAGAGCTTGGTGGATCCCTGGCCTCATGGACAACCTGGCTTGTCTGAAAGGAGTGCTGGAGGCGCGCTGCTGGACACCATTCCACCGGAGAAGAGGCAGTCTGTGGACAAGAGTTTACCTGAGGTTGTGGGTGTTAAGCCTTTAATCCAACTTCCAGAGATCGGAAAATCACCCCAGTTCTTATGAACTTAGGGCCAGCCAGTTTGGCTCCTTTTTGAGGTGACCAAGGGCCTGGGGAACAGTGGGAAATGGTCACATGAACAAGGGTTGGGTCTCAGTAACCAGTTTAAAGTGTTCATATAACCAATTGGGATTTGCCAGAAGGCAGTCGTAGGGCTGAGAAGACCAAGGATATTGTAAGACCCAGGTGAAGAGCAAGAAGTGCTATGGTGGATAAAGGGTTAGGGAATGTGGACCGGCAGGAAGTGCTGACGTAATCATGGGGAAGGGGCCACGTGTCGAGGCTGAGGTGCTCAGGTTTTTATGGGTTTGTGGCCCGGGGACCAGCCGGAAGTGCTGACGTCATCAAGGGGAAGGGGCCACCTCGGGAGGCTAAAGTGCTCAGGTGTTTATGGAATTGGGGCCCTGGTACCTTCCGGAAGTGCTGATATAATCAAGGGGGAAGGGCCACGTGGACATCCTAAGGTGTTCAGGTGGTTAAGATTTTGGGGCCAGGACCAACTGAGTCCTCTGACATCATCAAGGGGAGGGGTCACCTGGAAGCCAGAAGTGGTAATGAGGCCGAGTGGTTATGCTTGTCCTAGTGAACAGCCAGAAAACCTCAGGTAGATCAGGGCTTGCTGCCCAGCCAACAGCTGGAAGTGTTCAAGTGTAAAGGCTGGTAGAGCCAGGGGAATGCATTGGAGAATCCCAAGAGGATAGAAACTCCCCAACTTCCTGTGGTTTATACTGAGGAAGGCAGCGGCAGGTACCTAACCTCCCAGAAGGGCAGTTTCCCAGTAATTAAGTAAAAAGCTGGCGCGCAGTTCGCTACGACATTTAAGTGACCATGAAGGGGACAGGTCTTTGTTCCCAGATTGGAAAGGGTTTTCAGGGCCTCAACACTGCTATTTCCTGGATTGCAAAGCCCATATGCAGGGCTGTCAGAGTCACGGGTCACTGCAGGGTGAGATGACCCCGTGTTTAGGGTCAAGGGGGATCCCGGCCTCACGGAAAACAAGGGTTATCTTAAAGGAATGCTGGGGGCAAACTGCTGGCCAACATCCCACCAGAGAAGAGGGAGTCTGTGAGTGGAAGATTGCCTGGGGCTGTGGGTTTTAGGTCCTGAAGCCAAATTCCAGAGCTTGGGAAATCAGCCCTATTCTTAAGAGCTAAGTAGCCAGCCAGTGTCGCTCATTGGTGAGGTGAACCAGAGCCTAAAGAACAGTGGGAAATAGTCAAATGAACAAGGGTTTGGACCCGATAACCAGTTTAAAGTGTTCATGTCATCAAGGGGGAAGCGCCATGTGGAGATTGAGAACTGCTGAGGTGACCTAGGATATGGTGAGGGCTAGGTGAACAGCTGGAAGTGCTCTGGTGGATTAAGGGTTGGGGATCGTGTACCTATAGGAAGTGCTGATGGCATTCACGGGGGTGTGGGGGCGGGGCACGTGTAGAGGCTGTAGTGCTCAGGTGGTTATGAGTTCGGGTCCGGGTATTGGCCAGAAGTGATGACGTCATCATGGGGGACGTTCCCAGTGGAAAGCCCAAGTAGTTCAGGTGGTTTAGATTTTCGGTCCCAGCACCAGCTGAGACTGCTGATGGCATCAAGGGGAGGGGCCACATTGACAACCAGAAGTGATAAGGAGACCTTGTGGTTGGACTTGTCCCAGTGAACAGTCAGAAAACCTCAGGTAGACCAGGCCTACTGCCAGGTCAACAGCTGGAAGTGGTCAAGTGTAAAGCCTGGTAGAGCCAGGGGAATACACTGGAGGATCCCGTTAGTTCAGAAACTACCGAAATTCTTGTGGTCCGTACTCTGGTAGGCATCAAGAATGTAGCTCTCCTCATGGAAGGACATTTCCCCAGGAATTAAGCGAAAAGCTCGTTCTCAGTTCCCTATAAAATATTTGACCATTGAGGGCCAGGCCTTTGCTCCCAGTTTGGAAAGGGTTTTCAGGGTTTCATCACTGCGGTTTCCCATATTTCAAATCCCTTTTGTAGGTCTGTCAAGTCACAGGTAACTGCAGGGTGAGATGCCCCCATTTTAGAGAGCTTGGTGGATCCCTGGCCTCATGGACAACCTGGCTTGTCTGAAAGGAGTGCTGGAGGCGCGCTGGTGGACACCATTCCACCGGAGAAGTGGCAGTCTGTGGACAAGAGTTTACCTGAGGTTGTGGGTGTTAAGCCTTTAATCCAACTTCCAGAGATCGGAAAATCACCCCAGTTCTTATGAACTTAGGGCCAGCCAGTTTGGCTCCTTTTTGAGGTGACCAAGGGCCTGGGGAACAGTGGGAAATGGTCACATGAACAAGTGTTGGGTCTCAGTAACCAGTTTAAAGTGTTCATATAACCAATTGGGATTTGCCAGAAGGCAGTCGTAGGGCTGAGAAGACCAAGGATATTGTAAGACCCAGGTGAAGAGCAAGAAGTGCTATGGTGGATAAAGGGTTAGGGAATGTGGACCGGCAGGAAGTGCTGACGTAATCATGGGGAAGGGGCCACGTGTCGAGGCTGAGGTGCTCAGGTGTTTATGGGTTTGTGGCCTGGGGACCAGCCGGAAGTGCTGACGTCATCAAGGGGAAGGGGCCACCTCGGGAGGCTAAAGTGCTCAGGTGTTTATGGAATTGGGGCCCTGGTACCTTCCGGAAGTGCTGATATAATCAAGGGGGAAGGGCCACGTGGACATCCTAAGGTGTTCAGGTGGTTAAGATTTTGGGGCCAGGACCAACTGAGTCCTCTGACATCATCAAGGGGAGGGGTCACCTGGAAGCCAGAAGTGGTAATGAGGCCGAGTGGTTATGCTTGTCCTAGTGAACAGCCAGAAAACCTCAGGTAGATCAGGGCTTGCTGCCCGGCCAACAGCTGGAAGTGTTCAAGTGTAAAGGCTGGTAGAGCCAGGGGAATGCATTGGAGAATCCCAAGAGGATAGAAACTCTCCAACTTCCTGTGGTTTATACTGAGGAAGGCAGCGGCAGGTACCTAACCTCCCAGAAGGGCAGTTTCCCAGTAATTAAGTAAAAAGCTGGCGCGCAGTTCGCTACGACATTTAAGTGACCATGAAGGGGACAGGTCTTTGTTCCCAGATTGGAAAGGGTTTTCAGGGCCTCAACACTGCTATTTCCTGGATTGCAAAGCCCATATGCAGGGCTGTCAGAGTCACGGGTCACTGCAGGGTGAGATGACCCCGTGTTTAGGGTCAAGGGGGATCCCGGCCTCACGGAAAACAAGGGTTATCTTAAAGGAATGCTGGGGGCAAACTGCTGGCCAACATCCCACCAGAGAAGAGGGAGTCTGTGAGTGGAAGATTGCCTGGGGCTGTGGGTTTTAGGTCCTTAAGCCAAATTCCAGAGCTTGGGAAATCAGCCCTATTCTTAAGAGCTAAGTAGCCAGCCAGTGTCGCTCATTGGTGAGGTGAACCAGAGCCTAAAGAACAGTGGGAAATAGTCAAATGAACAAGGGTTTGGACCCGATAACCAGTTTAAAGTGTTCATGTCATCAAGGGGGAAGCGCCACGTGGACAGTGAGAACTGCTGAGGTGACCTAGGATATGGTGAGGGCTAGGTGAACAGCTGGAAGTGCTCTGGTGGATTAAGGGTTGGGGATCGTGTACCTATAGGAAGTGCTGATGGCATTCACGGGGGTGTGGGGGCGGGGCACGTGTAGAGGCTGTAGTGCTCAGGTGGTTATGAGTTCGGGTCCGGGTATTGGCCAGAAGTGATGACGTCATCATGGGGGAGGTTCCCAGTGGAAAGCCCAAGTAGTTCAGGTGGTTTAGATTTTCGGTCCCAGGACCAGCTGAGACTGCTGATGGCATCAAGGGGAGGGGCCACATTGACAACCAGAAGTGATAAGGAGACCTTGTGGTTGGACTTGTCCCAGTGAACAGTCAGAAAACCTCAGGTAGACTAGGCCTACTGCCAGGTCAACAGCTGGAAGTGGTCAAGTAAAGCCTGGTAGAGTCAGGGGAATACACTGGAGGATCCCCTTAGGTCAGAAACTACCGAACTTCTTGTGGTCCGTACTCTGGTAGGCATCAAGAATGTAGCTCTCCTCATGGAAGGACATTTCCCCAGGAATTAAGCGAAAAGCTCGTTCTCAGTTCCCTATAAAATATTTGACCATTGAGGGCCAGGCCTTTGCTCCCAGTTTGGAAAGGGTTTTCAGGGTTTCATCACTGCGGTTTCCCATATTTCAAATCCCTTTTGTAGGTCTGTCAAGTCACAGGTAACTGCAGGGTGAGATGCCCCCATTTTAGAGAGCTTGGTGGATCCCTGGCCTCATGGACAACCTGGCTTGTCTGAAAGGAGTGCTGGAGGCGCGCTGCTGGACACCATTCCACCGGAGAAGAGGCAGTCTGTGGACAAGAGTTTACCTGAGGTTGTGGGTGTTAAGCCTTTAATCCAACTTCCAGAGATCGGAAAATCACCCCAGTTCTTATGAACTTAGGGCCAGCCAGTTTGGCTCCTTTTTGAGGTGACCAAGGGCCTGGGGAACAGTGGGAAATGGTCACATGAACAAGGGTTGGGTCTCAGTAACCAGTTTAAAGTGTTCATATAACCAATTGGGATTTGCCAGAAGGCAGTCGTAGGGCTGAGAAGACCAAGGATATTGTAAGACCCAGGTGAAGAGCAAGAAGTGCTATGGTGGATAAAGGGTTAGGGAATGTGGACCGGCAGGAAGTGCTGACGTAATCATGGGGAAGGGGCCACGTGTCGAGGCTGAGGTGCTCAGGTTTTTATGGGTTTGTGGCCCGGGGACCAGCCGGAAGTGCTGACGTCATCAAGGGGAAGGGGCCACCTCGGGAGGCTAAAGTGCTCAGGTGTTTATGGAATTGGGGCCCTGGTACCTTCCGGAAGTGCTGATATAATCAAGGGGGAAGGGCCACGTGGACATCCTAAGGTGTTCAGGTGGTTAAGATTTTGGGGCCAGGACCAACTGAGTCCTCTGACATCATCAAGGGGAGGGGTCACCTGGAAGCCAGAAGTGGTAATGAGGCCGAGTGGTTATGCTTGTCCTAGTGAACAGCCAGAAAAACTCAGGTAGATCAGGGCTTGCTGCCCAGCCAACAGCTGGAAGTGTTCAAGTGTAAAGGCTGGTAGAGCCAGGGGAATGCATTGGAGAATCCCAAGAGGATAGAAACTCCCCAACTTCCTGTGGTTTATACTGAGGAAGGCAGCGGCAGGTACCTAACCTCCCAGAAGGGCAGTTTCCCAGTAATTAAGTAAAAAGCTGGCGCGCAGTTCGCTACGACATTTAAGTGACCATGAAGGGGACAGGTCTTTGTTCCCAGATTGGAAAGGGTTTTCAGGGCCTCAACACTGCTATTTCCTGGATTTCAAAGCCCATATGCAGGGCTGTCAGAGTCACGGCTCACTGCAGGGTGAGATGACCCCGTGTTTAGGGTCAAGGGGGATCCCGGCCTCACGGAAAACAAGGGTTATCTTAAAGGAATGCTGGGGGCAAACTGCTGGCCAACATCCCACCAGAGAAGAGGGAGTCTGTGAGTGGAAGATTGCCTGGGGCTGTGGGTTTTAGGTCCTGAAGCCAAATTCCAGAGCTTGGGAAATCAGCCCTATTCTTAAGAGCTAAGTAGCCAGCCAGTGTCGCTCATTGGTGAGGTGAACCAGAGCCTAAAGAACAGTGGGAAATAGTCAAATGAACAAGGGTTTGGACCCGATAACCAGTTTAAAGTGTTCATGTCATCAAGGGGGAAGCGCCATGTGGAGATTGAGAACTGCTGAGGTGACCTAGGATATGGTGAGGGCTAGGTGAACAGCTGGAAGTGCTCTGGTGGATTAAGGGTTGGGGATCGTGTACCTATAGGAAGTGCTGATGGCATTCACGGGGGTGTGGGGGCGGGGCACGTGTAGAGGCTGTAGTGCTCAGGTGGTTATGAGTTCGGGTCCGGGTATTGGCCAGAAGTGATGACGTCATCATGGGGGACGTTCCCAGTGGAAAGCCCAAGTAGTTCAGGTGGTTTAGATTTTCGGTCCCAGCACCAGCTGAGACTGCTGATGGCATCAAGGGGAGGGGCCACATTGACAACCAGAAGTGATAAGGAGACCTTGTGGTTGGACTTGTCCCAGTGAACAGTCAGAAAACCTCAGGTAGACCAGGCCTACTGCCAGGTCAACAGCTGGAAGTGGTCAAGTGTAAAGCCTGGTAGAGCCAGGGGAATACACTGGAGGATCCCGTTAGTTCAGAAACTACCGAAATTCTTGTGGTCCGTACTCTGGTAGGCATCAAGAATGTAGCTCTCCTCATGGAAGGACATTTCCCCAGGAATTAAGCGAAAAGCTCGTTCTCAGTTCCCTATAAAATATTTGACCATTGAGGGCCAGGCCTTTGCTCCCAGTTTGGAAAGGGTTTTCAGGGTTTCATCACTGCGGTTTCCCATATTTCAAATCCCTTTTGTAGGTCTGTCAAGTCACAGGTAACTGCAGGGTGAGATGCCCCCATTTTAGAGAGCTTGGTGGATCCCTGGCCTCATGGACAACCTGGCTTGTCTGAAAGGAGTGCTGGAGGCGCGCTGGTGGACACCATTCCACCGGAGAAGTGGCAGTCTGTGGACAAGAGTTTACCTGAGGTTGTGGGTGTTAAGCCTTTAATCCAACTTCCAGAGATCGGAAAATCACCCCAGTTCTTATGAACTTAGGGCCAGCCAGTTTGGCTCCTTTTTGAGGTGACCAAGGGCCTGGGGAACAGTGGGAAATGGTCACATGAACAAGTGTTGGGTCTCAGTAACCAGTTTAAAGTGTTCATATAACCAATTGGGATTTGCCAGAAGGCAGTCGTAGGGCTGAGAAGACCAAGGATATTGTAAGACCCAGGTGAAGAGCAAGAAGTGCTATGGTGGATAAAGGGTTAGGGAATGTGGACCGGCAGGAAGTGCTGACGTAATCATGGGGAAGGGGCCACGTGTCGAGGCTGAGGTGCTCAGGTTTTTATGGGTTTGTGGCCCGGGGACCAGCCGGAAGTGCTGACGTCATCAAGGGGAAGGGGCCACCTCGGGAGGCTAAAGTGCTCAGGTGTTTATGGAATTGGGGCCCTGGTACCTTCCGGAAGTGCTGATATAATCAAGGGGGAAGGGCCACGTGGACATCCTAAGGTGTTCAGGTGGTTAAGATTTTGGGGCCAGGACCAACTGAGTCCTCTGACATCATCAAGGGGAGGGGTCACCTGGAAGCCAGAAGTGGTAATGAGGCCGAGTGGTTATGCTTGTCCTAGTGAACAGCCAGAAAACCTCAGGTAGATCAGGGCTTGCTGCCCGGCCAACAGCTGGAAGTGTTCAAGTGTAAAGGCTGGTAGAGCCAGGGGAATGCATTGGAGAATCCCAAGAGGATAGAAACTCTCCAACTTCCTGTGGTTTATACTGAGGAAGGCAGCGGCAGGTACCTAACCTCCCAGAAGGGCAGTTTCCCAGTAATTAAGTAAAAAGCTGGCGCGCAGTTCGCTACGACATTTAAGTGACCATGAAGGGGACAGGTCTTTGTTCCCAGATTGGAAAGGGTTTTCAGGGCCTCAACACTGCTATTTCCTGGATTGCAAAGCCCATATGCAGGGCTGTCAGAGTCACGGGTCACTGCAGGGTGAGATGACCCCGTGTTTAGGGTCAAGGGGGATCCCGGCCTCACGGAAAACAAGGGTTATCTTAAAGGAATGCTGGGGGCAAACTGCTGGCCAACATCCCACCAGAGAAGAGGGAGTCTGTGAGTGGAAGATTGCCTGGGGCTGTGGGTTTTAGGTCCTTAAGCCAAATTCCAGAGCTTGGGAAATCAGCCCTATTCTTAAGAGCTAAGTAGCCAGCCAGTGTCGCTCATTGGTGAGGTGAACCAGAGCCTAAAGAACAGTGGGAAATAGTCAAATGAACAAGGGTTTGGACCCGATAACCAGTTTAAAGTGTTCATGTCATCAAGGGGGAAGCGCCACGTGGACAGTGAGAACTGCTGAGGTGACCTAGGATATGGTGAGGGCTAGGTGAACAGCTGGAAGTGCTCTGGTGGATTAAGGGTTGGGGATCGTGTACCTATAGGAAGTGCTGATGGCATTCACGGGGGTGTGGGGGCGGGGCACGTGTAGAGGCTGTAGTGCTCAGGTGGTTATGAGTTCGGGTCCGGGTATTGGCCAGAAGTGATGACGTCATCATGGGGGAGGTTCCCAGTGGAAAGCCCAAGTAGTTCAGGTGGTTTAGATTTTCGGTCCCAGGACCAGCTGAGACTGCTGATGGCATCAAGGGGAGGGGCCACATTGACAACCAGAAGTGATAAGGAGACCTTGTGGTTGGACTTGTCCCAGTGAACAGTCAGAAAACCTCAGGTAGACTAGGCCTACTGCCAGGTCAACAGCTGGAAGTGGTCAAGTAAAGCCTGGTAGAGTCAGGGGAATACACTGGAGGATCCCCTTAGGTCAGAAACTACCGAACTTCTTGTGGTCCGTACTCTGGTAGGCATCAAGAATGTAGCTCTCCTCATGGAAGGACATTTCCCCAGGAATTAAGCGAAAAGCTCGTTCTCAGTTCCCTATAAAATATTTGACCATTGAGGGCCAGGCCTTTGCTCCCAGTTTGGAAAGGGTTTTCAGGGTTTCATCACTGCGGTTTCCCATATTTCAAATCCCTTTTGTAGGTCTGTCAAGTCACAGGTAACTGCAGGGTGAGATGCCCCCATTTTAGAGAGCTTGGTGGATCCCTGGCCTCATGGACAACCTGGCTTGTCTGAAAGGAGTGCTGGAGGCGCGCTGCTGGACACCATTCCACCGGAGAAGAGGCAGTCTGTGGACAAGAGTTTACCTGAGGTTGTGGGTGTTAAGCCTTTAATCCAACTTCCAGAGATCGGAAAATCACCCCAGTTCTTATGAACTTATGGCCAGCCAGTTTGGCTCCTTTTTGAGGTGACCAAGGGCCTGGGGAACAGTGGGAAATGGTCACATGAACAAGGGTTGGGTCTCAGTAACCAGTTTAAAGTGTTCATATAACCAATTGGGATTTGCCAGAAGGCAGTCGTAGGGCTGAGAAGACCAAGGATATTGTAAGACCCAGGTGAAGAGCAAGAAGTGCTGTGGTGGATAAAGGGTTAGGGAATGTGGACCGGCAGGAAGTGCTGACGTAATCATGGGGAAGGGGCCACGTGTCGAGGCTGAGGTGCTCAGGTGTTTATGGGTTTGTGGCCCGGGGACCAGCCGGAAGTGCTGACGTCATCAATGGGAAGGGGCCACCTGGGGAGGCTAAAGTGCTCAGGTGTTTATGGTATTGGGGCCCTGGTAGCTTCCGGAAGTGCTGATATAATCAAGGGGGAAGGGCCACGTGGACATCCTAAGGTGTTCAGGTGGTTAAGATTTTGGGGCCAGGAACAACTGAGTCCTCGGACATCATCAAGTGGAGAGGTCACCTGGAAGCCAGAAGTGGTAACGAGGCCGAGTGGTTATGCTTGTCCTAGTGAACAGCCAGAAAACCTCAGGTAGATCAGGGCTTGCTGCCCGGGCAACAGCTGGAAGTGTTCAAGTGTAAAGGCTGGTAGAGCCAGGGGAATGCATTGGAGAATCCCAAGAGGATAGAAACTCCCCAACTTCCTGTGGTTTATACTGAGGAAGGCAGCGGGAGGTACCTAACCTCCCAGAAGGGCAGTTTCCCAGTAATTAAGTAAAAAGCTGGCGCGCAGTTCGCTACGACATTTAAGTGACCATGAAAGGGACAGGTCTTTGTTCCCAGATTGGAAAGGGTTTTCAGGGCCTCAACACTGCTATTTCCTGGATTTCAAAGCCCATATGCAGGGCTGTCAGAGTCACGGGTCACTGCAGGGTGAGATGACCCCGTGTTTAGGGTCAAGGGGAATCCCGGCCTCACGGAAAACAAGGGTTATCTTAAAGGAATGCTGGGGTAAACTGCTGGCCAACATCCCACCAGAGAAGAGGGAGTCTGTGAGTGGATGATTGCCTGGGGCTGTGGGTTTTAGGTCCTGAAGCCAAATTCCAGAGCTTGGGAAATCAGCCCTATTCTTAAGAGCTAAGTAGCCAGCCAGTGTCGCTCATTGGTGAGGTGAACCAGAGATTAAAGAACAGTGGGAAATAGTCAAATGAACAAGGGTTTGGACCCGATAACCAGTTTAAAGTGTTCATGTCATCAAGGGGGAAGCGCCATGTGGAGATTGAGAACTGCTGAGGTGACCTAGGATATGGTGAGGGCTAGGTGAACATCTGGAAGTGCTCTGGTGGATTAAGGGTTGGGGATCTTGTACCTATAGGAAGTGCTGATGGCATTCACGGGGTGTGGGGGCGGGGCACGTGTAGAGGCTGTAGTGCTCAGGTGGTTATGAGTTCAGGTCCGGGTATTGGCCAGAAGTGATGACGTCATCATGGGGGAGGTTCCCAGTGGAAAGCCCAAGTAGTTCAGGTGGTTTAGATTTTCGGTCCCAGGACCAGCTGAGACTGCTGATGGCATCAAGGGGAGGGGCCACGTTGACAACCAGAAGTGATAAGGAGACCTTGTGGTTGGACTTGTCCCAGTGAATAGTCAGAAAACCTCAGGTAGACCAGGCCTACTGCCAGGTCAACAGCTGGAAGTGGTCAAGTGTAAAGCCTGGTAGAGTCAGGGGAATACACTGGAGGATCCCCTTAGGTCAGAAACTACCGAACTTCTTGTGGTCCGTACTCTGGTAGGCATCAAGAATGTAGCTCTCCTCATGGAAGGACATTTCCCCAGGAATTAAGCGAAAAGCTCGTTCTCAGTTCCCTATAAAATATTTGACCATTGAGGGCCAGGCCTTTGCTCCCAGTTTGGAAAGGGTTTTCAGGGTTTCATCACTGCGGTTTCCCATATTTCAAATCCCTTTTGTAGGTCTGTCAAGTCACAGGTAACTGCAGGGTGAGATGCCCCCATTTTAGAGAGCTTGGTGGATCCCTGGCCTCATGGACAACCTGGCTTGTCTGAAAGGAGTGCTGGAGGCGCGCTGCTGGACACCATTCCACCGGAGAAGAGGCAGTCTGTGGACAAGAGTTTACCTGAGGTTGTGGGTGTTAAGCCTTTAATCCAACTTCCAGAGATCGGAAAATCACCCCAGTTCTTATGAACTTAGGGCCAGCCAGTTTGGCTCCTTTTTGAGGTGACCAAGGGCCTGGGGAACAGTGGGAAATGGTCACATGAACAAGGGTTTGGGTCTCAGTAACCAGTTTAAAGTGTTCATAAAACCAATTGGGATTTGCCAGAAGGCAGTCGTAGGGCTGAGAAGACCAAGGATATTGTAAGACCCAGGTGAAGAGCAAGAAGTGCTATGGTGGATAAAGGGTTAGGGAATGTGGACCGGCAGGAAATGCTGACGTAATCATGGGGAAGGGGCCACGTGTCGAGGCTGAGGTGCTCAGGTTTTTATGGGTTTGTGGCCCGGGGACCAGCCGGAAGTGCTGACGTCATCAAGGGGAAGGGGCCACCTCGGGAGGCTAAAGTGCTCAGGTGTTTATGGAATTGGGGCCCTGGTACCTTCCGGAAGTGCTGATATAATCAAGGGGGAAGGGCCACGTGGACATCCTAAGGTGTTCAGGTGGTTAAGATTTTGGGGCCAGGACCAACTGAGTCCTCTGACATCATCAAGGGGAGGGGTCACCTGGAAGCCAGAAGTGGTAATGAGGCCGAGTGGTTATGCTTGTCCTAGTGAACAGCCAGAAAACCTCAGGTAGATCAGGGCTTGCTGCCCAGCCAACAGCTGGAAGTGTTCAAGTGTAAAGGCTGGTAGAGCCAGGGGAATGCATTGGAGAATCCCAAGAGGATAGAAACTCTCCAACTTCCTGTGGTTTATACTGAGGAAGGCAGCGGCAGGTACCTAACCTCCCAGAAGGGCAGTTTCCCAGTAATTAAGTAAAAAGCTGGCGCGCAGTTCGCTACGACATTTAAGTGACCATGAAGGGGACAGGTCTTTGTTGCCAGATTGGAAAGGGTTTTCAGGGCCTCAACACTGCTATTTCCTGGATTGCAAAGCCCATATGCAGGGCTGTCAGAGTCACGGGTCACTGCAGGGTGAGATGACCCCGTGTTTAGGGTCAAGGGGGATCCCGGCCTCACGGAAAACAAGGGTTATCTTAAAGGAATGCTGGGGGCAAACTGCTGGCCAACATCCCACCAGAGAAGAGGGAGTCTGTGAGTGGAAGATTGCCTGGGGCTGTGGGTTTTAGGTCCTGAAGCCAAATTCCAGAGCTTGGGAAATCAGCCCTATTCTTAAGAGCTAAGTAGCCAGCCAGTGTCGCTCATTGGTGAGGTGAACCAGAGCCTAAAGAACAGTGGGAAATAGTCAAATGAACAAGGGTTTGGACCCGATAACCAGTTTAAAGTGTTCATGTCATCAAGGGGGAAGCGCCACGTGGACAGTGAGAACTGCTGAGGTGACCTAGGATATGGTGAGGGCTAGGTGAACAGCTGGAAGTGCTCTTGTGGATTAAGGGTTGGGGATCGTGTACCTATAGGAAGTGCTGATGGCATTCACGGGGGTGTGGGGGCGGGGCACGTGTAGAGGCTGTAGTGCTCAGGTGGTTATGAGTTCGGGTCCGGGTATTGGCCAGAAGTGATGACGTCATCATGGGGGAGGTTCCCAGTGGAAAGCCCAAGTAGTTCAGGTGGTTTAGATTTTCGGTCCCAGGACCAGCTGAGACTGCTGATGGCATCAAGGGGAGGGGCCACGTTGACAACCAGAAGTGATAAGGACACCTTGTGGTTGGACTTGTCCCAGTGAACAGTCAGAAAACCTCAGGTAGACCAGGCCTACTGCCAGGTCAACAGCTGGAAGTGGTCAAGTGTAAAGCCTGGTAGAGCCAGGGGAATACACTGGAGGATCCCGTTAGGTCAGAAACTACCGAACTTCTTGTGGTCCGTACTCTGGTAGGCATCAAGAATGTAGCTCTCCTCATGGAAGGACATTTCCCCAGGAATTAAGCGAAAAACTCGTTCTCAGTTCCCTATAAAATATTTGACCATTGAGGGCCAGGCCTTTGCTCCCAGTTTGGAAAGGGTTTTCAGGGTTTCATCACTGCGGTTTCCCATATTTCAAATCCCTTTTGTAGGTCTGTCAAGTCACAGGTAACTGCAGGGTGAGATGCCCCCATTTTAGAGAGCTTGGTGGATCCCTGGCCTCATGGACAACCTGGCTTGTCTGAAAGGAGTGCTGGAGGCGCGCTGCTGGACACCATTCCACCGGAGAAGAGGCAGTCTGTGGACAAGAGTTTACCTGAGGTTGTGGGTGTTAAGCCTTTAATCCAACTTCCAGAGATCGGAAAATCACCCCAGTTCTTATGAACTTAGGGCCAGCCAGTTTGGCTCCTTTTTGAGGTGACCAAGGGCCTGGGGAACAGTGGGAAATGGTCACATGAACAAGGGTTTGGGTCTCAGTAACCAGTTTAAAGTGTTCATAAAACCAATTGGGATTTGCCAGAAGGCAGTCGTAGGGCTGAGAAGACCAAGGATATTGTAAGACCCAGGTGAAGAGCAAGAAGTGCTATGGTGGATAAAGGGTTAGGGAATGTGGACCGGCAGGAAATGCTGACGTAATCATGGGGAAGGGGCCACGTGTCGAGGCTGAGGTGCTCAGGTTTTTATGGGTTTGTGGCCCGGGGACCAGCCGGAAGTGCTGACGTCATCAAGGGGAAGGGGCCACCTCGGGAGGCTAAAGTGCTCAGGTGTTTATGGAATTGGGGCCCTGGTACCTTCCGGAAGTGCTGATATAATCAAGGGGGAAGGGCCACGTGGACATCCTAAGGTGTTCAGGTGGTTAAGATTTTGGGGCCAGGACCAACTGAGTCCTCTGACATCATCAAGGGGAGGGGTCACCTGGAAGCCAGAAGTGGTAATGAGGCCGAGTGGTTATGCTTGTCCTGGTGAACAGCCAGAAAACCTCAGGTAGATCAGGGCTTGCTGCCCGGGCAACAGCTGGAAGTGTTTAAGTGTAAAGGCTGGTAGAGCCAGGGGAATGCATTGGAGAATCCCAAGAGGATAGAAACTCCCCAACTTCCTGTGGTTTATACTGAGGAAGGCAGCGGGAGGTACCTAACCTCCCAGAAGGGCAGTTTCCCAGTAATTAAGTAAAAAGCTGGCGCGCAGTTCGCTACGACATTTAAGTGACCATGAAGGGGACAGGTCTTTGTTCCCAGATTGGAAAGGGTTTTCAGGGCCTCAACACTGCTATTTCCTGGATTGCAAAGCCCATATGCAGGGCTGTCAGAGTCACGGGTCACTGCAGGGTGAGATGACCCCGTGTTTATGGTCAAGGGGGATCCCGGCCTCACGGAAAACAAGGGTTATCTTAAAGGAATGCTGGGGGCAAACTGCTGGCCAACATCCCACCAGAGAAGAGGGAGTCTGTGAGTGGAAGATTGCCTGGGGCTGTGGGTTTTAGGTCCTGAAGCCAAATTCCAGAGCTTGGGAAATCAGCCCTATTCTTAAGAGCTAAGTAGCCAGCCAGTGTCGCTCATTGGTGAGGTGAACCAGAGCCTAAAGAACAGTGGGAAATAGTCAAATGAACAAGGGTTTGGACCCGATAACCAGTTTAAAGTGTTCATGTCATCAAGGGGGAAGCGCCATGTGGAGATTGAGAACTGCTGAGGTGACCTAGGATATGGTGAGGGCTAGGTGAACAGCTGGAAGTGCTCTGGTGGATTAAGGGTTGGGGATCGTGTACCTATAGGAAGTGCTGATGGCATTCACGGGGGTGTGGGGGCGGGGCACGTGTAGAGGCTGTAGTGCTCAGGTGGTTATGAGTTCGGGTCCGGGTATTGGCCAGAAGTGATGACGTCATCATGGGGGAGGTTCCCAGTGGAAAGCCCAAGTAGTTCAGGTGGTTTAGATTTTCGGTCCCAGGACCAGCTGAGACTGCTGATGGCATCAAGGGGAGGGGCCACGTTGACAACCAGAAGTGATAAGGAGACCTTGTGGTTGGACTTGTAACAGTGAACAGTCAGAAAACCTCAGGTAGACCAGGCCTACTGCCAGGTCAACAGCTGGAAGTGGTCAAGTGTAAAGCCTGGTAGAGCCAGGGGAATACACTGGAGGATCCCGTTAGGTCAGAAACTACCGAACTTCTTGTGGTCCGTAATCTGGTAGGCATCAAGAATGTAGCTCTCCTCATGGAAGGACATTTCCCCAGGAATTAAGCGAAAAGCTCGTTCTCAGTTCCCTATAAAATATTTGACCATTGAGGCCCAGGCCTTTGATCCCAGTTTGGAAAGGGTTTTCAGGGTTTCATCACTGCGGTTTCCCATATTTCAAATCCCTTTTGTAGGTCTGTCAAGTCACAGGTAACTGCAGGGTGAGATGCCCCCATTTTAGAGAGCTTGGTAGATCCCTGGCCTCATGGACACCCTGGCTTGTCTGAAAGGAGTGCTGGAGGCGCGCTGCTGGACACCATTCCACCGGAGAAGAGGCAGTCTGTGGACAAGAGTTTACCTGAGGTTGTGGGTGTTAAGCCTTTAATCCAACTTCCAGAGATCGGAAAATCACCCCAGTTCTTATGAACTTAGGGCCAGCCAGTTTGGCTCCTTTTTGAGGTGACCAAGGGCCTGGGGAACAGTGGGAAATGGTCACATGAACAAGGGTTGGGTCTCAGTAACCAGTTTAAAGTGTTCATATAACCAATTGGGATTTGCCAGAAGGCAGTCGTAGGGCTGAGAAGACCAAGGATATTGTAAGACCCAGGTGAAGAGCAAGAAGTGCTGTGGTGGATAAAGGGTTAGGGAATGTGGACCGGCAGGAAGTGCTGACGTAATCATGGGGAAGGGGCCACGTGTCGAGGCTGAGGTGCTCAGGTGTTTATGGGTTTGTGGCCTGGGGACCAGCCGGAAGTGCTGACGTCATCAAGGGGAAGGGGCCACCTGGGGAGGCTAAAGTGCTCAGGTGTTTATGGTATTGGGGCCCTGGTAGCTTCCGGAAGTGCTGATATAATCAAGGGGGAAGGGCTACGTGGACATCCTAAGGTGTTCAGGTGGTTAAGATTTTGGGGCCAGGAACAACTGAGTCCTCTGACATCATCAAGTGGAGAGGTCACCTGGAAGCCAGAAGTGGTAAGGAGGCCGAGTGGTTATGCTTGTCCTAGTGAACAGCCAGAAAACCTCAGGTAGATCAGGGCTTGCTGCCTGGCCAACAGCTGGAAGTGTTCAAGTGTAAAGGCTGGTAGAGCCAGGGGAATGCATTGGAGAATCCCAAGAGGATAGAAACTCCCCAACTTCCTGTGGTTTATACTGAGGAAGGCAGCGGGAGGTACCTAACCTCCCAGAAGGGCAGTTTCCCAGTAATTAAGTAAAAAGCTGGCGCGCAGTTCGCTACGACATTTAAGTGACCATGAAGGGGACAGGTCTTTGTTCCCAGATTGGAAAGGGTTTTCAGGGCCTCAACACTGCTATTTCCTGGATTTCAAAGCCCATATGCAGGGCTGTCAGAGTCACGGGTCACTGCAGGGTGAGATGACCCCGTGTTTAGGGTCAAGGGGGATCCCGGCCTCACGGAAAACAAGGGTTATCTTAAAGGAATGCTGGGGGCAAACTGCTGGCCAACATCCCACCAGAGAAGAGGGAGTCTGTGAGTGGATGATTGCCTGGGGCTGTGGGTTTTAGGTCCTGAAGCCAAATTCCAGAGCTTGGGAAATCAGCCCTATTCTTAAGAGCTAAGTAGCCAGCCAGTGTCGCTCATTGGTGAGGTGAACCAGAGCCTAAAGAACAGTGGGAAATAGTCAAATGAACAAGGGTTTGGACCCGATAACCAGTTTAAAGTGTTCATGTCATCAAGGGGGAAGCGCCATGTGGAGATTGAGAACTGCTGAGGTGACCTAGGATATGGTGAGGGCTAGGTGAACAGCTGGAAGTGCTCTGGTGGATTAAGGGTTGGGGATCGTGTACCTATAGGAAGTGCTGATGGCATTCACGGGGGTGTGGGGGCGGGGCACGTGTAGAGGCTGTAGTGCTCAGGTGGTTATGAGTTCGGGTCCGGGTATTGGCCAGAAGTGATGACGTCATCATGGGGGAGGTTCCCAGTGGAAAGCCCAAGTAGTTCAGGTGGTTTAGATTTTCGGTCCCAGGACCAGCTGAGACTGCTGATGGCATCAAGGGGAGGGGCCACGTTGACAACCAGAAGTGATAAGGAGACCTTGTGGTTGGACTTGTCCCAGTGAACAGTCAGAAAACCTCAGGTAGACCAGGCCTACTGCCAGGTCAACAGCTGGAAGTGGTCAAGTGTAAAGCCTGGTAGAGCCAGGGGAATACACTGGAGGATCCCGTTAGGTCAGAAACTACCGAACTTCTTGTGGTCCGTACTCTGGTAGGCATCAAGAATGTAGCTCTCCTCATGGAAGGACATTTTCCCAGGAATTAAGCGAAAAGCTCGTTCTCAGTTCCCTGTAAAATATTTGACCATTGAGGGCCAGGCCTTTGCTCCCAGTTTGGAAAGGGTTTTCAGGGTTTCATCACTGCGGTTTCCCATATTTCAAATCCCTTTTGTAGGTCTGTCAAGTCACAGGTAACTGCAGGGTGAGATGCCCCCATTTTAGAGAGCTTGGTGGATCCCTGGCCTCATGGACAACCTGGCTTGTCTGAAAGGAGTGCTGGAGGCGCGCTGCTGGACACCATTCCACCGGAGAAGAGGCAGTCTGTGGACAAGAGTTTACCTGAGGTTGTGGGTGTTAAGCCTTTAATCCAACTTCCAGAGATCGGAAAATCACCCCAGTTCTTATGAACTTAGGGCCAGCCAGTTTGGCTCCTTTTTGAGGTGACCAAGGGCCTGGGGAACAGTGGGAAATGGTCACATGAACAAGGGTTGGGTCTCAGTAACCAGTTTAAAGTGTTCATATAACCAATTGGGATTTGCCAGAAGGCAGTCGTAGGGCTGAGAAGACCAAGGATATTGTAAGACCCAGGTGAAGAGCAAGAAGTGCTATGGTGGATAAAGGGTTAGGGAATGTGGACCGGCAGGAAGTGCTGAAGTAATCATGGGGAAGGGGCCACGTGTCGAGGCTGAGGTGCTCAGGTTTTTATGGGTTTGTGGCCCGGGGACCAGCCGGAAGTGCTGACGTCATCAAGGGGAAGGGGCCACCTCGGGAGGCTAAAGTGCTCAGGTGTTTATGGAATTGGGGCCATGGTACCTTCCAGAAGTGCTGATATAATCAAGGGGGAAGGGATACGTGGACATCCTAAGGTGTTCAGGTGGTTAAGATTTTGGGGCCAGGACCAACTGAGTCCTCTGACATCATCAAGGGGAGGGGTCACCTGGAAGCCAGAAGTGGTAATGAGGCCGAGTGGTTATGCTTGTCCTAGTGAACAGCCAGAAAACCTCAGGTAGATCAGGGCTTGCTGCCCGGCCAACAGCTGGAAGTGTTCAAGTGTAAAGGCTGGTAGAGCCAGGGGAATGCATTGGAGAATGCCAAGAGGATAGAAACTCTCCAACTTCCTGTGGTTTATACTGAGGAAGGCAGCGGCAGGTACCTAACCTCCCAGAAGGGCAGTTTCCCAGTAATTAAGTAAAAAGCTGGCGCGCAGTTCGCTACGACATTTAAGTGACCATGAAGGGGACAGGTCTTTGTTCCCAGATTGGAAAGGGTTTTCCGGGCCTCAACACTGCTATTTCCTGGATTGCAAAGCCCATATGCAGGGCTGTCAGAGTCACGGGTCACTGCAGGGTGAGATGACCCCGTGTTTAGGGTCAAGGGGGATCCCGGCCTCACGGAAAACAAGGGTTATCTTAAAGGAATGCTGGGGGCAAACTGCTGGCCGACATCCCACCAGAGAAGAGGGAGTCTGTGAGTGGATGATTGCCTGGGGCTGTGGGTTTTAGGTCCTGAAGCCAAATTCCAGAGCTTGGGAAATCAGCCCTATTCTTAAGAGCTAAGTAGCCAGCCAGTGTCGCTCATTGGTGAGGTGAACCAGAGCCTAAAGAACAGTGGGAAATAGTCAAATGAACAAGGGTTTGGACCCGATAACCAGTTTAAAGTGTTCATGTCATCAAGGGGGAAGCGCCATGTGGACAGTGAGAACTGCTGAGGTGACCTAGGATATGGTGAGGGCTAGGTGAACAGCTGGAAGTGCTCTGGTGGATTAAGGGTTGAGGATCGTGTACCTATAGGAAGTGCTGATGGCATTCACGGGGGTGTGGGGGCGGGGCACGTGTAGAGGCTGTAGTGCTCAGGTGGTTATGAGTTCGGGTCCGGGTATTGGCCAGAAGTGATGACGTCATCATGGGGGAGGTTCCCAGTGGAAAGCCCAAGTAGTTCAGGTGGTTTAGATTTTCGGTCCCAGGACCAGCTGAGACTGCTGATGGCATCAAGGGGAGGGGCCACGTTGACAACCAGAAGTGATAAGGAGACCTTGTGGTTGGACTTGTCCCAGTGAACAGTCAGAAAACCTCAGGTAGACCAGGCCTACTGCCAGGTCAACAGCTGGAAGTGGTCAAGTGTAAAGCCTGGTAGAGCCAGGGGAATACACTGGAGGATCCCCTTAGGTCAGAAACTACCGAACTTCTTGTGGTCCGTACTCTGGTAGCCATCAAGAATGTAGCTCTCCTCATGGAAGGACATTTCCCCAGGAATTAAGCGAAAAGCTCGTTCTTAGTTCCCTATAAAATATTTGACCATTGAGGGCCAGGCCTTTGCTCCCAGTTTGGAAAGGGTTTTCAGGGTTTCATCACTGCGGTTTCCCATATTTCAAATCCCTTTTGTAGGTCTGTCAAGTCACAGGTAACTGCAGGGTGAGATGCCCCCATTTTAGAGAGCTTGGTGGATCCCTGGCCTCATGGACACCCTGGCTTGTCTGAAAGGATTGCTGGAGGCGCGCTGCTGGACACCATTCTACCGGAGAAGAGGCAGTCTGTGGACAAGAGTTTACCTGAGGTTGTGGGTGTTAAGCCCTTAATCCAACTTCCAGAGATCGAGAAATCACCCCAGTTCTTATGAACTTAGGGCCAGCCAGTTTGGCTCCTTTGTGACGTGACCAAGGGCCTGGGGAACAGTGGGAAATGGTCACATGAACAAGGGTTTGGGTCTCAGTAACCAGTTTAAAGTGTTCATATAACCAATTGGGATTTGCCAGAAGTCAGTCGTAGGGCTGAGAAGACCAAGGATATTGTAAGGCCCAGGTGTAGAGCAAGAAGTGCTGTGGTGGATAAAAGGTTAGGGAATGTGGACCCGCAGGAAGTGCTGACGTAATCATGGGGAAGGGGCCACGTGTCGAGGCTGAGGTGCTCAGGTGTTTATGGGTTTGTGGCCCGGGGACCAGCCGGAAGTGCTGACGTCATCAAGGGGAAGGGGCCACCTGGGGAGTCTAAAGTGCTCAGGTGTTTATGGTATTGGGGCCCTGGTAGCTTCCGGAAGTGCTGATATAATCAAGGGGGAAGGGCTACGTGGACATCCTAAGGTGTTCAGGTGGTTAAGATTTTGGGGCCAGGAACAACTGAGTCCTCTGACATCATCAAGTGGAGAGGTCACCTGGAAGCCAGAAGTGGTAACGAGGCCGAGTGGTTATGCTTGTCCTAGTGAACAGCCAGAAAACCTCAGGTAGATCAGGGCTTGCTGCCCGGCCAACAGCTGGAAGTGTTCAAGTGTAAAGGCTGGTAGAGCCAGGGGAATGCATTGGAGAATCCCAAGAGGATAGAAACTCCCCAACTTCCTGTGGTTTATACTGAGGAAGGCAGCGGGAGGTACCTAACCTCCCAGAAGGGCAGTTTCCCAGTAATTAAGTAAAAAGCTGGCGCGCAGTTCGCTACGACATTTAAGTGACCATGAAGTGGACAGGTCTTTGTTCGCAGATTGGAAAGGGTTTTCAGGGCCTCAACACTGCTATTTCCTGGATTTCAAAGCCCATATGCAGGGCTGTCAGAGTCACGGGTCACTGCAGGGTGAGATGACCCCGTGTTTAGGGTCAAGGGGGATCCCGGCCTCACGGAAAACAAGGGTTATCTTAAAGGAATGCTGGGGGCAAACTGCTGGCCAACATCCCACCAGAGAAGAGGGAGTCTGTGAGTGGATGATTGCCTGGGGCTGTGGGTTTTAGGTCCTGAAGCCAAATTCCAGAGCTTGGGAAATCAGCCCTATTCTTAAGAGCTAAGTAGCCAGCCAGTGTCGCTCATTGGTGAGGTGAACCAGAGCCTAAAGAACAGTGGGAAATAGTCAAATGAACAAGGGTTTGGACCCGATAACCAGTTTAAAGTGTTCATGTCATCAAGGGGGAAGCGCCATGTGGAGATTGAGAACTGCTGAGGTGACCTAGGATATGGTGAGGGCTAGGTGAACAGCTGGAAGTGCTCTGGTGGATTAAGGGTTGGGGATCGTGTACCTATAGGAAGTGCTGATGGCATTCACGGGGGTGTGGGGGCGGGGCACGTGTAGAGGCTGTAGTGCTCAGGTGGTTATGAGTTCGGGTCCGGGTATTGGCCAGAAGTGATGACGTCATCATGGGGGAGGTTCCCAGTGGAAAGCCCAAGTAGTTCAGGTGGTTTAGATTTTCGGTCCCAGGACCAGCTGAGACTGCTGATGGCATCAAGGGGAGGGGCCACGTTGACAACCAGAAGTGATAAGGAGACCTTGTGGTTGGACTTGTCCCAGTGAACAGTCAGAAAACCTCAGGTAGACCAGGCCTACTGCCAGGTCAACAGCTGGAAGTGGTCAAGTGTAAAGCCTGGTAGAGCCAGGGGAATACACTGGAGGATCCCGTTAGGTCAGAAACTACCGAACTTCTTGTGGTCCGTACTCTGGTAGGCATCAAGAATGTAGCTCTCCTCATGGAAGGACATTTCCCCAGGAATTAAGCGAAAAGCTCTTTCTCAGTTCCCTATAAAATATTTGACCATTGAGGGCCAGGCCTTTGCTCCCAGTTTGGAAAGGGTTTTCAGGGTTTCATCACTGCGGTTTCCCATATTTCAAATCCCTTTTGTAGGTCTGTCAAGTCACAGGTAACTGCAGGGTGAGATGCCCCCATTTTAGAGAGCTTGGTGGATCCCTGGCCTCATGGACAACCTGGCTTGTCTGAAAGGAGTGCTGGAGGCGCGCTGGTGGACACCATTCCACCGGAGAAGAGGCAGTCTGTGGACAAGAGTTTACCTGAGGTTGTGGGTGTTAAGCCTTTAATCCAACTTCCAGAGATCGGAAAATCACCCCAGTTCTTATGAACTTAGGGCCAGCCAGTTTGGCTCCTTTTTGAGGTGACCAAGGGCCTGGGGAACAGTGGGAAATGGTCACATGAACAAGGGTTGGGTCTCAGTAACCAGTTTAAAGTGTTCATATAACCAATTGGGATTTGCCAGAAGGCAGTCGTAGGGCTGAGAAGACCAAGGATATTGTAAGACCCAGGTGAAGAGCAAGAAGTGCTATGGTGGATAAAGGGTTAGGGAATGTGGACCGGCAGGAAGTGCTGAAATAATCATGGGGAAGGAGCAACGTGTCGAGGCTGAGGTGCTCAGGTTTTTATGGGTTTGTGGCCCGGGGACCAGCCGGAAGTGCTGACGTCATCAAGGGGAAGGGGCCACCTCGGGAGGCTAAAGTGCTCAGGTGTTTATGGAATTGGGGCCCTGGTACCTTCCGGAAGTGCTGATATAATCAAGGGGGAAGGGCCACGTGGACATCCTAAGGTGTTCAGGTGGTTAAGATTTTGGGGCCAGGACCAACTGAGTCCTCTGACATCATCAAGGGGAGGGGTCACCTGGAAGCCAGAAGTGGTAATGAGGCCGAGTGGTTATGCTTGTCCTAGTGAACAGCCAGAAAACCTCAGGTAGATCAGGGCTTGCTGCCCGGCCAACAGCTGGAAGTGTTCAAGTGTAAAGGCTGGTAGAGCCAGGGGAATGCATTGGAGAATGCCAAGAGGATAGAAACTCTCCAACTTCCTGTGGTTTATACTGAGGAAGGCAGCGGCAGGTACCTAACCTCCCAGAAGGGCAGTTTCCCAGTAATTAAGTAAAAAGCTGGCGCGCAGTTCGCTACGACATTTAAGTGACCATGAAGGGGACAGGTCTTTGTTGCCAGATTGGAAAGGGTTTTCAGGGCCTCAACACTGCTATTTCCTGGATTGCAAAGCCCATATGCAGGGCTGTCAGAGTCACGGGTCTCTGCAGGGTGAGATGACCCCGTGTTTAGGGTCAAGGGGGATCCCGCCCTCACGGAAAACAAGGGTTATCTTAAAGGAATGCTGGGGGCAAACTGCTGGCCAACATCCCACCAGAGAAGAGGGAGTCTGTGAGTGGAAGATTGCCTGGGGCTGTGGGTTTTAGGTTCTTAAGCCAAATTCCAGAGCTTGGGAAATCAGCCCTATTTTTAAGAGCTAAGTAGCCAGCCAGTGTTGCTCATTGGTGAGGTAAACCAGAGCCTAAAGAACAGTGGGAAATAGTCAAATGAACAAGGGTTTGGACCCGATAACCAGTTTAAAGTGTTCATGTCATCAAGGGGGAAGCGCCACGTGGACAGTGAGAACTGCTGAGGTGACCTAGGATATGGTGAGGGCTAGGTGAACAGCTGGAAGTGCTCTGGTGGATTAAGGGTTGAGGATCGTGTACCTATAGGAAGTGCTGATGGCATTCACGGGGGTGTGGGGGCGGGGCACTTGTAGAGGCTGTAGTGCTCAGGTGGTTATGAGTTCGGGTCCGGGTATTGGCCAGAAGTGATGACGTCATCATGGGGGAGGTTCCCAGTGGAAAGCCCAAGTAGTTCAGGTGGTTTAGATTTTCGGTCCCAGGACCAGCTGAGACTGCTGATGGCATCAAGGGGAGGGGCCACGTTGACAACCAGAAGTGATAAGGAGACCTTGTGGTTGGACTTGTCCCAGTGAACAGTCAGAAAATCTCAGATAGACCAGGCCTACTGCCAGGTCAACAGCTGGAAGTGGTCAAGTGTAAAGCCTGTAGAGCCAGGGGAATACACTGGAGGATCCCCTTAGGTCAGAAACTACCGAACTTCTTGTGGTCCGTACTCTGGTAGGCATCAAGAATGTAGCTCTCCTCATGGAAGGACATTTCCCCAGGAATTAAGCGAAAAGCTCGTTCTCAGTTCCCTATAAAATATTTGACCATTGAGGGCCAGGCCTTTGCTCCCAGTTTGGAAAGGGTTTTCAGGGTTTCATCACTGCGGTTTCCCATATTTCAAATCCCTTTTGTAGGTCTGTCAAGTCACAGGTAACTGCAGGGTGAGATGCCCCCATTTTAGAGAGCTTGGTGGATCCCTGGCCTCATGGACACCCTGGCTTGTCTGAAAGGATTGCTGGAGGCGCGCTGCTGGACACCATTCTACCGGAGAAGAGGCAGTCTGTGGACAAGAGTTTACCTGATGTTGTGGGTGTTAAGCCCTTAATCCAACTTCCAGAGATCGAGAAATCACCCCAGTTCTTATGAACTTAGGGCCAGCCAGTTTGGCTCCTTTGTGACGTGACCAAGGGCCTGGGGAACAGTGGGAAATGGTCACATGAACAAGGGTTTGGGTCTAAGTAACCAGTTTAAAGTGTTCATATAACCAATTGGGATTTGCCAGAAGTCAGTCGTAGGGCTGAGAAGACCAAGGATATTGTAAGGCCCAGGTGAAGAGCAAGAAGTGCTGTGGTGGATAAAGGGTTAGGGAATGTGGACCTGCAGGAAGTGCTGAAGGGGCCACGTGTCGAGGCTGAGGTGCTCAGGTTTTTATGGGTTTGTGGCCCGGGGACCAGCCGGAAGTGCTGACGTCATCTAGGGGAAGGGGCCACCTCGGGAGGCTAAAGTGCTCAGGTGTTTATGAAATTGGGGCCCTGGTACCTTCCGGAAGTGCTGATATAATCAAGGGGGAAGGGCCACGTGGACATCCTAAGGTGTTCAGGTGGTTAAGATTTTGGGGCCAGGACCAACTGAGTCCTCTGACATCATCAAGGGGAGGGGTCACCTGGAAGCCAGAAGTGGTAATGAGGCCGAGTGGTTATGCTTGTCCTAGTGAACAGCCAGAAAACCTCAGGTAGATCAGGGCTTGCTGCCCGGCCAACAGCTGGAAGTGTTCAAGTGTAAAGGCTGGTAGAGCCAGGGGAATGCATTGGAGAATCCCAAGATGATAGAAACTCTCCAACTTCCTGTGGTTTATACTGAGGAAGGCAGCGGCAGGTACCTAACCTCCCAGAAGGGCAGTTTCCCAGTAATTAAGTAAAAAGCTGGCGCGCAGTTCGCTACGACATTTAAGTGACCATGAAGGGGACAGGTCTTTGTTCCCAGATTGGAAAGGGTTTTCAGGGCCTCAACACTGCTATTTCCTGGATTTCAAAGCCCATATGCAGGGCTGTCAGAATCACGGGTCACTGCAGGGTGAGATGACCCCGTGTTTAGGGTCAAGGGGGATCCCGGCCTCACCGAAAACAAGGGTTATCTTAAAGGAATGCTGGGGGCAAACTGCTGGCCAACATCCCACCAGAGAAGAGGGAGTCTGTGAGTGGAAGATTGCCTGGGGCTGTGGGTTTTAGGTCCTGAAGCCAAATTCCAGAGCTTGGGAAATCAGCCCTATTCTTAAGAGCTAAGTAGCCAGCCAGTGTCGCTCATTGGTGAGGTGAACCAGAGCCTAAAGAACAGTGGGATATAGTCAAATGAACAAGGGTTTGGACCCGATAACCAGTTTAAAGTGTTCATGTCATCAAGGGGGAAGCGCCATGTGGAGATTGAGAACTGCTGAGGTGACCTAGGATATGGTGAGGGCTAGGTGAACAGCTGGAAGTGCTCTGGTGGATTAAGGGTTGGGGATCGTGTACCTATAGGAAGTGCTGATGGCATTCACGGGGGTGTGGGGGCGGGGCACGTGTAGAGGCTGTAGTGCTCAGGTGGTTATGAGTTCGGGTCCGGGTATTGGCCAGAAGTGATGACGTCATCATGGGGGAGGTTCCCAGTGGAAAGCCCAAGTAGTTCAGGTGGTTTAGATTTTCGGTCCCAGGACCAGCTGAGACTGCTGATGGCATCAAGGGGAGGGCCCACGTTGACAACCAGAAGTGATAAGGAGACCTTGTGGTTGGACTTGTCCCAGTGAACAGTCAGAAAACCTCAGGTAGACCAGGCCTACTGCCAGGTCAACAGCTGGAAGTGGTCAAGTGTAAAGCCTGGTAGAGCCAGGGGAATACACTGGAGGATCCCGTTAGGTCAGAAACTACCGAACTTCTTGTGGTCCGTACTCTGGTAGGCATCAAGAATGTAGCTCTCCTCATGGAAGGACATTTCCCCAGGAATTAAGCGAAAAGCTCGTTCTCAGTTCCCTATAAAATATTTGACCATTGAGGGCCAGGCCTTTGCTCCCAGTTTGGAAAGGGTTTTCAGGGTTTCATCACTGCGGTTTCCCATATTTCAAATCCCTTTTGTAGGTCTGTCAAGTCACAGGTAACTGCAGGGTGAGATGCCCCCATTTTAGAGAGCTTGGTGGATCCCTGGCCTCATGGACAACCTGGCTTGTCTGAAAGGAGTGCTGGAGGCGCGCTGCTGGACACCATTCCACTGGAGAAGAGGCAGTCTGTGGACAAGAGTTTACCTGAGGTTGTGGGTGTTAAGCCTTTAATCCAACTTCCAGAGATCGGAAAATCACACCAGTTCTTATGAACTTAGGGGCAGCCAGTTTGGCTCCTTTTTGAGGTGAAAAGGGCCTGGGGAACAGTGGGAAATGGTCACATGAACAAGGGTTGGGTCTCAGTAACCAGTTTAAAGTGCTCATATAACCAATTGTGATTTCCCAGAAGGCAGTCGTAGGGCTGAGAAGACCAAGGATATTGTAAGACCCAGGTGAAGAGCAAGAAGTGCTGTGGTCGATAAAGGGTTAGGGAATGTGGACCGGCAGGAAGTGCTGACGTAATCATGGGGAAGGGGCCACGTGTCGAGGCTGAGGTGCTCAGGTGTTTATGGGTTTGTGGCCCGGGGACCAGCCGGAAGTGCTGACGTCATCAAGGGGAAGGGGCCACCTGGGGAGGCTAAAGTGCTCAGGTTTTTAAGGTATTGGGGCCCTGGTAGCTTCCGGAAGTGCTGATATAATCAAGGGGGAAGGGCCACGTGGACATCCTAAGGTGTTCAGGTGGTTAAGATTTTGGGGCCAGGACCAACTGAGTCCTCTGACATCATCAAGGGGAGGGGTCACCTGGAAGCCAGAAGTGGTAATGAGGCCGAGTGGTTATGCTTGTCCTAGTGAACAGCCAGAAAACCTCAGGTAGATCAGGGCTTGCTGCCCGGCCAACAGCTGGAAGTGTTCAAGTGTAAAGGCTGGTAGAGCCAGGGGAATGCATTGGAGAATTTCAAGAGGATAGAAACTCTCCAACTTCCTGTGGTTTATACTGAGGAAGGCAGCGGCAGGTACCTAACCTCCCAGAAGGGCAGTTTCCCAGAAATTAAGTAAAAAGCTGGCGCGCAGTTCGCTACGATATTTAAGTGACCATGAAGGGGACAGGTCTTTGTTCCCAGATTGGAAAGGGTTTTCAGGGCCTCAACACTGCTATTTCCTGGATTGCAAAGCCCATATGCAGGGCTGTCAGAGTCACGGGTCACTGCAGGGTGAGATGACCCCGTGTTTAGGGTCAAGGGGGATCCCGGCCTCACGGAAAACAAGGGTTATCTTAAAGGAATGCTGGGGGCAAACTGCTGGCCAACATCCCACCAGAGAAGAGGGAGTCTGTGAGTGGAAGATTGCCTGGGGCTGTGGGTTTTAGGTCCTTAAGCCAAATTCCAGAGCTTGGGAAATCAGCCCTATTCTTAAGAGCTAAGTAGCCAGCCAGTGTCGCTCATTGGTGAGGTGAACCAGAGCCTAAAGAACAGTGGGAAATAGTCAAATGAACAAGGGTTTGGACCCGATAACCAGTTTAAAGTGTTCATGTCATCAAGGGGGAAGCGCCATGTGGACAGTGAGAACTTCTGAGGTGACCTAGGATATGGTGAGGGCTAGGTGAACTGCTGGAAGTGCTCTGGTGGATTAAGGGTTGGGGATCGTGTACCTATAGGAAGTGCTGATGGCATTCACGGGGGTGTGGGGGCGGGGCACGTGTAGAGGCTGTAGTGCTCAGGTGGTTATGAGTTTGGGTCCGGGTATTGGCCAGAAGTGATGACGTCATCATGGGGGAGGTTCCCAGTGGAAAGCCCAAGGTGTTCAGGTTGTTTAGATTTTCGGTCCCAGGACCAGCTGAGACTGCTGACGTCATCAAGGGGAGGGGCCACGTTGACAGCCAGAAGTGATAAGGAGACCTTGGGGTTGGACTTGTCCCAGTGAACAGTCAGAAAACCTCAGGTAGACCAGGCCTACTGCCAGGTCAACAGCTGGAAGTGGTCAAGTGTAAAGGCTGGTAGAGCCAGGAGAATACACTGGAGGATCCCAAGAGGTCGGAAACTACCGACCTTCTTGTGGTCCGTACTCTGGTAGGCATCAAGAATGTAGCTCTCCTCATGGAAGGACATTTCCCCAGGAATTAAGCGAAAAGCTCGTTCTCAGTTCCCTATAAAATATTTGACCATTGAGGGCCAGGCCTTTGCTCCCAGTTTGGAAAGGGTTTTCAGGGTTTCATCACTGAGGTTTCCCATATTTCAAATCCCTTTTGTAGGTCTGTCAAGTCACAGGTAACTGCAGGGTGAGATGCCCCCATTTTAGAGAGCTTGGTGGATCCCTGGCCTCATGGACACCCTGGCTTGTCTGAAAGGAGTGCTGGAGGCGCGCTGCTGGACACCATTCCACTGGAGAAGAGGCAGTCTGTGGACAAGAGTTTACCTGAGGTTGTGGGTGTTAAGCCCTTAATCCAACTTCCAGAGATTGAGAAATCACCCCAGTTCTTATGAACTTAGGGCCAGCCAGTTTGGCTCCTTTGTGACGTGACCAAGGGCCTGGGGAACAGTGGGAAATGGTCACATGAACAAGGGTTTGGGTCTCAGTAACCAGTTTAAAGTGTTCATATAACCAATTGGGATTTGCCAGAAGTCAGTCGTAGGGCTGAGAAGACCAAGGATATTGTAAGGCCCAGGTGAAGAGCAAGAAGTGCTGTGGTGGATAAAGGGTTAGGGAATGTGGACCGGCAGGAAGTGCTGACGTAATCATGGGGAAGGGGCCACGTGTCGAGGCTGAGGTGCTCAGGTGTTTATGGGTTTGTGGCCCGGGGACCAGCCGGAAGTGCTGACGTCATCAAGGGGAAGGGGCCACCTGGGGAGGCTAAAGTGCTCAGGTTTTTATGGTATTGGGGCCCTGGTAGCTTCCGGAAGTGCTGATATAATCAAGGGGGAAGGGCCACGTGGACATCCTAAGGTGTTCAGGTGGTTAAGATTTTGGGGCCAGGAACAACTGAGTCCTCTGACATCATCAAGTGGAGAGGTCACCTGGAAGCCAGAAGTGGTAACGAGGCCTTGTGGTTATGCTTGTCCTAGTGAACAGCCAGAAAACCTCAGGTAGATCAGGGCTTGCTGCCCGGCCAACAGCTGGAAGTGTTCAAGTGTAAAGGCTGGTAGAGCCAGGGGAATGCATTGGAGAATCCCAAGAGGATAGAAACTCCCCAACTTCCTGTGGTTTATACTGAGGAAGGCAGCGGCAGGTACCTAACCTCCCAGAAGGGCAGTTTCCCAGTAATTAAGTAAAAAGCTGGCGCGCAGTTCGCTAGGACATTTAAGTGACCATGAAGGGGACAGGTCTTTGTTCCCAGATTGGAAAGGGTTTTCAGGGCCTCAACACTGCTATTTCCTGAATTTCAAAGCCCATATGCAGGGCTGTCAGAGTCACGGGTCACTGCAGGGTGAGATGACCCCGTGTTTAGGGTCAAGGGGGATCCCGGCCTCACGGAAAACAAGGGTTATCTTAAAGGAATGCTGGGGGCAAACTGCTGGCCAACAGCCCACCAGAGAAGAGGGAGTCTGTGAGTGGAAGATTGCCTGGGGCTGTGGGTTTTAGGTCCTGAAGCCAAATTCCAGAGCTTGGGAAATCAGCCCTATTCTTAAGAGCTAAGTAGCCAGCCAGTGTCGCTCATTAGTGAGGTGATCCAGAGCCTAAAGAACAGTGGGAAATAGTCAAATGAACAAGGGTTTGGACCCGATAACCAGTTTAAAGTGTTCATGTCATCAAGGGGGAAGCGCCATGTGGAGATTGAAAACTGCTGAGGTGACCTAGGATATGGTGAGGGGTAGGTGAACAGCTGGAAGTGCTCTGGTGGATTAAGGTTTGGGGATCGTGTACCTATAGGAAGTGCTGAGTGCATTCACGGGGGTGTGGGGGTGGGGCACGTGTAGAGGCTGTAGTGCTCAGGTGGTTATGAGTTCGGGTCCGGGTATTGGCCAGAAGTGATGACGTCATCATGGGGGAGGTTCCCAGTGGAAAGCCCAAGTAGTTCAGGTGGTTTAGATTTTCGGGCACAGGACCAGCTGAGACTGCTGATGGCATCAAGGGGAGGGGCCACGTTGACAACCAGAAGTGATAAGGAGACCTTGTGGTTGGACTTGTCCCAGTGAACAGTCAGAAAACCTCAGGTAGTCCAGGCCTACTGCCAGGTCAACAGCTGGAAGTGGTCAAGTGTAAAGGCTGGTAGAGCCAGGAGAATACACTGGAGGATCCCAAGAGGTCGGAAACTACCGAACTTCTTGTGGTCCGTACTCTGGTAGGCATCAAGAATGTAGCTCTCCTCATGGAAGGACATTTCCCCAGGAATTAAGCGAAAAGCTCGTTCTCAGTTCCCTATAAAATATTTGACCATTGAGGGCCAGGCCTTTGCTCCCAGTTTGGAAAGGGTTTTCAGGGTTTCATCACTGCGGTTTCCCATATTTAAAATCCCTTTTGTAGGTCTGTCAAGTCACAGGTAACTGCAGGGTGAGATGCACCCATTTTAGAGAGCTTGGTGGATCCCTGGCCTCATGGACACCCTGGCTTGTCAGAAAGGAGTGCTGGAGGCGCGCTGCTGGACACCATTCCACCGGAGAAGAGGCAGTCTGTGGACAAGAGTTTACCTGAGGTTGTGGGTGTTAAGCCCTTAATCCAACTTCCAGAGATCGAGAAATCACCCCAGTACTTATGAACTTAGGGCCAGCCAGTTTGGCTCCTTTGTGAGGTGAACAAGGGCCTGGGGAACAGTGGGAAATGGTCACATGAACAAGGGTTTGGGTCTCAGTAACCAGTTTAAAGTGTTCATATAACCAATTGTGATTTCCCAGAAGGCAGTCGTAGGGCTGAGAAGACCAAGGATATTGTAAGGCCCAGGTGAAGAGCAAGAAGTGCTGTGGTGGATAAAGGGTTAGGGAATGTGGACCGGCAGGAAGTGCTGACGTAATCATGGGGAAGGGGGCCACGTGTCGAGGCTGAGGTGCTCAGGTGTTTATGGGTTTGTGGCCTGGGGACCAGCCGGAAGTGCTGACGTCATCAAGGGGAAGGGGCCACCTCGGGAGGCTAAAGTGCTCAGGTGTTTATGGTATTGGGGCCCTGGTACCTTCCGGAAGTGCTGATATAATCAAGGGGGAACGGCCACGTGGACATCCTAAGGTGTTCAGGTGGTTAAGATTTTGGAGCCAGGACCAACTGATTCCTCAGACATCATCAAGGGGAGGGGTCACCTGGAAGCCAGAAGTGGTAACGAGGTCGAGTGGTTATGCTTGTCCTAGTGAACAGCCAGAAAACCTCAGGTAGATCAGGGCTTGCTGCCCGGCCAACAGCTGGAAGTGTTCAAGTGTAAAGGCTGGTAGAGCCAGGGGAATGCATTGGAGAATCCCAAGAGGATGGAAACTCCCCAACTTCCTGTGGTTTATACTCCGGAATGCAGCGGCAGGTACCAAACCTCCCAGAAGGGCAGTTTCCAGTAATTAAGTAAAAAGCTGGCGCACAGTTTGCTACGACATTTAAGTGACCATGAAGGGGACAGGTCTTTGTTCCCATTTGGAAAGGGTTTTCAGGGCCTCAACACTGCTATTTCCTGGATTTCAAAGCCCATATGCAGGGCTGTCAGAGTCACGGGTAACTGCAGAGTGAGGTGACCCCGTGTTTACGGTCAAGGGGGATCCCGGCCTCACGGAAAACAAGGGTTATCTTAAAGGAATGCTGGGGGCAAACTGCTGGCCAACATCCCACCAGAGAAGAGGGAGTCTGTGAGTGGAAGATTGCCTGGGGCTGTGGGTTTTAGGTCCTGAAGCCAAATTCCAGAGCTTGGGAAATCAGCCCTATTCTTAAGAGCTAAGTAGCCAGCCAGTGTCGCTCATTGGTGAGGTGAACCAGAGCCTAAAGAACAGTGGGAAATAGTCAAATGAACAAGGGTTTGGACCGGATAACCAGTTTAAAGTGTTCATGTCATCAAGGGGGAAGCGCCACGTGGAGATTGAGAACTGCTGAGGTGACCTAGGATATGGTGAGGGCTAGGTGAACAGCTGGAAGTGCTCTGGTGGATTAAGGGTTGGGGATCGTGTACCTATAGGAAGTGCTGATGGCATTCACAAGGGTGTGGGGGCGGGGCACGTGTAGAGGCTGTAGTGCTCAGGTGGTTATGAGTTCGGGTCCGGGTATTGGCCAGAAGTGATGACATCATCATGGGGGAGGTTCCCAGTGGAAAGCCCAAGTAGTTCAGGTGGTTTAGATTTTCGGTCCCAGGACCAGCTGAGACTGCTGATGGCATCAAGGGGAGGGGCCACGTTGACAACCAGAAGTGATAAGGAGACCTTGTGGTTGGACTTGTCCCAGTGAACAGTCAGAAAACCTCAGGTAGACCAGGCCTACTGCCAGGTCAACAGCTGGAAGTGGTCAAGTGTAAAGCCTGGTAGAGCCAGGAGAATACACTGGAGGATCCCGAGAGGTCAGAAACTACCGAACTTCTTGTGGTCAGTACTCTGGAAGGCATCAAGAATGTAGCTCTCCTCATGGAAGGACATTTCCCCAGGAATTAAGCGAAAAGCTCGTTCTCTGTTCCCTATAAAATATAAGTGACCATTGAGGGCCAGGCCTTTGCTCCCAGTTTGGAAAGGGTTTTCAGGGTTTCATCACTGCGGTTTCCCATATTTCAAATCCCTTTTGTAGGTCTGTCAAGTCACAGGTAACTGCAGGGTGAGATGCCCCATTTTAGAGAGCTTGGTGGATCCCTGGCCTCATGGACACCCTGGCTTGTCTGAAAGGAGTGCTGGAGGCGCGCTGCTGGACACCATTCCACCGGAGAGGAGGCAGTCTGTGGACAAGAGTTTACCTGAGGTTGTGGGTGTTAAGCCCTTAATCCAACTTCCAGAGATCGAGAAATCACCCCAGTTCTTATGAACTTAGGGCCAGCCAGTTTGGCTCCTTTGTGATGTGACCAAGGGCCTGGGGAACAGTGGGAAATGGTCACATGAACAAGGGTTTGGGTCTCAGTAACCAGTTTAAAGTGTTCATATAACCAATTGTGATTTGCCAGAAGGCAGTCGTAGGGCTGAGAAGACCAAGGATATTGTAAGGCCCAGGTGAAGAGCAAGAAGTGCTGTGGTGGATAAAGGGTTAGGGAATATGGACAGGCAGGAAGTGCTGACGTAATCATGGGGAAGGGGCCACGTGTCGAGGCTGAGGTGCTCAGGTGTTTATGGGTTTGTGGCCTGGGGACCAGCCGGAAGTGCTGACGTCATCAAGGGGAAGGGGCCACCTCGGGAGGCTAAAGTGCTCAGGTGTTTATGGTATTGGGGCACTGGTACCTTCCGGAAGTGGTGATATAATCAAGGGGGAAGGGCCACGTGGACATCCTAAGGTGCTCAGGTGGTTAATATTTTGGGGCCAGGACCGACTGAGTCCTCTGACATCATCAAGGGGAGGGGTCACCTGGAAGCCAGAAGTGGTAATGAGGCCGAGTGTTTATGCTTGTCCTAGTGAACAGCCAGAAAACCTCAGGTAGATCAGGGCTTGCTGCCCGGCCAACAGCTGGAAGTGTTCAAGTGTAAAGGCTGGTAGAGCCAGGGGAATGCATTGGAGAATCGCAAGAGGATGGAAACTCCCCAACTTCCTGTGGTTTATACTCTGGAAGGCAGCGGGAGGTACCTAACCTCCCAGAAGGGCAGTTTCCCAGTAATTAAGTAAAAAGCTGGCGCGCAGTTCGCTACGACATTTAAGTGACCATGAAGGGGACAGGTCTTTGTTCCCAGATTGGAAAGGGTTTTCAGGGCCTCAACACTGCTATTTCCTGGATTTCAAAGCCCATATGCAGGGCTGTCAGAGTCACGGGTCACTGCAGGGTGAGATGACCCCGTGTTTAGGGTCAAGGGGGATCCCGGCCTCACGGAAAACAAGGGTTATCTTAAAGGAATGCTGGGGGATAACTGCTGGCCAACAGCCCACCAGAGAAGAGGGAGTCTGTGAGTGGAAGTTTGCCTGGGGCTGTGGGTTTGAGGTCCTTAAGCCAAATTCCAGAGCTTGGGAAATCAGCCCTATTCTTAAGAGCTAAGTAGCCAGCCAGTGTCGATCATTGGTGAGGTGAACCAGAGCCTAAAGAACAGTGGGAAATAGTCAAATGAACAAGGGTTTGGACCCGATAACCAGTTTAAAGTGTTCATGTCATCAAGGGGGAAGCGCCACGTGGACAGTGAGATCTGCTGAGGTGACCTAGGATATGGTGAGGGCTAGGTGAACTGCTGGAAGTGCTCTGGTGGATTAAGGGTTGGGGATCCTGTACCTATAGGAAGTGCTGATGGCATTCACAGGGGTGTGGGGGCGGGGCACGTGTAGAGGCTGTAGTGCTCAGGTGGTTATCAGTTCGGGTCAGGGTATTGGCCAGAAGGGATGACGTCTTCATGGGGGAGGTTCCCATTGGAAAGCCCAAGTAGTTCAGGTGGTTTAGATTTTCGGGCCCAGGACCAGCTGAGACTGCTGATGGCATCAAGGGGAGGGGCCACGTTGACAACCAGAAGTGATAAGGAGACCTTGTGGTTGGACTTGTCCCAGTGAACAGTCAGAAAACCTCAGGTAGACCAGGCCTACTGCCAGGTCAACAGCTGGAAGTGGTCAAGTGTAAAGGCTGGTAGAGCCAGGAGAATACACTGGAGGATCCCAAGAGGTCGGAAACTACCGAACTTCTTGTGGTAAGTACTCTGGTAGGCATCAAGAATGTAGCTCTCCTCATGGAAGGACATTTCCCCAGGAATTCAGCGAAAAGCTCGTTCTCAGTTCCCTATAAAATATTTGACCATTGAGGGCCAGGCCTTTGCTCCCAGTTTGGAAAGGGTTTTCAGGGTTTCATCACTGCGGTTTCCCATATTTCAAATCCCTTTTGTAGGTCTGTCAAGTCACAGGTAACTGCAGGGTGAGATGCCCCCATTTTAGAGAGCGTGGTGGATCCCTGGCCTCATGGACACCCTGGCTTGTCTGAAAGGAGTGCTGGAGGCGCGCTGCTGGACACCATTCCACCGGAGAAGAGGCAGTCTGTGGACAAGAGTTTACCTGAGGATGTGGGTGTTAAGCCCTTAATCCAACTTCCAGAGATCGAGAAATCACCCCAGTTCTTATGAACTTAGGGCCAGCCAGTTTGGCTCCTTTGTGAGGTGACCAAGGGCCTGGGGAACAGTGGGAAATGGTCACATGAACAAGGGTTTGGGTCTCAGTAACCAGTTTAAAGTGTTCATATAACCAATTGGGATTTGCCAGAAGGCAGTCGTAGGGCTGAGATGACCAAGGATATTGTAAGGCCCAGGTGAAGAGCAAGAAGTGCTGTGGTGGATAAAGGGTTAGGGAATGTGGACCGGCAGTAAGTGCTGACGTAATCATGGGGAAGGGGCCACGTGTCGAGGCTGAGGTGCTCAGGTGTTTATGGGTTTGTGGCCTGGGGACCAGCCGGAAGTGCTGACGTCATCAAGGGGAAGGGGCCACCTCGGGAGGCTAAAGTGCTCAGGTGTTTATGGTATTGGGGCCCTGTTACCTTCCGGAAATGGTGATATAATCAAGGGGGAAGGGCCACGTGGACATCATAAGGTGCTCAGGTGGTTAAGATTTTGGGGCCAGGACCGACTGAGTCCTCTGACATCATCAAGGGGAGGGGTCACCTGGAAGCCAGAAGTGGTAATGAGGCCGAGTGGTTATGCTTGTCCTAGTGAAAAGCCAGAAAACCTCAGGTAGATCAGGGCTTGCTGCCCGGCCAACAGCTGGAAGTGTTCAAGTATAAAGGCTGGTAGAGCCAGGGGAATGCATTGGAGAATCGCAAGAGGATGGAAACTCCCCAACTTCCTGTGGTTTATACTCTGGAAGGCAGCGGGAATTACCTAACCTCCCAGAAGGGCAGTTTCCCAGTAATTAAGTAAAAAGCTGGCGCGCAGTTCGCCAGGACATTTAAGTGACCATGAAGGGGACAGGTCTTTGTTCCCAGATTGGAAAGGGTTTTCAGGGCCTCAACACTGCTATTTCCTGGATTTCAAAGCCCATATGCAGGGCTGTCAGAGTCACGGGTCACTGCAGGGTGAGATGACCCCGTGTTTAGGGTCAAGGGGGATCCCGGCCTCACGGAAAACAAGGGTTATCTTAAAGGAATGCTGGGGGCAAACTGCTGGCCAACATCCCACCAGAGAAGAGGGAGTCTGTGAGTGGAAGATTGCCTGGGGCTGTGGGTTTTAGGTCCTTAAGCCAAATTCCAGAGCTTGGGAAATCAGCCCTATTCTTAAGAGCTAAGTAGCCAGCCAGTGTCGCTCATTGGTGAGGTGAACCAGAGCCTAAAGAACAGTGGGAAATAGTCAAATGAACAAGGGTTTGGACCCGATAACCAGTTTAAAGTGTTCATGTCATCAAGGGGGAAGCGCCACGTGGACAGTGAGAACTGCTGAGGTGACCTAGGATATGGTGAGGGCTAGGTGAACTGCTGGAAGTGCTCTGGTGGATTAAGGGTTGGGGATCGTGTACCTATAGGAAGTGCTGATGGCATTCACGGGGGTGTGGGGGCAGGGCACGTGTAGAGGCTGTAGTGCTCAGGTGGTTATGAGTTCGGGTCCGGGTATTGGCCAGAAGTGATGACGTCTTCATGGGGGAGGTTCCCAGTGGAAAGCCCAAGTAGTTCAGGTGGTTTAGATTTTCGGGCCCAGGACCAGCTGAGACTGCTGATGGCATCAAGGGGAGGGGCCACGTTGACAACCAGAAGTGATAAGGAGACCTTGTGGTTGGACTTGTCCCAGTGAACAGTCAGAAAACCTCAGGTAGACCAGGCCTACTGCCAGGTCAACAGCTGGAAGTGGTCAAGTGTAAAGGCTGGTAGAGCCAGGAGAATACACTGGAGGATCCCAAGAGGTCGGAAACTACCGAACTTCTTGTGGTCCGTACTCTGGTAGGCATCAAGAATGTAGCTCTCCTCATGGAAGGACATTTCCCCAGGAATTAAGCGAAAAGCTCGTTCTCAGTTCCCTATAAAATATTTGACCATTGAGGGCCAGGCCTTTGCTCCCAGTTTGGAAAGGGTTTTCAGGGTTTCATCACTGCGGTTTCCCATATTTCAAATCCCTTTTGTAGGTCTGTCAAGTCACAGGTAACTGCAGGGTGAGATGCCCCCATTTTAGAGAGCTTGGTGGATCCCTGGCCTCATGGACACCCTGGATTGTCTGAAAGGCGTGCTGGAGGCGCGCCGCTGGACACCATTCCACCGGAGAAGAGGCAGTCTGTGGATAACAGTTTACCTGAGGTTGTGGGTGTTAAGCCCTTAATCCAACTTCCAGAGATCGAGAAATCACCCCAGTTCTTATGAACTTAGGGCCAGCCAGTTTGGCTCCTTTGTGATGTGACCAAGGGCCTGGGGAACAGTGGGAAATGGTCACATGAACAAGGGTTTGGGTCTCAGTAACCAGTTTAAAGTGTTCATATAACCAATTGGGATTTGCCAGAAGGCAGTCGTAGGGCTGAGAAGACCAAGGATATTGTAAGGCCCAGGTGAAGAGCAAGAAGTGCTGTGGTGGATAAAGGGTTAGGGAATATGGACAGGCAGGAAGTGCTGACGTAATCATGGGGAAGGGGCCACGTGTCGAGGCTGAGGTGCTCAGGTGTTTATGGGTTTGTGGCCTGGGGACCAGCCGGAAGTGCTGACGTCATCAAGGGGAAGGGGCCAACTCGGGAGGCTAAAGTGCTCAGGTGTTTATGGTATTGGGGCACTGGTACCTTCCGGAAGTGGTGATATAATCAAGGGTTAAGGGCCACGTGGACATCCTAAGGTGCTCAGGTGGTTAATATTTTGGGGCCAGGACCGACTGAGTCCTCTGACATCATCAAGGGGAGGGGTCACCTGGAAACCAGAAGTGGTAATGAGGCCGAGTGTTTATGCTTGTCCTAGTGAACAGCCAGAAAACCTCAGGTAGATCAGGGCTTGCTGCCCGGCCAACAGCTGGAAGTGTTCAAGTGTAAAGGCTGGTAGAGCCAGGGGAATGCATTGGAGAATCGCAAGAGGATGGAAACTCCCCAACTTCCTGTGGTTTATACTCTGGAAGGCAGCGGGAGGTACCTAACCTCCCAGAAGGGCAGTTTCCCAGTAATTAAGTAAAAAGCTGGCGCGCAGTTCGCTACGACATTTAAGTGACCATGAAGGGGACAGGTCTTTGTTCCAAGATTGGAAAGGGTTTTCAGGGCCTCAACACTGCTATTTCCTGGATTTCAAAGCCCATATGCAGGGCTGTCAGAGTCACGGGTCACTGCAGGGTGAGATGACCCCGTGTTTAGGGTCAAGGGGGATCCCGGCCTCACGGAAAACAAGGGTTATCTTAAAGGAATGCTGGGGGATAACTGCTGGCCAACAGCCCACCATAGAAGAGGGAGTCTGTGAGTGGAAGATTGCCTGGGGCTGTGGGTTTGAGGTCCTTAAGCCAAATTCCAGAGCTTGGGAAATCAGCCCTATTCTTAAGAGCTAAGTAGCCAGCCAGTGTCGATCATTGGTGAGGTGAACCAGAGCCTAAAGAACAGTGGGAAATAGTCAAATGAACAAGGGTTTGGACCCGATAACCAGTTTAAAGTGTTCATGTCATCAAGGGGGAAGCGCCACGTGGACAGTGAGATCTGCTGAGGTGACCTAGGATATGGTGAGGGCTAGGTGAACTGCTGGAAGTGCTCTGGTGGATTAAGGGTTGGGGATCGTGTACCTATAGGAAGTGCTGATGGCATTCACAGGGGTGTGGGGGCGGGGCACGTGTAGAGGCTGTAGTGCTCAGGTGGTTATCAGTTCGGGTCCGGGTATTGGCCAGAAGGGATGACGTCTTCATGGGGGAGGTTCCCATTGGAAAGCCCAAGTAGTTCAGGTGGTTTAGATTTTCGGGCCCAGGACCAGCTGAGACTGCTGATGGCATCAAGGGGAGGGGCCACGTTGACAACCAGAAGTGATAAGGAGACCTTGTGGTTGGATTTGTCCCAGTGAACAGTCAGAAAACCTCAGGTAGACCAGGCCTACTGCCAGGTCAACAGCTGGAAGTGGTCAAGTGTAAAGGCTGGTAGAGCCAGGAGAATACACTGGAGGATCCCAAGAGGTCGGAAACTACCGAACTTCTTGTGGTCCGTACTCTGGTAGGCATCAAGAATGTAGCTCTCCTCATGGAAGGACATTTCCTCAGGAATTAAGCGAAAAGCTCGTTCTCAGTTCCCTATAAAATATTTGACCATTGAGGGCCAGGCCTTTGCTCCCAGTTTGGAAAGGGTTTTCAGGGTTTCATCACTGCGGTTTCCCATATTTCAAATCCCTTTTGTAGGTCTGTCAAGTCACAGGTAACTGCAGGGTGAGATGCCCCCATTTTAGAGAGCTTGGTGGATCCCTGGCCTCATGGACACCCTGGATTGTCTGAAAGGCGTGCTGGAGGCGCGCCGCTGGACACCATTCCACCGGAGAAGAGGCAGTCTGTGGATAACAGTTTACCTGAGGTTGTGGGTGTTAAGCCCTTAATCCAACTTCCAGAGATCGAGAAATCACCCCAGTTCTTATGAACTTAGGGCCAGCCAGTTTGGCTCCTTTGTGATGTGACCAAGGGCCTGGGGAACAGTGGGAAATGGTCACATGAACAAGGGTTTGGGTCTCAGTAACCAGTTTAAAGTGTTCATATAACCAATTGTGATTTGCCAGAAGGCAGTCGTAGGGCTGAGAAGACCAAGGATATTGTAAGGCCCAGGTGAAGAGCAAGAAGTGCTGTGGTGGATAAAGGGTTAGGGAATATGGACAGGCAGGAAGTGCTGACGTAATCATGGGGAAGGGGCCACGTGTCGAGGCTGAGGTGCTCAGGTGTTTATGGGTTTGTGGCCTGGGGACCAGCCGGAAGTGCTGACGTCATCAAGGGGAAGGGGCCACCTCGGGAGGCTAAAGTGCTCAGGTGTTTATGGTATTGGGGCCCTGGTACCTTCCGGAAGTGGTGATATAATCAAGGGGGAAGGGCCACGTGGACATCCTAAGGTGCTCAGGTGGTTAATATTTTGGGGCCAGGACCGACTGAGTCCTCTGACATCATCAAGGGGAGGGGTCACCTGGAAGCCAGAAGTGGTAATGAGGCCGAGTGGTTATGCTTGTCCTAGTGAACAGCCAGAAAACCTCAGGTAGATCAGGGCTTGCTGCCCGGCCAACAGCTGGAAGTGTTCAAGTGTAAAGGCTTGTAGAGCCAGGGGAATGCATTGGAGAATCGCAAGAGGATGGAAACTCCCCAACTTCCTGTGGTTTATACTCTGGAAGGCAGCGGGAGGTACCTAACCTCCCAGAAGGGCAGTTTCCCAGTAATTAAGTAAAAAGCTGGCGCGCAGTTCGCTACGACATTTAAGTGACCATGAAGGGGACAGGTCTTTGTTCCCAGATTGGAAAGGGTTTTCAGGGCCTCAACACTGCTATTTCCTGGATTTCAAAGCCCATATGCAGGGCTGTCAGAGTCACGGGTCACTGCAGGGTGAGATGACCCCGTGTTTAGGGTCAAGGGGGATCCCGGCCTCACGGAAAACAAGGGTTATCTTAAAGGAATGCTGGGGGATAACTGCTGGCCAACAGCCCACCAGAGAAGAGGGAGTCTGTGAGTGGAAGTTTGCCTGGGGCTGTGGGTTTGAGGTCCTTAAGCCAAATTCCAGAGCTTGGGAAATCAGCCCTATTCTTAAGAGCTAAGTAGCCAGCCAGTGTCGATCATTGGTGAGGTGAACCAGAGCCTAAAGAACAGTGGGAAATAGTCAAATGAACAAGGGTTTGGACCCGATAACCAGTTTAAAGTGTTCATGTCATCAAGGGGGAAGCGCCACGTGGACAGTGAGATCTGCTGAGGTGACCTAGGATATGGTGAGGGCTAGGTGAACTGCTGGAAGTGCTCTGGTGGATTAAGGGTTGGGGATCCGGTACCTATAGGAAGTGCTGATGGCATTCACAGGGGTGTGGGGGCGGGGCACGTGTAGAGGCTGTAGTGCTCAGGTGGTTATCAGTTCGGGTCAGGGTATTGGCCAGAAGGGATGACGTCTTCATGGGGGAGGTTCCCATTGGAAAGCCCAAGTAGTTCAGGTGGTTTAGATTTTCGGGCCCAGGACCAGCTGAGACTGCTGATGGCATCAAGGGGAGGGGCCACGTTGACAACCAGAAGTGATAAGGAGACCTTGTGGTTGGACTTGTCCCAGTGAACAGTCAGAAAACCTCAGGTAGACCAGGCCTACTGCCAGGTCAACAGCTGGAAGTGGTCAAGTGTAAAGGCTGGTAGAGCCAGGAGAATACACTGGAGGATCCCAAGAGGTCGGAAACTACCGAACTTCTTGTGGTAAGTACTCTGGTAGGCATCAAGAATGTAGCTCTCCTCATGGAAGGACATTTCCCCAGGAATTCAGCGAAAAGCTCGTTCTCAGTTCCCTATAAAATATTTGACCATTGAGGGCCAGGCCTTTGCTCCCAGTTTGGAAAGGGTTTTCAGGGTTTCATCACTGCGGTTTCCCATATTTCAAATCCCTTTTGTAGGTCTGTCAAGTCACAGGTAACTGCAGGGTGAGATGCCCCCATTTTAGAGAGCGTGGTGGATCCCTGGCCTCATGGACACCCTGGCTTGTCTGAAAGGAGTGCTGGAGGCGCGCTGCTGGACACCATTCCACCGGAGAAGAGGCAGTCTGTGGACAAGAGTTTACCTGAGGATGTGGGTGTTAAGCCCTTAATCCAACTTCCAGAGATCGAGAAATCACCCCAGTTCTTATGAACTTAGGGCCAGCCAGTTTGGCTCCTTTGTGAGGTGACCAAGGGCCTGGGGAACAGTGGGAAATGGTCACATGAACAAGGGTTTGGGTCTCAGTAACCAGTTTAAAGTGTTCATATAACCAATTGGGATTTGCCAGAAGGCAGTCGTAGGGCTGAGATGACCAAGGATATTGTAAGGCCCAGGTGAAGAGCAAGAAGTGCTGTGGTGGATAAAGGGTTAGGGAATGTGGACCGGCAGTAAGTGCTGACGTAATCATGGGGAAGGGGCCACGTGTCGAGGCTGAGGTGCTCAGGTGTTTATGGGTTTGTGGCCTGGGGACCAGCCGGAAGTGCTGACGTCATCAAGGGGAAGGGGCCACCTCGGGAGGCTAAAGTGCTCAGGTGTTTATGGTATTGGGGCCCTGTTACCTTCCGGAAATGGTGATATAATCAAGGGGGAAGGGCCACGTGGACATCATAAGGTGCTCAGGTGGTTAAGATTTTGGGGCCAGGACCGACTGAGTCCTCTGACATCATCAAGGGGAGGGGTCACCTGGAAGCCAGAAGTGGTAATGAGGCCGAGTGGTTATGCTTGTCCTAGTGAAAAGCCAGAAAACCTCAGGTAGATCAGGGCTTGCTGCCCGGCCAACAGCTGGAAGTGTTCAAGTATAAAGGCTGGTAGAGCCAGGGGAATGCATTGGAGAATCGCAAGAGGATGGAAACTCCCCAACTTCCTGTGGTTTATACTCTGGAAGGCAGCGGGAATTACCTAACCTCCCAGAAGGGCAGTTTCCCAGTAATTAAGTAAAAAGCTGGCGCGCAGTTCGCCAGGACATTTAAGTGACCATGAAGGGGACAGGTCTTTGTTCCCAGATTGGAAAGGGTTTTCAGGGCCTCAACACTGCTATTTCCTGGATTTCAAAGCCCATATGCAGGGCTGTCAGAGTCACGGGTCACTGCAGGGTGAGATGACCCCGTGTTTAGGGTCAAGGGGGATCCCGGCCTCACGGAAAACAAGGGTTATCTTAAAGGAATGCTGGGGGCAAACTGCTGGCCAACATCCCACCAGAGAAGAGGGAGTCTGTGAGTGGAAGATTGCCTGGGGCTGTGGGTTTTAGGTCCTTAAGCCAAATTCCAGAGCTTGGGAAATCAGCCCTATTCTTAAGAGCTAAGTAGCCAGCCAGTGTCGCTCATTGGTGAGGTGAACCAGAGCCTAAAGAACAGTGGGAAATAGTCAAATGAACAAGGGTTTGGACCCGATAACCAGTTTAAAGTGTTCATGTCATCAAGGGGGAAGCGCCACGTGGACAGTGAGAACTGCTGAGGTGACCTAGGATATGGTGAGGGCTAGGTGAACTGCTGGAAGTGCTCTGGTGGATTAAGGGTTGGGGATCGTGTACCTATAGGAAGTGCTGATGGCATTCACGGGGGTGTGGGGGCGGGGCACGTGTAGAGGCTGTAGTGCTCAGGTGGTTATGAGTTCGGGTCCGGGTATTGGCCAGAAGTGATGACGTCTTCATGGGGGAGGTTCCCATTGGAAAGCCCAAGTAGTTCAGGTGGTTTAGATTTTCGGGCCCAGGACCAGCTGAGACTGCTGATGGCATCAAGGGGAGGGGCCACGTTGACAACCAGAAGTGATAAGGAGACCTTGTGGTTGGACTTGTCCCAGTGAACAGTCAGAAAACCTCAGGTAGACCAGGCCTACTGCCAGGTCAACAGCTGGAAGTGGTCAAGTGTAAAGGCTGGTAGAGCCAGGAGAATACACTGGAGGATCCCAAGAGGTCGGAAACTACCGAACTTCTTGTGGTAAGTACTCTGGTAGGCATCAAGAATGTAGCTCTCCTCATGGAAGGACATTTCGCCAGGAATTCAGCGAAATGCTCGTTCTCAGTTCCCTATAAAATATTTGACCATTGAGGGCCAGGCCTTTGCTCCCAGTTTGGAAAGGGTTTTCAGGGTTTCATCACTGCGGTTTCCCATATTTCAAATCCCTTTTGTAGGTCTGTCAAGTCACAGGTAACTGCAGGGTGAGATGCCCCCATTTTAGAGAGCGTGGTGGATCCCTGGCCTCATGGACACCCTGGCTTGTCTGAAAGGAGTGCTGGAGGCGCGCTGCTGGACACCATTCCACCGGAGAAGAGGCAGTCTGTGGATAACAGTTTACCTGAGGATGTGGGTGTTAAGCCCTTAATCCAACTTCCAGAGATCGAGAAATCACCCCAGTTCTTATGAACTTAGGGCCAGCCAGTTTGGCTCCTTTGTGAGGTGACCAAGGGCCTGGGGAACAGTGGGAAATGGTCACATGAACAAGGGTTTGGGTCTCAGTAACCAGTTTAAAGTGTTCATATAACCAATTGGGATTTGCCAGAAGGCAGTCGTAGGGCTGAGATGACCAAGGATATTGTAAGGCCCAGGTGAAGAGCAAGAAGTGCTGTGGTGGATAAAGGGTTAGGGAATGTGGACCAGCAGGAAGTGCTGACGTAATCATGGGGAAGGGGCCACGTGTCGAGGCTGAGGTGCTCAGGTGTTTATGGGTTTGTGGCCTGGGGACCAGCCGGAAGTGCTGACGTCATCAAGGGGAAGGGGCCACTTCGGGAGGCTAAAGTGCTCAGGTGTTTATGGTATTGGGGCCCTGGTACCTTCCGGAAGTGGTGATATAATCAAGGGGGAAGGGCCACGTGGACATCCTAAGGTTCTCAGGTGGTTAAGATTTTGGGGCCAGGACCGACTGAGTCCTCTGACATCATCAAGGGGAGGGGTCACCTGGAAGCCAGAAGTGGTAATGAGGCCGAGTGGTTATGCTTGTCCTAGTGAACAGCCAGAAAACCTCAGGTAGATCAGGGCTTGCTGCCCGGCCAACAGCTGGAAGTGTTCAAGTGTAAAGGCTGGTAGAGCCAGGGGAATGCATTGGAGAATCGCAAGAGGATGGAAACTCCCCAACTTCCTGTGGTTTATACTCTGGAAGGCAGCGGGAATTACCTAACCTCCCAGAAGGGCAGTTTCCCAGTAATTAAGTAAAAAGCTGGCGCGCAGTTCGCCAGGACATTTAAGTGACCATGAAGGGGACAGGTCTTTGTTCCCAGATTGGAAAGGGTTTTCAGGGCCTCAACACTGCTATTTCCTGGATTTCAAAGCCCATATGCAGGGCTGTCAGAGTCACGGGTCACTGCAGGGTGAGATGACCCCGTGTTTAGGGTCAAGGGGGATCCCGGCCTCACGGAAAACAAGGGTTATCTTAAGGGAATGCTGGGGGCAAACTGCTGGCCAACATCCCACCAGAGAAGAGGGAGTCTGTGAGTGGAAGATTGCCTGGGGCTGTGGGTTTTAGGTCCTTAAGCCAAATTCCAGAGCTTGGGAAATCAGCCCTATTCTTAAGAGCTAAGTAGCCAGCCAGTGTTGCTCATTGGTGAGGTAAACCAGAGCCTAAAGAACAGTGGGAAATAGTCAAATGAACAAGGGTTTGGACCCGATAACCAGTTTAAAGTGTTCATGTCATCAAGGGGGAAGCGCCACGTGGACAGTGAGAACTGCTGAGGTGACCTAGGATATGGTGAGGGCTAGGTGAACAGCTGGAAGTGCTCTGGTGGATTAAGGGTTGGGGATCGTGTACCTATAGGAAAAGCTGATGGCATTCACGGGGGTGTGGAGGCGGGGCACGTGTAGAGGCTGTAGTGCTCAGGTGGTTATGAGTTCGGGTCCGGGTATTGGCCAGCAGTGATGACGTCATCATGGGGAAGTTCCCAGTGGAAATTCCAAGTAGTTCAGGTGGTTTAGATTTTCGGGCCCAGGACCAGCTGAGACTGCTGATGGCATCAAGGGGAGGGGCCACGTTGACAACCAGAAGTGATAAGGAGACCTTGTGGTTGGACTTGTCCCAGTGAACAGTCAGAAAACCTCAGGTAGACCAGGCCTACTGCCAGGTCAACAGCTGGAAGTGGTCAAGTGTAAAGGCTGGTAGAGCCAGGAGAATACACTGGAGGATCCCAAGAGGTCGGAAACTACCGAACTTCTTGTGGTCCGTACTCTGGTAGGCATCAAGAATGTAGCTCTCCTCATGGAAGGACATTTCCTCAGAAATTAAGCGAAAAGCTCGTTCTCAGTTCCCTATAAAATATTTGACCATTGAGGGCCAGTCCTTTGCTCCCAGTTTGGAAAGGGTTTTCAGGGTTTCATCACTGCGGTTTCCCATATTTCAAATCCCTTTTGTAGGTCTGTCAAGTCACAGGTAACTGCAGGGTGAAATGCCCCCATTTTAGAGAGCTTGGTGGATCCCTGGCCTCATGGACACCCTGGCTTGTCTGAAAGGAGTGCTGGAGGCGTGCTGCTGGACACCATTCCACCGGAGAAGAGGCAGTCTGTGGACAAGAGTTTACCTGAGGTTGTGGGTGTTAAGCCCTTAATCCAACTTCCAGAGATCGGAAAATCACCCCAGTTCTTATGAACTTAGGGCCAGCCAGTTTGGCTCCTTTGTGAGGTGAACAAGGGCCTGGGGAACAGTGGGAAATGGTCACATGAACAAGGGTTTGGGTCTCAGTAACCAGTTTAAAGTGTTCATATAACCAATTGTGATTTGCCAGAAGGCAGTCGTAGGGCTGAGAAGACCAAGGATATTGTAAGGCCCAGGTGAAGAGCAAGAAGTGCTGTGGTGGATAAAGGGTTAGGAATGTGGACCGGCATGAAGTGCTGACGTAATCATGGGGAAGGGGCCACGTGTCGAGGCTGAGGTGCTCAGGTGTTTATGGGTTTGTGGCCCGGGGACCAGCCGGAAGTGCTGACGTCATCAAGGGGAAGGGGCCACCTGGGGAGGCTAAAGTGCTCAGGTGTTTATGGTATTGGGGTCCTGGTAGCTTCCGGAAGTGCTGATATAATCACGAGGGAAGGGCCACGTGGACATCCTAAGGTGTTCAGGTGGTTAATATTTGGGGCCAGGACCAACTGAGTCCTCTGACATCATCAAGGGGAGTGGTCACCTGGAAGCCAGAAGTGGTAACGAGGCCGAGTGGTTGTGCTTGTCCTAGTGAACAGCCAGAAAACCTCAGGTAGATCAGGGCTTGCTGCCCGGCCAACAGCTGGAAGTGTTCAAGTGTAAAGGCTGGTAGAGCCAGGGGAATGCATTGGAGAATCCCAAGAGGATAGAAACTCCCCAACTTCCTGTGGTTTATACTGAGGAAGGCAGCGGGAGGTACCTAACCTCCCAGAAGGGCAGTTTCCCAGTAATTAAGTAAAAAGCTGGCGTGCAGTTCGCTACGACATTTAAGTGACCATGAAGGAGACAGGTCTTTGTTCCCAGTTTGGAAAGGGTTTTCAGGGCCTCAACACTGCTATTTCCTGGATTTCAAAGCCCATATGCAGGGCTGTCAGAGTCACGGGTCACTGCAGGGTGAGATGACCCCGTGTTTAGAGTCAAGGGGGATCCCGGCCTCACGGAAAACGAGGGTTATCTTAAAGGAATGCTGGGGGCAAACTGCTGGCCAACATCCCACCAGAGAAGAGGGAGTCTGTGAGTGGAAGATTGCCTGGGGCTGTGGGTTTTAGGTCCTGAAGCCAAATTCCAGAGCTTGGGAAATCAGCCCTATTCTTAAGAGCTAAGTAGCCAGCCAGTGTCGCTCATTGGTGAGGTGAACCAGAGCCTAAAGGACAGTGGGAAATAGTCAAATGAACAAGGGTTTGGACCCAATTAGCAGTTTAAAGTGTTCATGTCATCAAGGGGGAAGCGCCACGTGGAGAGTGAGAACTGCTGAGGTGACCTAGGATATGGTGAGGGCTAGGTGAACAGCTGGAAGTGCTCTGGTGGATTAAGGGTTGGGGATCGTGTACCTATAGGAAGTGCTGATGGCATTCACGGGGGTGTGGGGGCGGGGCACGTGTAGAGGCTGTAGTGCTCAGGTGGTTATGAGTTCGGGTCCGGGTATTGGCCAGAAGTGATGACATCATCATGGGGGAGGTTCCCAGTGGAAAGCCCAAGTAGTTCAGGTGGTTTAGATTTTCGGGCCCAGGACCAGCTGAGACTGCTGATGGCATCAAGGGGAGGGGCCACGTTGACAGCCAGAAGTGATAAGGAGACCTTGGGGTTGGACTTGTCCCAGTGAACAGTCAGAAAACCTCAGGTAGACCAGGCCTACTGCCAGGTCAACAGCTGGAAGTGGTCAAGTGTAAAGGCTGGTAGAGCCAGGAGAATACACTGGAGGATCCCAAGAGGTCGGAAACTACCGAACTTCTTGTGGTCCGTACTCTGGTAGGCATCAAGAATGTAGCTCTCCTCATGGAAGGACATTTCCCCAGGAATTCAGCGAAAAGCTCGTTCTCAGTTCCCTATAAAATATAAGTGACCATTGAGGGCCAGGCCTTTGCTCCCAGTTTGGAAAGGGTTTTCAGGGTTTCATCACTGCGGTTTCCCATATTTCAAATCCCTTTTGTAGGTCTGTCACGTCACAGGTAACTGCAGGGTGAGATGCCCCCATTTTAGAGAGCTTGGTGGATCCCTGGCCTCATGGACAACCTGGCTTGTCTGAAAGGAGTGCTGGAGGCGCGCTGCTGGACACCATTCCACCGGAGAGGAGGCAGTCTGTGGACAAGAGTTTACCTGAGGTTGTGGGTGTTAAGCCCTTAAACCAACTTCCAGAGATCGGAAAATCACCCCAGTTCTTATGAACTTAGGGCCAGCCAGTTTGGCTCCTTTGTGATGTGACCAAGGGCCTGGGGAACAGTGGGAAATGGTCACATGAACAAGGGTTTGGGTCTCAGTAACCAGTTTAAAGTGTTCATATAACCAATTGGGATTTGCCAGAAGGCAGTCGTAGGGCTGAGAAGACCAAGGATATTGTAAGGCCCAGGTGAAGAGCTTAAGTGCTGTGGTGGATAAAGGGTTAGGGAATGTGGACCGGCAGGAAGTGCTGACATAATCATGGGGAAGGGGCCACGTGTCGAGGCTGAGGTGCTCAGGTGTTTATGGGTTTGTGGCCCGGGGACCAGCCGGAAGTGCTGACGTCATCAAGGGGAAGGTGCCACCTCGGGAGGCTAAAGTGCTCAGGTGTTTATGGTATTGGGGCCCTGGTACCTTCCGGAAGTGCTGATATAATCACGGGGGAAGGGCCACGTGGACATCCTAAGGTGTTCAGGTGGTTAAGATTTTGGGGCCAGGACCGACTGAGTCCTCTGACATCAACAAGGGGAGGGGTCACCTGGAAGCCAGAAGTGGTAACTAGGCCGAATGGTTGTGCTTGTCCTAGTGAACAGCCAGAAAACCTCAGGTTGATCAGGGCTTGCTGCCCGGCCAACAGCTGGAAGTGTTCAAGTGTAAAGGCTGGTAGAGCCAGGGGAATGCATTGGAGAATCCCAAGAGGATAGAAACTCCCCAACTTCCTGTGGTTTATACTGAGGAAGGCAGCGGCAGGTACCTAACCTCCCAGAAGGGCAGTTTCCCAGTAATTAAGTAAAAAGCTGGCGCGCAGTTCGCTGCGACATTTAAGTGACCATGAAGGAGACAGGTCTTTGTTCCCAGTTTGGAAAGGGTTTTCAGGGCCTCAACACTGCTATTTCCTGGATTTCAAAGCCCATATGCAGGGCTGTCAGAGTCACGGGTCACTGCAGGGTGAGATGACCCCGTGTTTAGGGTCAAGGGGGATCCCGGCCTCAAGGAAAACAAGGGTTATCTTAAAGGAATGCCGGGGATAAACTGCTGGCCAACATCCCACCAGAGAAGAGGGAGTCTGTGAGTGGAAGATTGCCTGGGGCTGTGGGTTTCAGGTCCTTAAGCCAAATTCCAGAGCTTAGGAAATCAGTCCTATTCTTAAGAGCTAAGTAGCCAGCCAGTGTCCCTCATTGGTGAGGTGAACCAGAGCCTAAAGAACAGTGGGAAATAGTCAAATGAACAAGGGTTTGGACCCGATAACCAGTTTAAAGTGTTCATGTCATCAAGGGGGAAGCGCCAAGTGGAGAGTGAGAACTGCTGAGGTGACCTAGGATATGGTGAGGGATAGGTGAACAGCTGGAAGTGCTCTGGTGGATTAAGGGTTGGGGATCCTGTACCTATAGGAAGTGCTGATGGCATTCACGGGGGTGTGGGGGCGGGGCACGTGTAGAGGCTGTAGTGCTCAGGTGGTTATGAGTTCGGGTCTGAGTATTGGCCAGAAGTGATGACGTCTTCATGGGGGAGGTTCCCAGTGGAAAGCCCAAGTAGTTCAGGTGGTTTAGATTTTCGGGCCCAGGACCAGCTGAGACTGCTGATGGCATCAAGGGGAGGGGCCACGTTGACAACCAGAAGTGATAAGGAGACCTTGTGGTTGGACTTGTCCCAGTGAACAGTCAGAAAACCTCAGGTAGACCAGGCCTACTGCCAGGTCAACAGCTGGAAGTGGTCAAGTGTAAAGGCTGGTAGAGCCAGGAGAATACACTGGAGGATCCCAAGAGGTCGGAAACTACCGAACTTCTTGTGGTCCGTACTCTGGTAGGCATCAAGAATGTAGCTCTCCTCATGGAAGGACATTTCCTCAGAAATTAAGCGAAAAGCTCGTTCTCAGTTCCCTATAAAATATTTGACCATTGAGGGCCAGGCCTTTGCTCCCAGTTTGGAAAGGGTTTTCAGGGTTTCATCACTGCGGTTTCCCATATTTCAAATCCCTTTTGTAGGTCTGTCAAGTCACAGGTAACTGCAGGGTGAAATGCCCCCATTTTAGAGAGCTTGGTGGATCCCTGGCCTCATGGACACCCTGGCTTGTCTGAAAGGAGTGCTGGAGGTGCGCTGCTGGACACCATTCCACCGGAGAAGAGGCAGTCTGTGGACAAGAGTTTACCTGAGGTTGTGGGTGTTAAGCCCTTAATCCAACTTCCAGAGATCGGAAAATCACCCCAGTTCTTATGAACTTAGGGCCAGCCAGTTTGGCTCCTTTGTGAGGTGAACAAGGGCCTGGGGAACAGTGGGAAATGGTCACATGAACAAGGGTTTGGGTCTCAGTAACCAGTTTAAAGTGTTCATATAACCAATTGTGATTTGCCAGAAGGCAGTTAGGGCTGAGAAGACCAAGGATATTGTAAGGCCCAGGTGAAGAGCAAGAAGTGCTGTGGTGGATAAAGGGTTAGGGAATGTGGACCGGCAGGAAGTGCTGACGTAATCATGGGGAAGGGGCCACGTGTCGAGGCTGAGGTTCTCAGGTGTTTATGGGTTTGTGGCCCGGGGACCAGCCGGAAGTGCTGACGTCATCAAGGGGAAGGGGCCACCTCGGGAGGCTAAAGTGCTCAGGTGTTTATGGTATTGGGGCCCTGGTACCTTCCGGAAGTGCTGATATAATCACGGGGGAAGGGCCACGTGGACATCCTAAGGTGTTCAGGTGGTTAAGATTTTGGGGCCAGGACCGACTGAGTCCTCTGACATCATCAAGGGGAGGGGTCACCTGGAAGCCAGAAGTGGTAACTAGGCCGAATGGTTGTGCTTGTCCTAGTGAACAGCCAGAAAACCTCAGGTTGATCAGGGCTTGCTGCCCGGCCAACAGCTGGAAGTGTTCAAGTGTAAAGGCTGGTAGAGCCAGGGGAATGCATTGGAGAATCCCAAGAGGATGGAAACTCCCCAACTTCCTGTGGTTTATACTCTGGAAGGCAGCGGGAGGTACCTAACCTCCCAGAAGGGCAGTTTCCAGTAATTAAGTAAAAAGCTGGCGCACAGTTTGCTACGACATTTAAGTGACCATGAAGGGGACAGGTCTTTGTTCCCAGTTTGGAAAGGGTTTTCAGGGCCTCAACACTGCTATTTCCTGGATTTCAAAGCCCATATGCAGGGCTGTCAGAGTCAAGGGTAACTGCAGGGTGAGGTGACCCCGTGTTTAGGGTCAAGGGGGATCCCGGCATCACGGAAAACAAGGGTTATCTTAAAGGAATGCTGGGGGCAAACTGCTGGCCAACATCCCACCAGAGAAGAGGGAGTCTGTGAGTGGAAGATTGCCTGGGGCTGTGGCTTTTAGGTCCTTAAGCCAAATTCCAGAGCTTGGGAAATCAGCCCTATTCTTAAGAGCTAAGTAGCCAGCCAGTGTCGCTCATTGGTGAGGTGAACCAGAGCCTAAAGGACAGTGGGAAATAGTCAAATGAACAAGGGTTTGGACCCAATAAGCAGTTTAAAGTGTTCATGTCATCAAGGGGGAATCGCCACGTGGAGAGTGAGAACTGCTGAGGTGACCTAGGATATGGTGAGGGCTAGGTGAACAGCTGGAAGTGCTCTGGTGGATTAAGTGTTGGGGATCCTGTACCTATAGGAAGTGCTGATGGCATTCACAGGGGTGTGGGGGCGGGGCACGTGTAGAGGCTGTAGTGCACAGGTGGTTATGAGTTCGGGTCCGGGTATTGGCCAGAAGTGATGACGTCATCATGGGGGAGGTTCCCAGTGGAAAGCCCAAGTAGTTCAGGTGGTTTAGATTTTCGGGCCCAGGACCAGCTGAGACTGCTGATGGCATCAAGGGGAGGGGCCACGTTGAAAACCAGAAGTGATAAGGAGATCTTGTGGTTGGACTTGTCCCAGTGAACAGTCAGAAAACCTCAGGTAGACCAGGTCTACTGCCAGGTCAACAGCTGGAAGTGGTCAAGTGTAAAGCCTGGTAGAGCCAGGAGAATACACTGGAGGATCCCGAGAGGTCAGAAACTACCGAATTTCTTGTGGTCCGTACTCTTGAAGGCATCAAGAATGTAGCTCTCCTCATGGAAGGACATTTCCCCAGGAATTAAGCGAAAAGCTCGTTCTCAGTTCCCTATAAAATATTTGACCATTGAGGGCCAGGCCATTGCTCCCAGTTTGGAAAGGGTTTTCAGGGTTTCATCACTGCGGTTTCCCATATTTCAAATCCCTTTTGTAGGTCTGTCAAGTCACAGGTAACTGCAGGGTTAGATGCCCCCATTTAGAGAGCTTGGTGGATCCCTGGCCTCATGGACACCCTGGGTTGTCTGAAAGGAGTGCTGGAGGCGAGCTGCTGGACACCATTCCACCGGAGAAGAGGCAGTCTGTGGACAAGAGTTTACCTGAGGTTGTGGGTGTTAAGCCCTTAATCCAACTTCCAGAGATCGAGAAATCACCCCAGTTCTTATGAACTTAGGGCCAGCCAGTTTGGCTCCTTTGTGAGGTGAACAAGGGCCTGGGGAACAGTGGGAAATGGTCACATGAACAAGGGTTTGGGTCTCAGTAACCAGTTTAAAGTGTTCATATAACCAATTGTGATTTGCCAGAAGGCAGTCCTAGGGCTGAGAAGACCAAGGATATTGTAAGGCCCAGGTGAAGAGCAAGAAGTGCTGTGGTGGATAAAGGGTTAGGGAATGTGGACCGGCAGGAAGTGCTGACGTAATCATGGGGAAGGGGCCACGTGTCGAGGCTGAGGTGCTCAGGTGTTTATGGGTTTGTGGCCCGGGGACCAGCCGGAAGTGCTGACGTCATCAAGGGGAAGGGGCCACCTCGGGAGGCTAAAGTGCTCAGGTGTTTATGGTATTGGGGCCCTGGTACCTTCCGGAAGTGCTGATATAATCAAGGGGGAAGGGCCACGTGGACATCCTAAGATGTTCAGGTGGTTAAGATTTTGGGGCCAGGACCAACTGAGTCCTCTGACATCATCAAGGGGAGGGGTCACCTGGAAGCCAGAAGTGGTAACGAGGCCGAGTGGTTATGCTTGTCCTAGTGAACAGCCAGAAAACCTCAGGTAGATCAGGGATTGCTGCACGGCCAACAGCTGGAAGTGTTCAAGTTTAAAGGCTGGTAGAGCCAGGGGAATGCATTGGAGAATCCCAAGAGGATAGAAACTCCCCAACTTCCTGTGGTTTATACTGAGGAAGGCAGCGGCAGGTACCTAACCTCCCAGAAGGGTAGTTTCCCAGTAATTAAGTAAAAAGCTGGCGCGCAGTTCGCTACGACATTTAAGTGACCATGAAGGAGACAGGTCTTTGTTCCCAGTTTGGAAAGGGTTTTCAGGGCCTCAACACTGCTATTTCCTGGATTTCAAAGCCTATATGCAGGGCTGTCAGAGTCACGGGTCACTGCAGGGTGAGATGACCCCGTGTTTAGGGTCAAGGGGGATCCTGGCCTCACGGAAAACAAGGGTTATCTTAAAGGAATGCTGGGGGCAAACTGCTGGCCAACATCCCACCAGAGAAGAGGGAGTCTGTGAGTGGAAGATTGCCTGGGGCTGTGGGTTTTAGGTCCTTAAGCCAAATTCCAGAGCTTGGGAAATCAGCCCTATTCTTAAGAGCTAAGTAGCCAGCCAGTGTTGCTCATTGGTGAGGTGAACCAGAGCCTAAAGAACAGTGGGAAATAGTCAAATGAACAAGGGTTTGGACCCGATAACCAGTTTAAAGTGTTCATGTCATCAAGGGGGAATCGCCACGTGGAGAGTGAGAACTGCTGAGGTGACCTAGGATATGGTGAGGGCTAGGTGAACAGCTGGAAGTGCTCTGGTGGATTAAGGGTTGGGGATCGTGTACCTATAGGAAGTGCTGATGCCATTCACGGGGGTGTGGGGGCGGGGCACGTGTAGAGGCTGTAGTGCTCAGGTGGTTATGAGTTTGGGTCCGGGTATTGGCCAGAAGTGATGACATCATCATGGGGGAGGTTCCCAGTGGAAAGCCCAAGTAGTTCAGGTGGTTTAGATTTTCGGGCCCAGGACCAGCTGAGACTGCTGATGGCATCAAGGGGAGGGGCCACGTTGACAGCCAGAAGTGATAAGGAGACCTTGGGGTTGGACTTGTCCCAGTGAACAGTCAGAAAACCTCAGGTAGACCAGGCCTACTGCCAGGTCAACAGCTGGAAGTGGTCAAGTGTAAAGGCTGGTAGAGCCAGGAGAATACACTGGAGGATCCCGTTAGGTCAGAAACTACCGAACTTCTTGTGGTCCGTACTCTGGTAGGCATCAAGAATGTAGCTCTCCTCATGGAAGGACATTTCCCCAGGAATTAAGCGAAAAGCTCGTTCTCAGTTCCCTATAAAATATTTGACCATTGAGGGCCAGGCCATTGCTCCCAGTTTGGAAAGGGTTTTCAGGGTTTCATCACTGCGGTTTCCCATATTTCAAATCCCTTTTGTAGGTCTGTCAAGTCACAGGTAACTGCAGGGTGAGATGCCCCCATTTTAGAGAGCTTGGTGGATCCCTGGCCTCATGGACACCCTGAGTTGTCTGAAAGGAGTGCTGGAGGAGCAGTGCTGGACACCATTCCACCGGAGAAGAGGCAGTCTGTGGACAAGAGTTTACCTGAGGTTGTGGGTGTTAAGCCCTTAATCCAACTTCCAGAGATCGAGAAATCACCCCCGTTCTTATGAACTTAGGGCCAGCCAGTTTGGCTCCTTTGTGAGGTGAACAAGGGCCTGGGGAACAGTTGGAAATGGTCACATGAACAAGGGTTTGGGTCTCAGTAACCAGTTTAAAGTGTTCATATAACCAATTGTGATTTGCCAGAAGGCAGTCGTAGGGCTGAGAAGACCAAGGATATTGTAAGGCCCAGGTGAAGAGCAAGAAGTGCTGTGGTGGATAAAGGGTTAGGGAATGTGGACCGGCAGGAAGTGCTGACGTAATCATGGGGAAGGGGCCACGTGTCCAGGCTGAGGTGTTCAGGTGTTTATGGGTTTGTGGCCCGGGGACCAGCCGGAAGTGCTGACGTCATCAAGGGGAAGGGGCCACCTCGGGAGGCTAAAGTGCTCAGGTGTTTATGGTATTGGGGCCCTGGTACCTTCCGGAAGTGCTGATATAATCAAGGGGGAAGGGCCACGTGGACATACTAAGGTGTTCAGGTGGTTAAGATTTTGGGGCCAGGACCAACTGAGTCCTCTGACATCATCAAGGGGAGGGGTCACCTGGAAGCCAGAAGTGGTAAAGAGGCCGAGAGGTTATGCTTGTCCTAGTGAACAGCCAGAAAACCTCAGGTAGATCAGGGCTTGCTGCCCGGCCAACAGCTGGAAGTGTTCAAGTGTAAAGGCTGGTAGAGCCAGGGGAATGCATTGGAGAATCCCAAGAGGATAGAAACTCCCCAACTTCCTGTGGTTTATACTGAGGAAGGCAGCGGCAGGTACCTAACCTCCCAGAAGGGCAGTTTCCCAGTAATTAAGTAAAAAGCTGGCGCGCAGTTCGCTGCGACATTTAAGTGACCATGAAGGAGACAGGTCTTTGTTCCCAGTTTGGAAAGGGTTTTCAGGGCCTCAACACTGCTATTTCCTGGATTTCAAAGCCCATATGCAGGGCTGTCAGAGTCACGGGTCACTGCAGGGTGAGATGACCCCGTGTTTAGGGTCAAGGGGGATCCCGGCCTCAAGGAAAACAAGGGTTATCTTAAAGGAATGCCGGGGATAAACTGCTGGCCAACATCCCACCAGAGAAGAGGGAGTCTGTGAGTGGAAGATTGCCTGGGGCTGTGGGTTTCAGGTCCTTAAGCCAAATTCCAGAGCTTAGGAAATCAGCCCTATTCTTAAGAGCTAAGTAGCCAGCCAGTGTCCCTCATTGGTGAGGAGAACCAGAGCCTAAAGAACAGTGGGAAATAGTCAAATGAACAAGGGTTTGGACCCGATAACCAGTTTAAAGTGTTCATGTCATCAAGGGGGAAGCGCCAAGTGGAGAGTGAGAACTGCTGAGGTGACCTAGGATATGGTGAGGGCTAGGTGAACAGCTGGAAGTGCTCTGGTGGATTAAGGGTTGGGGATCCTGTACCTATAGGAAGTGCTGATGGCATTCACGGGGGTGTGGGGGCGGGGCACGTGTAGAGGCTGTAGTGCTCAGGTGGTTATGAGTTCGGGTCTGAGTATTGGCCAGAAGTGATGACGTCTTCATGGGGGAGGTTCCCAGTGGAAAGCCCAAGTAGTTCAGGTGGTTTAGATTTTCGGGCCCAGGACCAGCTGAGACTGCTGATGGCATCAAGGGGAGGGGCCACGTTGACAACCAGAAGTGATAAGGAGACCTTGTGGTTGGACTTGTCCCAGTGAACAGTCAGAAAACCTCAGGTAGACCAGGCCTACTGCCAGGTCAACAGCTGGAAGTGGTCAAGTGTAAAGGCTGGTAGAGCCAGGAGAATACACTGGAAGATCCCAAGAGGTCGGAAACTACCGAACTTCTTGTGGTCCGTACTCTGGTAGGCATCAAGAATGTAGCTCTCCTCATGGAAGGACATTTCCTCAGAAATTAAGCGAAAAGCTCGTTCTCAGTTCCCTATAAAATATTTGACCATTGAGGGCCAGGCCTTTGCTCCCAGTTTGGAAAGGGTTTTCAGGGTTTCATCACTGCGGTTTCCCATATTTCAAATCCCTTTTGTAGGTCTGTCAAGTCACAGGTAACTGCAGGGTGAAATGCCCCCATTTTAGAGAGCTTGGTGGATCCCTGGCCTCATGGACACCCTGGCTTGTCTGAAAGGAGTGCTGGAGGTGCGCTGCTGGACACCATTCCACCGGAGAAGAGGCAGTCTGTGGACAAGAGTTTACCTGAGGTTGTGGGTGTTAAGCCCTTAATCCAACTTCCAGAGATCGGAAAATCAGCCCAGTTCTTATGAACTTAGGGCCAGCCAGTTTGGCTCCTTTGTGAGGTGAACAAGGGCCTGGGGAACAGTGGGAAATGGTCACATGAACAAGGGTTTGGGTCTCAGTAACCAGTTTAAAGTGTTCATATAACCAATTGTGATTTGCCAGAAGGCAGTTAGGGCTGAGAAGACCAAGGATATTGTAAGGCCCAGGTGAAGAGCAAGAAGTGCTGTGGTGGATAAAGGGTTAGGGAATGTGGACCGGCAGGAAGTGCTGACGTAATCATGGGGAAGGGGCCACGTGTCGAGGCTGAGGTGCTCAGGTGTTTATGGGTTTGTGGCCCGGGGACCAGCCGGAAGTGCTGACGTCATCAAGGGGAAGGGGCCACCTCGGGAGGCTAAAGTGCTCAGGTGTTTATGGTATTGGGGCCCTGGTACCTTCCGGAAGTGCTGATATAATCAAGGGGGAAGGGCCACGTGGACATCCTAAGATGTTCAGTTGGTTAAGATTTTGGGGCCAGGACCAACTGAGTCCTCTGACATCATCAAGGGGAGGGGTCACCTGGAAGCCAGAAGTGGTAATGAGGCCGAGTGGTTACGCTTGTCCTAGTGAACAGCCAGAAAACCTCAGGTAGATCAGGGATTGCTGCACGGCCAACAGCTGGAAGTGTTCAAGTTTAAAGGCTGGTAGAGCCAGGGGAATGCATTGGAGAATCCCAAGAGGATAGAAACTCCCCAACTTCCTGTGGTTTATACTGAGGAAGGCAGCGGCAGGTACCTAACCTCCCAGAAGGGTAGTTTCCCAGTAATTAAGTAAAAAGCTGGCGCGCAGTTCGCTACGACATTTAAGTGACCATGAAGGAGACAGGTCTTTGTTCCCAGTTTGGAAAGGGTTTTCAGGGCCTCAACACTGCTATTTCCTGGATTTCAAAGCCCATATGCAGGGCTGTCAGAGTCACGGGTCACTGCAGGGTGAGATGACCCCGTGTTTAGGGTCAAGGGGGATCCTGGCCTCACGGAAAACAAGGGTTATCTTAAAGGAATGCTGGGGGCAAACTGCTGGCCAACATCCCACCAGAGAAGAGGGAGTCTGTGAGTGGAAGATTGCCTGGGGCTGTGGGTGTTAGGTCCTTAAGTCAAATTCCAGAGCTTGGGAAATCAGCCCTATTCTTAAGAGCTAAGTATCCAGCCAGTGTTGCTCATTGGTGAGGTGAACCAGAGCCTAAAGAACAGTGGGAAATAGTCAAATGAACAAGGGTTTGGACCCAATAACCAGTTTAAAGTGTTCATGTCATCAAGGGGGAATCGCCACGTGGAGAGTGAGAACTGCTGAGGTGACCTAGGATATGGTGAGGGCTAGGTGAACAGCTGGAAGTGCTCTGGTGGATTAAGGGTTGGGGATCGTGTACCTATAGGAAGTGCTGATGCCATTCACAGGGGTGTGGGGGCGGGGCACGTGTAGAGGCTGTAGTGTTCAGGTGGTTATGAGTTTGGGTCCGGGTATTGGCCAGAAGTGATGACATCATCATGGGGGAGGTTCCCAGTGGAAAGCCCAAGTAGTTCAGGTGGTTTAGATTTTCGGGCCCAGGACCAGCTGAGACTGCTGATGGCATCAAGGGGAGGGGCCACGTTGACAGCCAGAAGTGATAAGGAGACCTTGGGGTTGGACTTGTCCCAGTGAACAGTCAGAAAACCTCAGGTAGACCAGGCCTACTGCCAGGTCAACAGCTGGAAGTGGTCAAGTGTAAAGGCTTTTAGAGCCAGGAGAATACACTGGAGGATCCCAAGAGGTCGGAAACTACCGAACTTCTTGTGGTCCGTACTCTGGTAGGCATCAAGAATGTAGCTCTCCTCATGGAAGGACATTTCCCCAGGAATTCAGCGAAAAGCTCGTTCTCAGTTCCCTATAAAATATAAGTGACCATTGAGGGTCAGGCCTTTGCTCCAAGTTTGGAAAGGGTTTTCAGGGTTTCATCACTGCGGTTTCCCATATTTCAAATCCCTTTTGTAGGTCTGTCACGTCACAGGTAACTGCAGGGTGAGATGCCCCCATTTTAGAGAGCTTGGTGGATCCCTGGCCTCATGGACAACCTGGCTTGTCTGAAAGGAGTGCTGGAGGCGCGCTGCTGGACACCATTCCACCGGAGAGGAGGCAGTCTGTGGACAAGAGTTTACCTGAGGTTGTGGGTGTTAAGCCCTTAAACCAACTTCCAGAGATCGGAAAATCACCCCAGTTCTTATGAACTTAGGGCCAGCCAGTTTGGCTCCTTTGTGAGGTGACCAAGGGCCTGGGGAACAGTGGGAAATGGTCACATGAACAAGGGTTTGGGTCTCAGTAACCAGTTTAAAGTGTTCATATAACCAATTGTGATTTGCCAGAAGGCAGTCGTAGGGCTGAGAAGACCAAGGATATTGTAAGGCCCAGGTGAAGAGCTTAAGTGCTGTGGTGGATAAAGGGTTAGGGAATGTGGACCGGCAGGAAGTGCTGACATAATCATGGGGAAGGGGCCACGTGTCGAGGCTGAGGTGCTCAGGTGTTTATGGGTTTGTGGCCCGGGGACCAGCCGGAAGTGCTGATGTCATCAAGGGGAAGGGGCCACCTGGGGAGGCTAAAGTGCTCAGGTGTTTATGGTATTGGGGCCCTGGTACCTTCCGGAAGTGCTGATATAATCACGGGGGAAGGGCCACGTGGACATCCTAAGGTGTTCAGGTGGTTAAGATTTTGGGGCCAGGACCGACTGAGTCCTCTGACATCATCAAGGGGAGGGGTCACCTGGAAGCCAGAAGTGGTAACTAGGCCGAATGGTTGTGCTTGTCCTAGTGAACAGCCAGAAAACCTCAGGTAGATCAGGGCTTGCTGCCCGGCCAACAGCTGGAAGTGTTCAAGTGTAAAGGCTGGTAGAGCCAGGGGAATGCATTGGAGAATCGCAAGAGGATGGAAACTCCCCAACTTCCTGTGGTTTATAGTCTGGAAGGCAGCGGGAATTACCTAACCTCCCAGAAGGGCAGTTTCCCAGTAATTAAGTAAAAAGCTGGCGCGCAGTTCGCTACGACATTTAAGTGACCATGAAGGAGACAGGTCTTTGTTCCCAGTTTGGAAAGGGTTTTTAGGGCCTCAACACTGCTATTTCCTGGATTTCAAAGCCCATATGCAGGGCTGTCAGAGTCACGGGTCACTGCAGGGTGAGATGACCCCGTGTTTAGAGTCAAGGGGGATCCCGGCCTCACGGAAAACGAGGGTTATCTTAAAGGAATGCTGGGGGCAAACTGCTGGCCAACATCCCACCAGAGAAGAGGGAGTCTGTGAGTGGAAGATTGCCTGGGGCTGTGGGTTTCAGGTCCTTAAGCCAAATTCCAGAGCTTAGGAAATCAGCCCTATTCTTAAGAGCTAAGTAGCCAGCCAGTGTCGCTCATTGGTGAGGTGAACCAGAGCCTAAAGAACAGTGGGAAATAGTCAAATGAACAAGGGTTTGGACCCGATAACCAGTTTAAAGTGTTCATGTCATCAAGGGGGAAGCGCCACGTGGAGAGTGAGAACTGCTGAGGTGACCTAGGATATGGTGAGGGCTAGGTGAACAGCTGGAAGTGCTCTGGTGGATTAAGGGTTGGGGATCCTGTACCTATAGGAAGTGCTGATGGCATTCACTGGGGTGTGGGGGCGGGGCACGTGTAGAGGCTGTAGTGCTCAGGTGGTTATGAGTTCGGGTCCGGGTATTGGCCAGAAGTGATGACATCATCATGGGGGAGGTTCCCAGTGGAAAGCCCAAGTAGTTCAGGTGGTTTAGATTTTCGGGCCCAGGACCAGCTGAGACTGCTGATGGCATCAAGGGGAGGGGCCACGTTGACAGCCAGAAGTGATAAGGCGACCTTGGGGTTGGACTTGTCCCAGTGAACAGTCAGAAAACCGCAGGTAGACCAGGCCTACTGCCAGGTCAACAGCTGGAAGTGGTCAAGTGTAAAGGCTGGTAGAGCCAGGAGAATACACTGGAGGATCCCAAGAGGTCGGAAACTACCGAACTTCTTGTGGTCCGTACTCTGGTAGGCATCAAGAATGTAGCTCTCCTCATGGAAGGACATTTCCCCAGGAATTCAGCGAAAAGCTCGTTCTCAGTTCCCTACTAAATATAAGTGACCATTGAGGGCCAGGCCTTTGCTCCCAGTTTGGAAAGGGTTTTCAGGGTTTCATCACTGCGGTTTCCCATATTTCAAATCCCTTTTGTAGGTCTGTCAAGTCACAGGTAACTGCAGGGTGAGATGCCCCCATTTTAGAGAGCTTGGTGGATCCCTGGCCTCATGGACAACCTGGCTTGTCTGAAAGGAGTGCTGGAGGCGCGCTGCTGGACACCATTCCACCGGAGAGGAGGCAGTCTGTGGACAAGAGTTTACCTGAGGTTGTGGGTGTTAAGCCCTTCATCCAACTTCCAGAGTTTGGAAAATCACCCCAGTTCTTATGAACTTAGCGCCAGCCAGATTGGCTTCTTTGTGAGGTGACCAAAGGCCTGGGGAACCGTGGGAAATGGTCACATGAACAAGGGTTTGGGTCTCAGTAACCAGTTTAAAGTGTTCATATAACCAATTGTGATTTGCCAGAAGGCAGTCGTAGGGCTGAGAAGACCAAGGATATTGTAAGGCCCAGGTGAAGAGCAAGAAGTGCTGTGGTGGATAAAGGGTTAGGGAATGTGGACCGGCAGGAAGTGCTGACGTAATCATGGGGAAGGGGCCACGTGTCGAGGCTGAGGTGCTCAGGTGTTTATGGGTTTGTGGCCCGGGGACCAGCCGGAAGTGCTGACGTCATCAAGGGGAAGGGGCCACCTCGGGAGGCTAAAGTGCTCAGGTGTTTATGGTATTGGGTCCCTGGTACCTTCCGGAAGTGCTGATATAATCAAGGGGGAAGGGCCACGTGGACATCCTAAGGTGTTCAAGTGGTTAAGATTTTGGGGCCAGGACCAACTGAGTCCTCTGACATCATCAAGGGGAGGGGTCACCTGGAAGCCAGAAGTGGTAACGAGGCCGAATGGTTGTGCTTGTCCTAGTGAACAGCCAGAAAACCTCAGGTAGATCAGGGCTTGCTGCCCGGCCAACAGCTGGAAGTGTTCAAGTGTAAAGGCTGGTAGAGCCAGGGGAATGCATTGGATAATCCCAAGAGGATGGAAACTCCCCAACGTCCTGTGGTTTATACTCTGGAAGGCAGCGGGAGGTACCTAACCTCCCAGAAGGGCAGTTTCCAGTAATTAAGTAAAAAGCTGGCACACAGTTTGCTACGACATTTAAGTGACCATGAAGGGGACAGGTCTTTGTTCCCAGTTTGGAAAGGGTTTTCAGGGCCTCAACACTGCTATTTCCTGGATTTCAAAGCCCATATGCAGGGCTGTCAGAGTCACGGGTAACTGCAGGGTGAGGTGACCCCGTGTTTAGGGTCAAGGGGGATCCCGGCCTCACGGAAAACAAGGGTTATCTTAAAGGAATGCTGGGGGCAAACTGCTGGCCAACATCCCACCAGAGAAGAGGGAGTCTGTGAGTGGAAGATTGCCTGGGGCTGTGGGTTTTAGGTCCTTAAGCCAAATTCCAGAGCTTGGGAAATCAGCCCTATTCTTAAGAGCTAAGTAGCCAGCCAGTGTCGCTCATTGGTGAGGTGAACCAGAGCCTAAAGGACAGTGGGAAATAGTCAAATGAACAATGGTTTGGACCCAATAAGCAGTTTAAAGTGTTCATGTCATCAAGGGGGAATCGCCACGTCGAGAGTGAGAACTGCTGAGGTGACCTAGGATATGGTGAGGGCTAGGTGAACAGCTGGAAGTGCTCTGGTGGATTAAGGGTTGGGGATCCTGTACCTATAGGAAGTGCTGATGGCATTCACAGGGGTGTGGGGGCGGGGCACGTGTAGAGGCTGTAGTGCACAGGTGGTTATGAGTTTGGGTCCGGGTATTGGCCAGAAGTGATGACGTCATCATGGGGGAGGTTCCCAGTGGAAAGCCCAAGTAGTTCAGGTGGTTTAGATTTTCGGGCCCAGGACCAGCTATGACTGCTGATGGCATCAAGGGGAGGGGCCACGTTGACAACCAGAAGTGATAAGGATATCTTGTGGTTGGACTTGTCCCAGTGAACAGTCAGAAAACCTCAGGTAGACCAGGTCTACTGCCAGGTCAACAGCTGGAAGTGGTCAAGTGTAAAGCCTGGTAGAGCCAGGAGAATACACTGGAGGATCCCGAGAGGTCAGAAACTACCGAACTTCTTGTGGTCCGTACTCTGGAAGGCATCAAGAATGTAGCTCTCCTCATGGAAGGACATTTCCCCAGGAATTAAGCGAAAAGCTCGTTCTCAGTTCCCTATAAAATATTTGACCATAGAGGGCCAGGCCATTGCTCCCAGTTTGGAAAGGGTTTTCAGGGTTTCATCACTGCGGTTTCCCATATTTCAAATCCCTTTTGTAGGTCTGTCAAGTCACAGGTAACTGCAGGGTGAGATGCCCCCATTTTAGAGAGCTTGGTGGATCCCTGGCCTCATGGACAACCTGGCTTGTCTGAAAGGAGTGCTGGAGGCGCGCTGCTGGACACCATTCCACCGGAGAGGAGGCAGTCTGTGGACAAGAGTTTACCTGAAGTTGTGGGTGTTAAGCCCTTCATCCAACTTCCAGAGATCGGAAAATCACCCCAGTTCTTATGAACTTAGCGCCAGCCAGTTTGGCTTCTTTGTGAGGTGACCAAAGGCCTGGGGAACCGTGGGAAATGGTCACATGAACAAGGGTTTGGGTCTCAGTAACCAGTTTAAAGTGTTCATATAACCAATTGTGATTTGCCAGAAGGCAGTCGTAGGGCTGAGAAGACCAAGGATATTGTAAGGCCCAGGTGAAGAGCAAGAAGTGCTGTGGTGGATAAAGGGTTAGGGAATGTGGACCTGCAGGATGTGCTGACGTAATCATGGGGAAGGGGCCACGTGTCGAGGCTGAGGTGCTCAGGTGTTTATGGGTTTGTAGCCCGGGGACCAGCCGGAAGTGCTGACGTCATCAAGGGGAAGGGGCCACCTCGGGAGGCTAAAGTGCTCAGGTGTTTATGGTATTGGGGCCCTGGTACCTTCCGGAAGTGCTGATATAATCAAGGGGGAAGGGCCACGTGGACATCCTAAGGTGTTCAGGTGGTTAAGATTTTGAGGCCAGGACCGACTGAGTCCTCTGACATCATCAAGGGGAGGGGTCACCTGGAAGCCAGAAGTGGTAACGAGGCCGAATGGTTGTGCTTGTCCTAGTGAACAGCCAGAAAACCTCAGGTAGATCAGGGCTTGCTGCCCGGCCAACAGCTGGAAGTGTTCAAGTGTAAAGGCTGGTAGAGCCAGGGGAATGCATTGGAGAATCCCAAGAGGATGGAAACTCCCCAACTTCCTGTGGTTTATACTCTGGAAGGCAGCGGGAGGTACCTAACCTCCCAGAAGGGCAGTTTCCAGTAATTAAGTAAAAAGCTGGCACACAGTTTGCTACGACATTTAAGTGACCATGAAGGGGACAGGTCTTTGTTCCCAGTTTGGAAAGGGTTTTCAGGGCCTCAACACTGCTATTTCCTGGATTTCAAAGCCCATATGCAGGGCTGTCAGAGTCACGGGTAACTGCAGGGTGAGGTGACCCCGTGTTTAGGGTCAAGGGGGATCCCGGCCTCACGGAAAACAAGGGTTATCTTAAAGGAATGCTGGGGGCAAACTGCTGGCCAACATCCCAACAGAGAAGAGGGAGTCTGTGAGTGGAAGATTGCCTGGGGCTGTGGCTTTTAGGTCCTTAAGCCAAATTCCAGAGCTTGGGAAATCAGCCCTATTCTTAAGAGCTAAGTAGCCAGCCAGTGTCGCTCATTGGTGAGGTGAACCAGAGCCTAAAGGACAGTGGGAAATAGTCAAATGAACAAGGGTTTGGACCCAATAAGCAGTTTAAAGTGTTCATGTCATCAAGGGGGAATCGCCACGTGGAGAGTGAGAACTGCTGAGGTGACCTAGGATATGGTGAGGGCTAGGTGAACAGCTGGAAGTGCTCTGGTGGATTAAGGGTTGGGGATCCTGTACCTATAGGAAGTGCTGATGGCATTCACAGGGGTGTGGGGGCGGGGCACGTGTAGAGGCTGTAGTGCACAGGTGGTTATGAGTTCGGGTCCGGGTATTGGCCAGAAGTGATGACGTCATCATGGGGGAGGTTCCCAGTGGAAAGCCCAAGTAGTTCAGGTGGTTTAGATTTTCGGGCCTAGGACCAGCTGAGACTGCTGATGGCATCAAGGGGAGGGGCCACGTTGACAACCAGAAGTGATAAGGAGATCTTGTGGTTGGACTTGTCCCAGTGAACAGTCAGAAAACCTCAGGTAGACCAGGTCTACTGCCAGGTCAACAGCTGGAAGTGGTCAAGTGTAAAGCCTGGTAGAGCCAGGAGAATACACTGGAGGATCCCCAGAGGTCAGAAACTACCGAACTTCTTGTGGTCCGTACTCTGGAAGGCATCAAGAATGTAGCTCTCCTCATGGAAGGACATTTCCCCAGGAATTAAGCGAAAAGCTCGTTCTCAGTTCCCTATAAAATATTTGACCATAGAGGGCCAGGCCATTGCTCCCAGTTTGGAAAGGGTTTTCAGGGTTTCATCACTGCGGTTTCCCATATTTCAAATCCCTTTTGTAGGTCTGTCAAGTCACAGGTAACTGCAGGGTGAGATGCCCCCATTTTAGAGAGCTTGGTGGATCCCTGGACTCATGGACACCCTGGGTTGTCTGAAAGGAGTGCTGGAGGCGCGCTGCTGGACACCATTCCACCGGAGAAGAGGCAGTCTGTGGACAAGAGTTTACCTGAGGTTGTGGGTGTTAAGCCCTTAATCCAACTTCCAGAGATCGAGAAATCACCCCAGTTCTTATGAACTTAGGGCCAGCCAGTTTGGCTCCTTTGTGAGGTGAACAAGGGCCTGGGGAATAGTGGGAAATGGTCACATGAACAAGGGTTTGGGTCTCAGTAACCAGTTTAAAGTGTTCATATAACCAATTGTGATTTGCCAGAAGGCAGTCGTAGGGCTGAGAAGACCAAAGATATTGTAAGGCCCAGGTGAAGAGCAAGAAGTGCTGTGGTGGATAAAGGGTTAGGGAATGTGGACCTGCAGGAAGTGCTGACGTAATCATGGGGAAGGGGCCACATGTCGAGGCTGAGGTGCTCAGGTGTTTATGGGTTTGTGGCCTGGGGACCAGCCGGAAGTGCTGACGTCATCAAGGGGAAGGGGCCACCTCGGGAGGCTAAAGTGCTCAGGTGTTTATGGTATTGGGGCCCTGGTACCTTCCGGAAGTGCTGATATAATCAAGGGGGAAGGGCCACGTGGACATCCTAAGATGTTCAGGTGGTTAAGATTTTGGGGCCAGGACCGACTGAGTCCTCTGACATCATCAAGGGGAGGGGTCACCTGGAAGCCAGAAGTGGTAACGAGGCCAAGTGGTTATGCTTGTCCTAGTGAACAGCCAGAAAACCTCAGGTAGATCAGGGATTGCTGCACGGCCAACAGCTGGAAGTGTTCAAGTTTAAAGGCTGGTAGAGCCAGGGGAATGCATTGGAGAATCCCAAGAGGATAGAAACTCCCCAACTTCCTGTGGTTTATACTGAGGAAGGCAGCGGCAGGTACCTAACCTCCCAGAAGGGTAGTTTCCCAGTAATTAAGTAAAAAGCTGGCGCGCAGTTCGCTACGACATTTAAGTGACCATGAAGGGGACAGGTCTTTGTTCCCAGTTTGGAAAGGGTTTTCAGGGCCTCAACACTGCTATTTCCTGGATTTCAAAGCCCATATGCAGGGCTGTCAGAGTCACGGGTAACTGCAGGGTGAGGTGACCCCGTGTTTAGGGTCAAGGGGGATCCCGGCCTCACGGAAAACAAGGGTTATCTTAAAGGAATGCTGGGGGCAAACTGCTGGCCAACATCCCAACAGAGAAGAGGGAGTCTGTGAGTGGAAGATTGCCTGGGGCTGTGGCTTTTAGGTCCTTAAGCCAAATTCCAGAGCTTGGGAAATCAGCCCTATTCTTAAGAGCTAAGTAGCCAGCCAGTGTCGCTCATTGGTGAGGTGAACCAGAGCCTAAAGGACAGTGGGAAATAGTCAAATGAACAAGGGTTTGGACCCAATAAGCAGTTTAAAGTGTTCATGTCATCAAGGGGGAATCGCCACGTGGAGAGTGAGAACTGCTGAGGTGACCTAGGATATGGTGAGGGCTAGGTGAACAGCTGGAAGTGCTCTGGTGGATTAAGGGTTGGGGATCCTGTACCTATAGGAAGTGCTGATGGCATTCACAGGGGTGTGGGGGCGGGGCACGTGTAGAGGCTGTAGTGCACAGGTGGTTATGAGTTCGGGTCCGGGTATTGGCCAGAAGTGATGACGTCATCATGGGGGAGGTTCCCAGTGGAAAGCCCAAGTAGTTCAGGTGGTTTAGATTTTCGGGCCTAGGACCAGCTGAGACTGCTGATGGCATCAAGGGGAGGGGCCACGTTGACAACCAGAAGTGATAAGGAGATCTTGTGGTTGGACTTGTCCCAGTGAACAGTCAGAAAACCTCAGGTAGACCAGGTCTACTGCCAGGTCAACAGCTGGAAGTGGTCAAGTGTAAAGCCTGGTAGAGCCAGGAGAATACACTGGAGGATCCCCAGAGGTCAGAAACTACCGAACTTCTTGTGGTCCGTACTCTGGAAGGCATCAAGAATGTAGCTCTCCTCATGGAAGGACATTTCCCCAGGAATTAAGCGAAAAGCTCGTTCTCAGTTCCCTATAAAATATTTGACCATAGAGGGCCAGGCCATTGCTCCCAGTTTGGAAAGGGTTTTCAGGGTTTCATCACTGCGGTTTCCCATATTTCAAATCCCTTTTGTAGGTCTGTCAAGTCACAGGTAACTGCAGGGTGAGATGCCCCCATTTTAGAGAGCTTGGTGGATCCCTGGACTCATGGACACCCTGGGTTGTCTGAAAGGAGTGCTGGAGGCGCGCTGCTGGACACCATTCCACCGGAGAAGAGGCAGTCTGTGGACAAGAGTTTACCTGAGGTTGTGGGTGTTAAGCCCTTAATCCAACTTCCAGAGATCGAGAAATCACCCCAGTTCTTATGAACTTAGGGCCAGCCAGTTTGGCTCCTTTGTGAGGTGAACAAGGGCCTGGGGAATAGTGGGAAATGGTCACATGAACAAGGGTTTGGGTCTCAGTAACCAGTTTAAAGTGTTCATATAACCAATTGTGATTTGCCAGAAGGCAGTCGTAGGGCTGAGAAGACCAAAGATATTGTAAGGCCCAGGTGAAGAGCAAGAAGTGCTGTGGTGGATAAAGGGTTAGGGAATGTGGACCTGCAGGAAGTGCTGACGTAATCATGGGGAAGGGGCCACATGTCGAGGCTGAGGTGCTCAGGTGTTTATGGGTTTGTGGCCTGGGGACCAGCCGGAAGTGCTGACGTCATCAAGGGGAAGGGGCCACCTCGGGAGGCTAAAGTGCTCAGGTGTTTATGGTATTGGGGCCCTGGTACCTTCCGGAAGTGCTGATATAATCAAGGGGGAAGGGCCACGTGGACATCCTAAGATGTTCAGGTGGTTAAGATTTTGGGGCCAGGACCGACTGAGTCCTCTGACATCATCAAGGGGAGGGGTCACCTGGAAGCCAGAAGTGGTAACGAGGCCAAGTGGTTATGCTTGTCCTAGTGAACAGCCAGAAAACCTCAGGTAGATCAGGGATTGCTGCACGGCCAACAGCTGGAAGTGTTCAAGTTTAAAGGCTGGTAGAGCCAGGGGAATGCATTGGAGAATCCCAAGAGGATAGAAACTCCCCAACTTCCTGTGGTTTATACTGAGGAAGGCAGCGGCAGGTACCTAACCTCCCAGAAGGGTAGTTTCCCAGTAATTAAGTAAAAAGCTGGCGCGCAGTTCGCTACGACATTTAAGTGACAATGAAGGAGACAGGTCTTTGTTCCCAGTTTGGAAAGGGTTTTCAGGGCCTCAACACTGCTATTTCCTGGATTTCAAAGCCCATATGCAGGGCTGTCAGATTCACGGGTCACTGCAGGGTGAGATGACCCCGTGTTTAGGGTCAAGGGGGATCCTGGCCTCACGGAAAACAAGGGTTATCTTAAAGGAATGCTGGGGGCAAACTGCTGGCCAACATCCCACCAGAGAAGAGGGAGTCTGTGAGTGGAAGATTGCCTGGGGCTGTGGGTTTTAGGTCCTTAAGCCAAATTCCAGAGCTTGGGAAATCAGCCCTATTCTTAAGAGCTAAGTAGCCAGCCAGTGTTGCTCATAGGTGAGGTGAACCAGAGCCTAAAGAACAGTGGGAAATAGTCAAATGAACAAGGGTTTGGACTCGATAACCAGTTTAAAGTGTTCATGTCATCAAGGGGGAATCGCCACGTGGAGAGTGAGAACTGCTGAGGTGACCTAGGATATGGTGAGGGCTAGGTGAACAGCTGGAAGTGCTCTGGTGGATTAAGGGTTGGGGATCGTGTACCTATAGGAAGTGCTGATGCCATTCACGGGGGTTTGGGGGCGGGGCACGTGTAGAGGCTGTAGTGCTCAGGTGGTTATGAGTTCGGGTCCGGGTATTGGCCAGAAGTGATGACGTCATCATGGGGGAGGTTCCCAGTGGAAAGCCCAAGTAGTTCAGGTGGTTTAGATTTTCGGGCCCAGGACCAGCTGAGACTGCTGATGGCATCAAGGGGAGGGGCCACGTTGACAGCCAGAAGTGATAAGGAGACCTTGTGGTTGGACTTGTCCCAGTGAACAGTCAGAAAACCTCAGGTAGACCAGGTCTACTGCCAGGTCAACAGCTGGAAGTGGTCAAGTGTAAAGCCTGGTAGAGCCAGGAGAATACACTGGAGGATCCCGAGAGGTCAGAAACTACCGAACTTCTTGTGGTCCGTACTCTGGAAGGCATCAAGAATGTAGCTCTCCTCATGGAAGGACATTTCCCCAGGAATTAAGCGAAAAGCTCGTTCTCAGTTCCCTATATAATATTTGACCATTGAGGGCCAGGCCATTGCTCCCAGTTTGGAAAGGGTTTTCAGGGTTTCATCACTGTGGTTTCCCATATTTCAAATCCCTTTTGTAGGTCTGTCAAGTCACAGGTAACTGCAGGGTGAGATGCCACCATTTTAGAGAGCTTGGTGGATCCCTGGCCTCATGGACACCCTGGGTTGTCTGAAAGGAGTGCTGGAGGCGCGCTGCTGGACACCATTCCACCGGAGAAGAGGCAGTCTGTGGACAAGAGTTTACCTGAGGTTGTGGGTGTTAAGCCCTTAATCCAACTTCCAGAGATAGAGAAATCACCCCAGTTCTTATGAACTTAGGGCCAGCCAGTTTGGCTCCTTTTTGAGGTGAACAAGGGCCTGGGGAACAGTGGGAAATGGTCACATGAACAAGGGTTTGGGTCTCAGTAACCAGTTTAAAGTGTTCATATAACCAATTGTGATTTGCCAGAAGGCAGTCGTAGGGCTGAGAAGACCAAGGATATTGTAAGGCCCAGGTGAAGAGCAAGAAGTGCTGTGGTGGATAAAGGGTTAGGGAATGTGGACCGGCAGGAAGTGCTGACGTAATCATGGGGAAGGGGCCACGTGTCGAGGCTGAGGTGCTCAGGTGTTTATGGGTTTGTGGCCTGGGGACCAGCCGGAAGTGCTGACGTCATCAAGGGGATGGGGCCACCTCGGGAGGCTAAAGTGCTCAGGTGTTTATGGTATTGGGGCCCTGGTACCTTCCGGAAGTGCTGATATAATCAAGGGGGAAGGGCCACGTGGACATCCTAAGGAGTTCAGGTGGTTAAGATTTTGGGGCCAGGACCAACTGAGTCCTCTGACATCATCAAGGGGAGGGGTCACCTGGAAGCCAGAAGTGGTAACGAGGCCGAGTGGTTATGCTTGTCCTAGTGAACAGCCAGAAAACCTCAGGTAGATCAGGGATTGCTGCACGGCCAACAGCTGGAAGTGTTCAAGTGTAAAGGCTGGTAGAGCCAGGGGAATGCATTGGAGAATCCCAAGAGGATAGAAACTCCCCAACTTCCTGTGGTTTATACTCTGGAAGGCAGCGGGAGGTACCTAACCTCCCAGAAGGGCAGTTTCCAGTAATTAAGTAAAAAGCTGGCACACAGTTTGCTACGACATTTAAGTGACCATGAAGGGGACAGGTCTTTGTTCCCAGTTTGGAAAGGGTTTTCAGGGCCTCAACACTGCTATTTCCTGGATTTCAAAGCCCATATGCAGGGCTGTCAGAGTCACGGGTAACTGCAGGGTGAGGTGACCCCGTGTTTAGGGTCAAGGGGGATCCCGGCCTCACGGAAAACAAGGGTTATCTTAAAGGAATGCTGGGGGCAAACTGCTGGCCAACATCCCAACAGAGAAGAGGGAGTCTGTGAGTGGAAGATTGCCTGGGGCTGTGGCTTTTAGGTCCTTAAGCCAAATTCCAGAGCTTGGGAAATCAGCCCTATTCTTAAGAGCTAAGTAGCCAGCCAGTGTCGCTCATTGGTGAGGTGAACCAGAGCCTAAAGGACAGTGGGAAATAGTCAAATGAACAAGGGTTTGGACCCAATAAGCAGTTTAAAGTGTTCATGTCATCAAGGGGGAATCGCCACGTGGAGAGTGAGAACTGCTGAGGTGACCTAGGATATGGTGAGGGCTAGGTGAACAGCTGGAAGTGCTCTGGTGGATTAAGGGTTGGGGATCCTGTACCTATAGGAAGTGCTGATGGCATTCACAGGGGTGTGGGGGCGGGGCACGTGTAGAGGCTGTAGTGCACAGGTGGTTATGAGTTCGGGTCCGGGTATTGGCCAGAAGTGATGACGTCATCATGGGGGAGGTTCCCAGTGGAAAGCCCAAGTAGTTCAGGTGGTTTAGATTTTCGGGCCTAGGACCAGCTGAGACTGCTGATGGCATCAAGGGGAGGGGCCACGTTGACAACCAGAAGTGATAAGGAGATCTTGTGGTTGGACTTGTCCCAGTGAACAGTCAGAAAACCTCAGGTAGACCAGGTCTACTGCCAGGTCAACAGCTGGAAGTGGTCAAGTGTAAAGCCTGGTAGAGCCAGGAGAATACACTGGAGGATCCCGAGAGGTCAGAAACTACCGAACTTCTTGTGGTCCGTACTCTGGAAGGCATCAAGAATGTAGCTCTCCTCATGGAAGGACATTTCCCCAGGAATTAAGCGAAAAGCTCGTTCTCAGTTCCCTATATAATATTTGACCATTGAGGGCCAGGCCATTGCTCCCAGTTTGGAAAGGGTTTTCAGGGTTTCATCACTGTGGTTTCCCATATTTCAAATCCCTTTTGTAGGTCTGTCAAGTCACAGGTAACTGCAGGGTGAGATGCCACCATTTTAGAGAGCTTGGTGGATCCCTGGCCTCATGGACACCCTGGGTTGTCTGAAAGGAGTGCTGGAGGCGCGCTGCTGGACACCATTCCACCGGAGAAGAGGCAGTCTGTGGACAAGAGTTTACCTGAGGTTGTGGGTGTTAAGCCCTTAATCCAACTTCCAGAGATCGAGAAATCACCCCAGTTCTTATGAACTTAGGGCCAGCCAGTTTGGCTCCTTTGTGAGGTGAACAAGGGCCTGGGGAACAGTGGGAAATGGTCACATGAACAAGGGTTTGGGTCTCAGTAACCAGTTTAAAGTGTTCATATAACCAATTGTGATTTGCCAGAAGGCAGTCGTAGGGCTGAGAAGACCAAGGATATTGTAAGGCCCAGGTGAAGAGCAAGAAGTGCTGTGGTGGATAAAGGGTTAGGGAATGTGGACCGGCAGGAAGTGCTGACGTAATCATGGGGAAGGGGCCACGTGTCGAGGCTGAGGTGCTCAGGTGTTTATGGGTTTGTGGCCTGGGGACCAGCCGGAAGTGCTGACGTCATCAAGGGGAAGGGGCCACCTCGGGAGGCTAAAGTGCTCAGGTGTTTATGGTATTGGGGCCCTGGTACCTTCTGGAAGTGCTGATATAATCAAGGGGGAAGGGCCACGTGGACATCCTAAGGAGTTCAGGTGGTTAAGATTTTGGGGCCAGGACCAACTGAGTCCTCTGACATCATCAAGGGGAGGGGTCACCTGGAAGCCAGAAGTGGTAACGAGGCCGAGTGGTTATGCTTGTCCTAGTGAACAGCCAGAAAACCTCAGGTAGATCAGGGATTGCTGCACGGCCAACAGCTGGAAGTGTTCAAGTGTAAAGGCTGGTAGAGCCAGGGGAATGCATTGGAGAATCCCAAGAGGATAGAAACTCCCCAACTTCCTGTGGTTTATACTCTGGAAGGCAGCGGGAGGTACCTAACCTCCCAGAAGGGCAGTTTCCAGTAATTAAGTAAAAAGCTGGCACACAGTTTGCTACGACATTTAAGTGACCATGAAGGGGACAGGTCTTTGTTCCCAGTTTGGAAAGGGTTTTCAGGGCCTCAACACTGCTATTTCCTGGATTTCAAAGCCCATATGCAGGGCTGTCAGAGTCACGGGTAACTGCAGGGTGAGGTGACCCCGTGTTTAGGGTCAAGGGGGATCCCGGCCTCACGGAAAACAAGGGTTATCTTAAAGGAATGCTGGGGGCAAACTGCTGGCCAACATCCCACCAGAGAAGAGGGAGTCTGTGAGTGGAAGATTGCCTGGGGCTGTGGGTTTTAGGTCCTTAAGCCAAATTCCAGAGCTTGGGAAATCAGCCCTATTCTTAAGAGCTAAGTAGCCAGCCAGTGTTGCTCATTGGTGAGGTGAACCAGAGCCTAAAGAACAGTGGGAAATAGTCAAATGAACAAGGGTTTGGACCCGATAACCAGTTTAAAGTGTTCATGTCATCAAGGGGGAATCGCCACGTGGAGAGTGAGAACTGCTGAGGTGACCTAGGATATGGTGAGGGCTAGGTGAACAGCTGGAAGTGCTCTGGTGGATTAAGGGTTGGGGATCGTGTACCTATAGGAAGTGCTGATGCCATTCACGGGGGTGTGGGGGCGGGGCACGTGTAGAGGCTGTAGTGCTCAGGTGGTTATGAGTTCGGGTCCGGGTATTGGCCAGAAGTGATGACGTCATCATGGGGGAGGTTCCCAGTGGAAAGCCCAAGTAGTTCAGGTGGTTTAGATTTTCGGGCCCAGGACCAGCTGAGACTGCTGATGGCATCAAGGGGAGGGGCCACGTTGACAGCCAGAAGTGATAAGGAGACCTTGTGGTTGGACTTGTCCCAGTGAACAGTCAGAAAACCTCAGGTAGACCAGGTCTACTGCCAGGTCAACAGCTGGAAGTGGTCAAGTGTAAAGCCTGGTAGAGCCAGGAGAATACACTAGAGGATCCCGAGAGGTCAGAAACTACCGAACTTCTTGTGGTCCGTACTCTGGAAGGCATCAAGAATGTAGCTCTCCTCATGGAAGGACATTTCCCCAGGAATTAAGCGAAAAGCTCGTTCTCAGTTCCCTATATAATATTTGACCATTGAGGGCCAGGCCATTGCTCCCAGTTTGGAAAGGGTTTTCAGGGTTTCATCACTGTGGTTTCCCATATTTCAAATCCCTTTTGTAGGTCTGTCAAGTCACAGGTAACTGCAGGGTGAGATGCCACCATTTTAGAGAGCTTGGTGGATCCCTGGCCTCATGGACACCCTGGGTTGTCTGAAAGGAGTGCTGGAGGCACGCTGCTGGACACCATTTCACCGGAGAAGAGGCAGTCTGTGGACAAGAGTTTACCTGAGGTTGTGGGTGTTAAGCCCTTAATCCAACTTCCAGAGATCGAGAAATCACCCCAGTTCTTATGAACTTAGGGCCAGCCAGTTTGGCTCCTTTGTGAGGTGAACAAGGGCCTGGGGAACAGTGGGAAATGGTCACATGAACAAGGGTTTGGGTCTCAGTAACCAGTTTAAAGTGTTCATATAACCAATTGTGATTTGCCAGAAGGCAGTCGTAGGGCTGAGAAGACCAAGGATATTGTAAGGCCCAGGTGAAGAGCAAGAAGTGCTGTGGTGGATAAAGGGTTAGGGAATGTGGACCGGCAGGAAGTGCTGACGTAATCATGGGGAAGGGGCCACGTGTCGAGGCTGAGGTGCTCAGGTGTTTATGGGTTTGTGGCCTGGGGACCAGCCGGAAGTGCTGACGTCATCAAGGGGAAGGGGCCACCTCGGGAGGCTAAAGTGCTCAGGTGTTTATGGTATTGGGGCCCTGGTACCTTCCGGAAGTGCTGATATAATCAAGGGGGAAGGGCCACGTGGACATCCTAAGGAGTTCAGGTGGTTAAGATTTTGGGGCCAGGACCGACTGAGTCCTCTGACATCATCAAGGGGAGGGGTCACCTGGAAGCCAGAAGTGGTAACGAGGCCGAGTGGTTATGCTTGTCCTAGTGAACAGCCAGAAAACCTCAGGTAGATCAGGGATTGCTGCACGGCCAACAGCTGGAAGTGTTCAAGTGTAAAGGCTGGTAGAGCCAGGGGAATGCATTGGAGAATCCCAAGAGGATAGAAACTCCCCAACTTCCTGTGGTTTATACTGAGGAAGGCAGTGGCAGGTACCTAACCTCCCAGAAGGGTAGTTTCCCAGTAATTAAGTAAAAAGCTGGCGCGCAGTTCGCTACGACATTTAAGTGACCATGAAGGAGACAGGTCTTTGTTCCCAGTTTGGAAAGGGTTTTCAGGGCCTCAACACTGCTATTTCCTGGATTTCAAAGCCCATATGCAGGGCTGTCAGAGTCACGGGTCACTGCAGGGTGAGATGACCCCGTGTTTAGGGTCAAGGGGGATCCTGGCCTCACGGAAAACGAGGGTTATCTTAAAGGAATGCTGGGGGCAAACTGCTGGCCAACATCCCACCAGAGAAGAGGGAGTCTGTGAGTGGAAGATTGCCTGGGGCTGTGGGTTTTAGGTCCTTAAGCCAAATTCCAGAGCTTAGGAAATCAGCCCTATTCTTAAGAGCTAAGTAGCCAGCCAGTGTCGCTCATTGGTGAGGTGAACCAGAGCCTAAAGAACAGTGGGAAATAGTCAAATGAACAAGGGTTTGGACCCGATAACCAGTTTAAAGTGTTCATGTCATCAAGGGGGAATCGCCACGTGGAGAGTGAGAACTGCTGAGGTGACCTAGGATATGGTGAGGGCTAGGTGAACAGCTGGAAGTGCTCTGGTGGATTAAGGGTTGGGGATCGTGTACCTATAGGAAGTGCTGATGCCATTCACGGGGGTGTGGGGGCGGGGCACGTGTAGAGGCTGTAGTGCTCAGGTGGTTATGAGTTCGGGTCCGGGTATTGGCCAGAAGTGATGACGTCATCATGGGGGAGGTTCCCAGTGGAAAGCCCAAGTAGTTCAGGTGGTTTAGATTTTCGGGCCCAGGACCAGCTGAGACTGCTGATGGCATCAAGGGGAGGGGCCACGTTGACAGCCAGAAGTGATAAGGAGACCTTGTGGTTGGACTTGTCCCAGTGAACAGTCAGAAAACCTCAGGTAGACCAGGTCTACTGCCAGGTCAACAGCTGGAAGTGGTCAAGTGTAAAGCCTGGTAGAGCCAGGAGAATACACTGGAGGATCCCGAGAGGTCAGAAACTACCGAACTTCTTGTGGTCCGTACTCTGGAAGGCATCAAGAATGTAGCTCTCCTCATGGAAGGACATTTCCCCAGGAATTAAGCGAAAAGCTCGTTCTCAGTTCCCTATATAATATTTGACCATTGAGGGCCAGGCCATTGCTCCCAGTTTGGAAAGGGTTTTCAGGGTTTCATCACTGTGGTTTCCCATATTTCAAATCCCTTTTGTAGGTCTGTCAAGTCACAGGTAACTGCAGGGTGAGATGCCACCATTTTAGAGAGCTTGGTGGATCCCTGGCCTCATGGACACCCTGGGTTGTCTGAAAGGAGTGCTGGAGGCGCGCTGCTGGACACCATTCCACCGGAGAAGAGGCAGTCTGTGGACAAGAGTTTACCTGAGGTTGTGGGTGTTAAGCCCTTAATCCAACTTCCAGAGATCGAGAAATCACCCCAGTTCTTATGAACTTAGGGCCAGCCAGTTTGGCTCCTTTGTGAGGTGAACAAGGGCCTGGGGAACAGTGGGAAATGGTCACATGAACAAGGGTTTGGGTCTCAGTAACCAGTTTAAAGTGTTCATATAACCAATTGTGATTTGCCAGAAGGCAGTCGTAGGGCTGAGAAGACCAAGGATATTGTAAGGCCCAGGTGAAGAGCAAGAAGTGCTGTGGTGGATAAAGGGTTAGGGAATGTGGACCGGCAGGAAGTGCTGACGTAATCATGGGGAAGGGGCCACGTGTCGAGGCTGAGGTGCTCAGGTGTTTATGGGTTTGTGGCCTGGGGACCAGCCGGAAGTGCTGACGTCATCAAGGGGAAGGGGCCACCTCGGGAGGCTAAAGTGCTCAGGTGTTTATGGTATTGGGGCCCTGGTACCTTCCGGAAGTGCTGATATAATCAAGGGGGAAGGGCCACGTGGACATCCTAAGGAGTTCAGGTGGTTAAGATTTTGGGGCCAGGACCGACTGAGTCCTCTGACATCATCAAGGGGAGGGGTCACCTGGAAGCCAGAAGTGGTAACGAGGCCGAGTGGTTATGCTTGTCCTAGTGAACAGCCAGAAAACCTCAGGTAGATCAGGGATTGCTGCACGGCCAACAGCTGGAAGTGTTCAAGTGTAAAGGCTGGTAGAGCCAGGGGAATGCATTGGAGAATCCCAAGAGGATAGAAACTCCCCAACTTCCTGTGGTTTATACTGAGGAAGGCAGTGGCAGGTACCTAACCTCCCAGAAGGGTAGTTTCCCAGTAATTAAGTAAAAAGCTGGCGCGCAGTTCGCTACGACATTTAAGTGACCATGAAGGAGACAGGTCTTTGTTCCCAGTTTGGAAAGGGTTTTCAGGGCCTCAACACTGCTATTTCCTGGATTTCAAAGCCCATATGCAGGGCTGTCAGAGTCACGGGTCACTGCAGGGTGAGATGACCCCGTGTTTAGGGTCAAGGGGGATCCTGGCCTCACGGAAAACGAGGGTTATCTTAAAGGAATGCTGGGGGCAAACTGCTGGCCAACATCCCACCAGAGAAGAGGGAGTCTGTGAGTGGAAGATTGCCTGGGGCTGTGGGTTTTAGGTCCTTAAGCCAAATTCCAGAGCTTAGGAAATCAGCCCTATTCTTAAGAGCTAAGTAGCCAGCCAGTGTCGCTCATTGGTGAGGTTAACCAGAGCCTAAAGAACAGTGGGAAATAGTCAAATGAACAAGGGTTTGGACCCGATAACCAGTTTAAAGTGTTCATGTCATCAAGGGGGAAGCGCCACGTGGAGAGTGAGAACTGCTGAGGTGATCTAGGATATGGTGAGGGCTAGGTGAACAGCTGGAAGTGCTCTGGTGGATTAAGGGTTGGGGATCGTGTACCTATCGGAAGTGCTGATGGCATTCACGGGGGTGTGGGGGCGGGGAACGTGTAGAGGCTGTAGTGCTCAGGTGGTTATGAGTTCGGGTCCGGGTATTGGCCAGAAGTGATGACGTCATCATGGGGGAGGTTCCCAGTGGAAAGCCCAAGTAGTTCAGGTGGTTTAGATTTTCGGGCCCAGGACCAGCTGAGACTGCTGATGGCATCAAGGGGAGGGGCCACGTTGACAGCCAGAAGTGATAAGGAGACCTTGTGGTTGGACTTGTCCCAGTGAACAGTCAGAAAACCTCAGGTAGACCAGGTCTACTGCCAGGTCAACAGCTGGAAGTGGTCAAGTGTAAAGCCTGGTAGAGCCAGGAGAATACACTGGAGGATCCCGAGAGGTCAGAAACTACCGAACTTCTTGTGGTCCGTACTCTGGAAGGCATCAAGAATGTAGCTCTCCTCATGGAAGGACATTTCCCCAGGAATTAAGCGAAAAGCTCGTTCTCAGTTCCCTATATAATATTTGACCATTGAGGGCCAGGCCATTGCTCCCAGTTTGGAAAGGGTTTTCAGGGTTTCATCACTGCGGTTTCCCATATTTCAAATCCCTTTTGTAGGTCTGTCAAGTCACAGGTAACTGCAGGGTGAGATGCCCCCATTTTAGAGAGCTTGGTGGATCCCTGGCCTCATGGACACCCTGAGTTGTCTGAAAGGAGTGCTGGAGGAGCGCTGCTGGACACCATTCCACCGGAGAAGAGGCAGTCTGTGGACAAGAGTTTACCTGAGGTTGTGGGTGTTAAGCCCTTAATCCAACTTCCAGAGATCGAGAAATCACCCCAGTTCTTATGAACTTAGGGCCAGCCAGTTTGGCTCCTTTTTGAGGTGAACAAGGGCCTGGGGAACAGTGGGAAATGGTCACATGAACAAGGGTTTGGGTCTCAGTAACCAGTTTAAAGTGTTCATATAACCAATTGTGATTTGCCAGAAGGCAGTCGTAGGGCTGAGAAGACCAAGGATATTGTAAGGCCCAGGTGAAGAGCAAGAAGTGCTGTGGTGGATAAAGGGTTAGGGAATGTGGACCGGCAGGAAGTGCTGACGTAATCATGGGGAAGGGGCCACGTGTCCAGGCTGAGGTGCTCAGGTGTTTATGGGTTTGTTGCCCGGGGACCAGCCGGAAGTGCTGACGTCATCAAGGGGAAGGGGCCACCTCGGGAGGCTAAAGTGCTCAGGTGTTTATGGTATTGGGGCCCTGGTACCTTCCGGAAGTGCTGATATAATCAAGGGGGAAGGGCCACGTGAACATACTAAGGTGTTCAGGTGGTTAAGATTTTGGGGCCAGGACCAACTGAGTCCTCTGACATCATCAAGGGGAGGGGTCACCTGGAAGCCAGAAGTGGTAACGAGGCCGAGTGGTTATGCTTGTCCTAGTGAACAGCCAGAAAACCTCAGGTAGATCAGGGATTGCTGCACGGCCAACAGCTGGAAGTGTTCAAGTGTAAAGGCTGGTAGAGCCAGGGGAATGCATTGGAGAATCCCAAGAGGATAGAAACTCCCCAACTTCCTGTGGTTTATACTGAGGAAGGCAGTGGCAGGTACCTAACCTCCCAGAAGGGTAGTTTCCCAGTAATTAAGTAAAAAGCTGGCGCGCAGTTCGCTACGACATTTAAGTGACCATGAAGGAGACAGGTCTTTGTTCCCAGTTTGGAAAGGGTTTTCAGGGCCTCAACACTGCTATTTCCTGGATTTCAAAGCCCATATGCAGGGCTGTCAGAGTCACGGGTCACTGCAGGGTGAGATGACCCCGTGTTTAGGGTCAAGGGGGATCCCGGCCTCACGGAAAACAAGGGTTATCTTAAAGGAATGCTGGGGGCAAACTGCTGGCCAACATCCCACCAGAGAAGAGGGAGTCTGTGAGTGGAAGATTGCCTGGGGCTGTGGGTTTTAGGTCCTTAAGCCAAATTCCAGAGCTTAGGAAATCAGCCCTATTCTTAAGAGCTAAGTAGCCAGCCAGTGTCGCTCATTGGTGAGGTGAACCAGAGCCTAAAGAACAGTGGGAAATAGTCAAATGAACAAGGGTTTGGACCCGATAACCAGTTTAAAGTGTTCATGTCATCCAGGGGGAAGCGCCACGTGGACAGTGAGAACTGCTGAGGTGACCTAGGATATGGTGAGGGCTAGGTGAACAGCTGGAAGTGCTCTGGTGGATTAAGGGTTGGGGATCCTGTACATATAGGAAGTGCTGATGGCATTCACGGGGGTGTGGGGGCGGGGAACGTGTAGAGGCTGTAGTGCTCAGGTGGTTATGAGTTCGGGTCCGGGTATTGGCCAGAAGTGATGACGTCATCATGGGGGAGGTTCCCAGTGGAAAGCCCAAGTAGTTCAGGTGGTTTAGATTTTCGGGCCCAGGACCAGCTGAGACTGCTGATGGCATCAAGGGGAGGGGCCACGTTGACAGCCAGAAGTGATAAGGAGACCTTGTGGTTGGACTTGTCCCAGTGAACAGTCAGAAAACCTCAGGTAGACCAGGTCTACTGCCTGGTCAACAGCTGGAAGTGGTCAAGTGTAAAGCCTGGTAGAGCCAGGAGAATACACTGGAGGATCCCGAGAGGTCAGAAACTACCGAACTTCTTGTGGTCCGTACTCTGGAAGGCATCAAGAATGTAGCTCTCCTCATGGAAGGACATTTCCCCAGGAATTAAGCGAAAAGCTCGTTCTCAGTTCCCTATATAATATTTGACCATTGAGGGCCAGGCCATTGCTCCCAGTTTGGAAAGGGTTTTCAGGGTTTCATCACTGCGGTTTCCCATATTTCAAATCCCTTTTGTAGGTCTGTCAAGTCACAGGTAACTGCAGGGTGAGATGCCCCCATTTTAGAGAGCTTGGTGGATCCCTGGCCTCATGGACACCCTGAGTTGTCTGAAAGGAGTGCTGGAGGAGCGCTGCTGGACACCATTCCACCGAAGAAGAGGCAGTCTGTGGACAAGAGTTTACCTGAGGTTGTGGGTGTTAAGCCCTTAATCTAACTTCCAGAGATCGAGAAATCACCCCAGTTCTTATGAACTTAGGGCCAGCCAGTTTGGCTCCTTTGTGAGGTGAACAAGGGCATGGGGAACAGTGGGAAATGGTCACATGAACAAGGGTTTGGGTCTCAGTAACCAGTTTAAAGTGTTCATATAACCAATTGTGATTTGCCAGAAGGCAGTCGTAGGGCTGAGAAGACCAAGGATATTGTAAGGCCCAGGTGAAGAGCAAGAAGTGCTGTGGTGGATAAAGGGTTAGGGAATGTGGACCGGCAGGAAGTGCTGACGTAATCATGGGGAAGGGGCCACGTGTCCAGGCTGAGGTGCTCAGGTGTTTATGGGTTTGTGGCCCGGGGTCCAGCCGGAAGTGCTGACGTCATCAAGGGGAAGGGGCCACCTCGGGAGGCTAAAGTGCTCAGGTGTTTATGGTATTGGGGCCCTGGTACCTTCCGGAAGTGCTGATATAATCAAGGGGGAAGGGCCACGTGGACATACTAAGGTGTTCAGGTGGTTAAGATTTTGGGGCAAGGACCAACTGAGTCCTCTGACATCATCAAGGGGAGGGGTCACCTGGAAGCCAGAAGTGGTAACGAGGCCGAGTGGTTATGCTTGTCCTAGTGAACAGCCAGAAAACCTCAGGTAGATCAGGGATTGCTGCACGGCCAACAGCTGGAAGTGTTCAAGTTTAAAGGCTGGTAGAGCCAGGGGAATGCATTGGAGAATCCCAAGAGGATAGAAACTCCCCAACTTCCTGTGGTTTATACTGAGGAAGGCAGTGGCAGGTACCTAACCTCCCAGAAGGGTAGTTTCCCAGTAATTAAGTAAAAAGCTGGCGCGCAGTTCACTACGACATTTAAGTGACCATGAAGGAGACAGGTGTTTGTTCCCAGTTTGGAAAGGGTTTTCAGGGCCTCAACACTGCTATTTCCTGGATTTCAAAGCCCATATGCAGGTCTGTCAGAGTCACGGGTCACTGCAGGGTGAGATGACCCCGTGTTTAGGGTCAAGGGGGATCCCGGCCTCACGGAAAACAAGGGTTATCTTAAAGGAATGCTGGGGGCAAACTGCTGGCCAACATCCCACCAGAGAAGAGGGAGTCTATGAGTGGAAGATTGCCTGGGGCTGTGGGTTTTAGGTCCTTAAGCCAAATTCCAGAGCTTGGGAAATCAGCCCTATTCTTAAGAGCTAAGTAGCCAGCCAGTGTCGCTCATTGGTGAGGTGAACCAGAGCCTAAAGAACAGTGGGAAATAGTCAAATGAACAAGGGTTTGGACCGGATAACCCGTTTAAAGTGTTCATGTCATCAAGGGGGAAGCGCCACATGGAGATTGAGAACTGCTGAGGTTCCATAGCTTGGGAAATCAGCCCTATTCTTAAGAGCTAAGTAGCGAGCCAGTGTCGCTCATTGGTGAGGTGAACCAGAGCCTAAAGAACAGTGGGAAAAAGTCTAATGAACAAGGGTTATGACCCGATAACCAGTTTAAAGTGTTCATGTCATCAAGGCGGAAGCGCCTCGTGGACAGTGAGAACTGCTGAGGTGACCTAGGATATGGTGAGGGCTAGGTGAACAGCTGGAAGTGCTCTGGTGGATTAAGCGTTGGGAATCGTGTACCTACTGGAAGTACTGGTGTCATTCACGCGGGTGTGGGGGCGGGGCACGTTTTGAGGGTTGTAGTGCTCAGGTGGTTATGAGTTTGGGTCCGGGTATTGGCCAGAAGTGATGACGTCATCATGGGGGAGGTTCACAGTGGAAAGCCCAAGGTGTTCAGGTGGTTTAGATTTTCGGGCCCAGGACCAGCTGAGACTGCTGATGGCATCAAGGGGAGGGGCCACGTTGACAGCCAGAAGTGATAAGGAGACCTTGGGGTTGGACTTGTCCCAGTGAACAGTCAGAAAACCTCAGGTAGACCAGGTCTACTGCCAGGTCAACAGCTGGAAGTGGTCAAGTGTAAAGCCTGGTAGAGCCAGGAGAATACACTGGAGGATCCCGAGAGGTCAGAAACTACCGAACTTCTTGTGGTCCGTACTCTGGAAGGCATCAAGAATGTAGCTCTCCTCATGGAAGGACATTTCCCCAGGAATTAAGCGAAAAGCTCGTTCTCAGTTCCCTATATAATATTTGACCATTGAGGGCCAGGCCATTGCTCCCAGTTTGGAAAGGGTTTTCAGGGTTTCATCACTGTGGTTTCCCATATTTCAAATCCCTTTTGTAGGTCTGTCAAGTCACAGGTAACTGCAGGGTGAGATGCCACCATTTTAGAGAGCTTGGTGGATCCCTGGCCTCATGGACACCCTGGGTTGTCTGAAAGGAGTGCTGGAGGCGCGCTGCTGGACACCATTCCACCGGAGAAGAGGCAGTCTGTGGACAAGAGTTTACCTGAGGTTGTGGGTGTTAAGCCCTTAATCCAACTTCCAGAGATCGAGAAATCACCCCAGTTCTTATGAACTTAGGGCCAGCCAGTTTGGCTCCTTTTTGAGGTGAACAAGGGCCTGGGGAACAGTGGGAAATGGTCACATGAACAAGGGTTTGGGTCTCAGTAACCAGTTTAAAGTGTTCATATAACCAATTGTGATTTGCCAGAAGGCAGTCGTAGGGCTGAGAAGACCAAGGATATTGTAAGGCCCAGGTGAAGAGCAAGAAGTGCAGTGGTGGATAAAGGGTTAGGGAATGTGGACCAGCAGGAAGTGCTGACGTAATCATGGGGAAGAGGCCACGTGTCGAGGCTGAGGTGCTCAGGTGTTTATGGGTTTGTGGCCTGGGGACCAGCCGGAAGTGCTGACGTCATCAAGGGGAAGGGGCCACCTCGGGAGGCTAAAGTGCTCAGGTGTTTATGGTATTGGGGCCCTGGTACCTTCCGGAAGTGCTGATATAATCAAGGGGGAAGGGCCACGTGGACATCCTAAGGAGTTCAGGTGGTTAAGATTTTGGGGCCAGGACCAACTGAGTCCTCTGACATCATCAAGGGGAGGGGTCACCTGGAAGCCAGAAGTGGTAACGAGGCCGAGTGGTTATGCTTGTCCTAGTGAACAGCCAGAAAACCTCAGGTAGATCAGGGATTGCTGCACGGCCAACAGCTGGAAGTGTTCAAGTGTAAAGGCTGGTAGAGCCAGGGGAATGCATTGGAGAATCCCAAGAGGATAGAAACTCCCCAACTTCCTGTGGTTTATAGTGAGGAAGGCAGTGGCAGGTACCTAACCTCCCAGAAGGGTAGTTTCCCAGTAATTAAGTAAAAAGCTGGCGCGCAGTTCGCTACGACATTTAAGTGACCATGAAGGAGACAGGTCTTTGTTCCCAGTTTGGAAAGGGTTTTCAGGGCCTCAACACTGCTATTTCCTGGATTTCAAAGCCCATATGCAGGGCTGTCAGAGTCACGGGTCACTGCAGGGTGAGATCACCCCGTGTTTAGGGTCAAGGGGGATCCCGGCCTCACGGAAAACAAGGGTTATCTTAAAGGAATGCTGGGGGCAAACTGCTGGCCAACATCCCACCAGAGAAGAGGGAGTCTGTGAGTGGAAGATTGCCTGGGGCTGTGGGTTTTAGGTCCTTAAGCCAAATTCCAGAGCTTAGGAAATCAGCCCTATTCTTAAGAGCTAAGTAGCCAGCCAGTGTCGCTCATTGGTGAGGTGAACCAGAGCCTAAAGAACAGTGGGAAATAGTCAAATGAACAAGGGTTTGGACCCGATAACCAGTTTAAAGTGTTCATGTCATCCAGGGGGAAGCGCCACGTGGACAGTGAGAACTGCTGAGGTGACCTAGGATATGGTGAGGGCTAGGTGAACAGCTGGAAGTGCTCTGGTGGATTAAGGGTTGGGGATCCTGTACATATAGGAAGTGCTGATGGCATTCACGGGGGTGTGGGGGCGGGGAACGTGTAGAGGCTGTAGTGCTCAGGTGGTTATGAGTTCGGGTCCGGGTATTGGCCAGAAGTGATGAGGTCATCATGGGGGAGGTTCCCAGTGGAAAGCCCAAGTAGTTCAGGTGGTTTAGATTTTCGGGCCCAGGACCAGCTGAGACTGCTGATGGCATCAAGGGGAGGGGCCACGTTGACAGCCAGAAGTGATAAGGAGACCTTGTGGTTGGACTTGTCCCAGTGAACAGTCAGAAAACCTCAGGTAGACCAGGTCTACTGCCAGGTCAACAGCTGGAAGTGGTCAAGTGTAAAGCCTGGTAGAGCCAGGAGAATACACTGGAGGATCCCGAGAGGTCAGAAACTACCGAACTTCTTGTGGTCCATACTCTGGAAGGCATCAAGAATGTAGCTCTCCTCATGGAAGGACATTTCCCCAGGAATTAAGCGAAAAGCTCGTTCTCAGTTCCCTATATAATATTTGACCATTGAGGGCCAGGCCATTGCTCCCAGTTTGGAAAGGGTTTTCAGGGTTTCATCACTGCGGTTTCCCATATTTCAAATCCCTTTTGTAGGTCTGTCAAGTCACAGGTAACTGCAGGGTGAGATGCCCCCATTTTAGAGAGCTTGGTGGATCCCTGGCCTCATGGACACCCTGAGTTGTCTGAAAGGAGTGCTGGAGGAGCGCTGCTGGACACCATTCCACCGAAGAAGAGGCAGTCTGTGGACAAGAGTTTACCTGAGGTTGTGGGTGTTAAGCCCTTAATCCAACTTCCAGAGATCGAGAAATCACCCCAGTTCTTATGAACTTAGGGCCAGCCAGTTTGGCTCCTTTGTGAGGTGAACAAGGGCCTGGGGAACAGTGGGAAATGGTCACATGAACAAGGGTTTGGGTCTCAGTAACCAGTTTAAAGTGTTCATATAACCAATTGTGATTTGCCAGAAGGCAGTCGTAGGGCTGAGAAGACCAAGGATATTGTAAGGCCCAGGTGAAGAGCAAGAAGTGCTGTGGTGGATAAAGGGTTAGGGAATGTGGACCGGCAGGAAGTGCTGACGTAATCATGGGGAAGGGGCCACGTGTCCAGGCTGAGGTGCTCAGGTGTTTATGGGTTTGTGGCACGGGGTCCAGCCGGAAGTGCTGACGTCATCAAGGGGAAGGGGCCACCTCGGGAGGCTAAAGTGCTCAGGTGTTTATGGTATTGGGGCCCTGGTACCTTCCGGAAGTGCTGATATAATCAAGGGGGAAGGGCCACGTGAACATACTAAGGTGTTCAGGTGGTTAAGATTTTGGGGCAAGGACCAACTGAGTCCTCTGACATCATCAAGGGGAGGGGTCACCTGGAAGCCAGAAGTGGTAACGAGGCCGAGTGGTTATGCTTGTCCTAGTGAACAGCCAGAAAACCTCAGGTAGATCAGGGATTGCTGCACGGCCAACAGCTGGAAGTGTTCAAGTTTAAAGGCTGGTAGAGCCAGGGGAATGCATTGGAGAATCCCAAGAGGATAGAAACTCCCCAACTTCCTGTGGTTTATACTGAGGAAGGCAGTGGCAGGTACCTAACCTCCCAGAAGGGTAGTTTCCCAGTAATTAAGTAAAAAGCTGGCGCGCAGTTCGCTACGACATTTAAGTGACCATGAAGGAGACAAGTGTTTGTTCCCAGTTTGGAAAGGGTTTTCAGGGCCTCAACACTGCTATTTCCTGGATTTCAAAGCCCATATGCAGGTCTGTCAGAGTCACGGGTCACTGCAGGGTGAGATGACCCCGTGTTTAGGGTCAAGGGGGATCCCGGCCTCACGGAAAACAAGGGTTATCTTAAAGGAATGCTGGGGGCAAACTGCTGGCCAACATCCCACCAGAGAAGAGGGAGTCTATGAGTGGAAGATTGCCTGGGGCTGTGGGTTTTAGGTCCTTAAGCCAAATTCCAGAGCTTGGGAAATCAGCCCTATTCTTAAGAGCTAAGTAGCCAGCCAGTGTCGCTCATTGATGAGGTGAACCAGAGCCTAAAGAACAGTGGGAAATAGTCAATGAACAAGGGTTTGGACCGGATAACCCGTTTAAAGTGTTCATGTCATCAAGGGGGAAGCGCCACATGGAGATTGAGAACTGCTGAGGTTCCATAGCTTGGGAAATCAGCCCTATTCTTAAGAGCTAAGTAGCGAGCCAGTGTCGCTCATTGGTGAGGTGAACCAGAGCCTAAAGAACAGTGGGAAAAAGTCTAATGAACAAGGGTTATGACCCGATAACCAGTTTAAAGTGTTCATGTCATCAAGGCGGAAGCGCCTCGTGGACAGTGAGAACTGCTGAGGTGACCTAGGATATGGTGAGGGCTAGGTGAACAGCTGGAAGTGCTCTGGTGGATTAAGCGTTGGGAATCGTGTACCTACTGGAAGTACTGGTGTCATTCACGCGGGTGTGGGGGCGGGGCACGTTTTGAGGGTTGTAGTGCTCAGGTGGTTATGAGTTTGGGTCCGGGTATTGGCCAGAAGTGATGACGTCATCATGGGGGAGGTTCACAGTGGAAAGCCCAAGGTGTTCAGGTGGTTTAGATTTTCAGGCCAAGGACCAGCTGAGACTGCTGACGTCATCAAGGGGAGGGGCCACGTTGACAGCCAGAAGTGATAAGGAGACCTTGTGGTTGGACTTGTCCCAGTGAACAGTCAGAAAACCTCAGGAAGACCAGGCCTACTGCCAGGTCAACAGCTGGAAGTGGTCAAGTGTAAAGGCTGGTAGAGCCAGGAGAATACACTGGAGGATCCCAAGAGGTCGGAAACTACCGAACTTCTTGTGGTCCATACTCTGGTAGGCATCAAGAATGTATCTCTCCTCATGGAAGGACATTTCCCCAGGAATTAAGCGAAAAGCTCGTTCTCAGTTCCCTATAAAATATAAGTGACCATTGAGGGCCAGGCCTTTGCTCCCAGTTTGGAAAGGGTTTTCAGGGTTTCATCACTGCGGTTTCCCATATTTCAAATCCCTTTTGTAGGTCTGTCAAGTCACAGGTAATTGCAGGGTGAGATGCCCCCATTTTAGAGAGCTTGGTGGATCCCTGGCCTCATGGACACCCTGGGTTGTCTGAAAGGAGTGCTGGAGGCGCGTTGCTGGACACCATTCCACCAGAGAAGAGGCAGTCTGTGGACAAGAGTTTACCTGAGGTTGTGGGTGTTAAGCCCTTAATCCAACTTCCAGAGATCGGAAAATCACCCCAGGTCTTATGAACTTAGGGCCAGCCAGTTTGGCTCCTTTGTGAGGTGACCAAGGGCCTGGGGAACATTGGGAAATGGTCACATGAACAAGGGTTTGCGTCTCAGTAACCAGTTTAAAGTGTTCATATAACCAATTGGGATTTGCCAGAAGGCAGTCGTAGGGCTGAGAAGACCAAGGATATTGTAAGGCCCAGATGAAGAGCAAGAAGTGCTGTGGTGGATAAAGGGTTAGGGAATGTGGACCGGCAGGAAGTTCTGACGTAATCATGGGGAAGGGGTCACGTGTCGAGGCTGAGGTGCTCAGGCGTTTATGGGTTTGTGGCCCGGGGAACAGCCGGAAGTGCTGACGTCATCAAGGGGAAGGGGCCACCTCGGGAGGCTAAAGTGCTCAGGTGTTCATGGTATTGGGGCCCTGGTACCTTCCGGAAGTGCTGATATAATCAAGGGGGAAGGGCCACGTGGACAGCCTAAGGTGTTCAGGTGGTTAAGATTTTGGGGCCAGACCGACTGAGTCCTGTGACATCATCAAGGGGAGAGGTCACCTGGAAGCCAGAAGTGGTAACGAGGCCCAGTGGTTGTCCTTGTCCTAGTGAACAGCCAGAAAACCTCAGGTAGATCAGGGATTGCTGCACGGCCAACAGCTGGAAGTGTTCAAGTGTAAAGGCTGGTAGAGCCAGGGGAATGCATTGGAGAATCCCAAGACGACGGAAACTCCCCAACTTCCTGTGGTTTATACTCTGGAAGGCAGCGGGAGGTACCTAACCTCCCAGAATGGCAGTTTCCCATTAATTAAGAAAATGCTGGCCCGCAGTTCCCAACGACGTTTAAGTGACCATGAAGGGGACAGGTCTTTGTTCCCAGATTGGAAAGGGTTTTCAGGGCCTCAACACTGCCATTTCCTGGATTTCAAAGCCCATATGCAGGGCTGTCAGAGTCACGGGTCACTGCAGGGTGAGATGACCCCGTGTTTAGGGTCAAGGGGGATCCCGGCCTCACGGAAACCAAGGGTTATCTTAAAGGAATGCTGGGGGCAAACTGCTGGCCGACATCCCACCAGAGAAGAGGGAGTCTGTGAGTGGAAGATTGCCTGGGGCTGTGGGTTTTAGGTCCTTAAGCCAAGTTCCAGAGCTTGGGAAATCAGCCCTATTCTTAAAGCTAAGTAGCCAGCCAGTATCGCTCATTGGTGAGGTGAACGAGAGCCTAAAGAACAGTGGGAAATAGTCAAATGAACAAGGGTTTGGACTCGATAACCAGTTTAAAGTGTTCATGTAATCAAGGGGGAAGCGCCACGTGGACAGTGAGAACTGCTGAGGTGACCTAGGATATGGTGAGGGCTAGGTGAACAGCCGGAAGTGCTCTGGTGGAGTAAGGGTTGGGGATCCTGTACCTATAGGAAGTGCTGATGGCATTCACTGGGGTGTGGGGGCGGGGCACGTGTAGAGGCTGTAGTGCTCAGGTGGTTATGAGTTTGGGTCCGGGTATTGGCCAGAAGTGATGACGTCATCATGGTGGAGGTTCACAGTGGAAAGCCCAAGGTGTTCAAGTGGTTTATATTTTCGGGCCCAGGACCACCTGAGATTGCTGACGTCATCAAGGGGAGGGGCCACGTTGACAGCCAGAAGTGATAAGGAGACCTTGTGGTTGGACTTGTCCCAGTGAACAGTCAGAAAACCTCAGGAAGACCAGGCCTACTGCCAGGTCAACAGCTGGAAGTGGTCAAGTGTAAAGGCTGGTAGAGCCAGGAGAATACACTGGAGGATCCCAAGAGGTCGGAAACTACCGAACTTCTTGTGGTCCATACTCTGGTAGGCATCAAGAATGTATCTCTCCTCATGGAAGGACATTTCCCCAGGAATTAAGCGAAAATCTGGTTCTCAGTTCCCTACTAAATATAAGTGACCAGTGAGGGCCAGGCCTTTGCTCCCAGTTTGGAAAAGGTTTTCAGGGTTTCATCACTGCGGTTTCCCATATTTCAAATCCCTTTTTGTAGGTCTGTCAGAGTCACAGGTAACTGCAGGGTGAGATGCCCCCATTTTCGAGAGCTTGGTAGATCCCTGGCCTCATGGACACCCTGGGTTGTCTGAAAGGAGTGCTGGAGGCGAGCTGCTGGACACCATTCTACCGGAGAAGAGGCAGTCTGTGGACAAGAGTTTACCTGAGGTTGTGGGTGTTAAGCCCTTAATCCCACTTCCAGAGATCGGAAAATCACCCCAGTTCTTATGAACTTAGGGCCAGCCAGTTTGGCTCCTTTGTGAGGTGAACAAGGGCCTGGGGAACAGTGGGAAATGGTCACATGAACAAGGGTTTGCGTCTCAGTAACCAGTTTAAAGTGTTCATATAACCAATTGGGATTTGCCAGAAGGCAGTCGTAGGGCTGAGAAGACCAAGGATATTATAAGGCCAGGTGAAGAGCAAGAAGTGCTGTGGTGGATAAAGGGTTAGGGAATGTGGACCGGCAGGAAGTGCTGACGTAATCATGGGGAAGGGGCCACGTGTTCAGGCTGAGGTGCTCAGGTGTTTATGGGTTTGTGCCCCGGGGCACAGCCGGAAGTGCTGACGTCATCAAGGGGAAGGGGCCACCTCGGGAGGCTAAAGTGCTCAGGTGTTTATGGTATTGGGGCCCTGGTACCTTCCGGAAGTGCTGATATAATCAAGGGGGAAGGGCCACGTGGACAGCCTAAGGTGTTCAGGTGGTTAAGATTTTGGGGCCAGGACCAAGTGAGTCCTCTGACATCATCAAGGGGAGGAGTCACCTGGAAGCCAGAAGTGGTAAGGAGGCCGAATGGTTGTGCTTGTCCTAGTGAACAGCCAGAAAACCTCAGGTAGATCAGGGCTTGCTACCCGGCCAACAGCTGGAAGTGTTCAAGTGTAAAGGCTGGTAGAGCCAGGGGAATGCATTGGAGAATCCCAAGAGGACGGAAACTCCCCAACTTCCTGTGGTTTATACTCTGGAGGGCAGCGGGAGGTACCTAACCTCCCAGAAGGGCAGTTTCCCAGTAATTAAGTAAAAAGCTGGCCCGCAGTTCGATACGACATTTAAGTGACCATGAAGGGGAGAGGTCTTTGTTCCCAGTTTGGAAAGGGTTTTCAGGGCCTCAACACTGCTATTTCCTGGATTGCAAAGCCCATATGCAGGGCTGTCAGAGTCACGGGTCACTGCAGGGTGAGATGACCCCTTGTTTAGGGTCAAGGGGATCCCGGCCTCATGGAAAACAAGGGTTATCTTAAAGGAATGCTGGGGGCAAACTGCTGGCCGACATCCCAACTAAGAAGAGGGAGTCTGTGAGTGGAAGATTGCCTGGGGCTGTGGGTTTTAGGTCCTTAAGCCAAGTTCGAGAGCTTGGGAAATCAGCCCTATTCTTAAGAGCTAAGTAGCCAGCCAGTGTCGCTCATTGGTGAGGTGAACCAGAGCCTAAAGAACAGTGGGAAATAGTCAAATGAACAAGGGTTTGGACCCGATAACCAGTTTAAAGTGTTCATGTCATCAAGGGGGAAGCGCAACGTGGACAGTCAGAACTGCTGAGGTGACCTAGGATATGGTGAGGGCTAGGTGAACAGCCGGAAGTGCTCTGGTGGATTAAGGGTTGGGGATCATGTACCTATAGGAAGTGCTGATGGCATTCACGGGGTTGTGGGGGCGGGGCACGTGTAGAGGCTGTAGTGCTCAGGTGGTTATGAGTTTGGGTCCGGGTATTGGCCAGAAGTGATGACGTCATCATGGTGGAGGTTCACAGTGGAAAGCCCAATGTGTTCAGGTGGTTTATATTTTCGGGCCCAGGACCACCTGAGACTGCTGACGTCATCAAGGGGAGGGGCCACGTTGACAGCCAGAAGTGATAAGGAGACCTTGTGGTTGGACTTGTCCCAGTGAACAGTCAGAAAACCTCAGGAAGACCAGGCGTACTGCCAGGTCAACATCTGGAAGTGGTCAAGTGTAAAGGCTGGTAGAGCCAGGAGAATACACTGGAGGTTCCCAAGAGGTCGGAAACTACCGAACTTCTTGTGGTCCATACTCTGGTAGGCATCAAGAATGTAGCTCTCCTCATGGAAGGACATTTCCCCAGGAATTAAGCGAAAAGCTGGTTCTAAGTTCCATACTAAATATGAGTGACCATTGAGAGCCAGGCCTTTGCTCCCAGTTTGGAAAGGGTTTTCAGGGTTTCATCACTGCGGTTTCCCATATTTCAAATCCCTTTTGTAGGTCTGTCAGAGTCACAGGTAACTGCAGGGTGAGATGCCCCCATTTTAGAGAGCTTGGTTGATCCCTGGCCTCATGGACAACCTGGGTTGTCTGAAAGGAGTGCTGGAGGCGCGCTGCTGGACACCATTCTACCGGAGAAGAGGCAGTCTGTGGACAAGAGTTTACCTGAGGTTGTGGGTGTTAAGCCCTTAATCCCACTTCCAGAGATCGGAAAATCACCCCAGTTCTTATGAACTTAGGGCCAGCCAGTTTGGCTCCTTTGTGAGGTGACCAAGGGCCTGGGGAACAGTGGGAAATGGTCACATCAACAAGGGTTTGCGTCGCAGTAACCAGTTCAAAGTGTTCATATAACCAATTGGGATTTGCCAGAAGTCAGTCGTAGGGCTGAGAAGACCAAGGATATTGTAAGGCCCAGGTGAAGAGCAAGAAGTGCTGTGGTGGATAAAGGGTTAGGGAATGTGGACCGGCAGGAAGTGCTGACGTAATCATGGGGAAGGGGCCACGTGTCCAGGCTGAGGTGCTCAGGTGTTTATGGGTTTGTGGCCCGGGGCCCAGCCAGAAGTGCTGACGTCATCAAGGGGAAGGGGCCACCTCGGGAGGCTAAAGTGCTCAGGTGTTTATGGTATTGGGGCCCTGGTACCTTCCGGATGTGCTGATATAATCAAGGGGGAAGGGCCACGTGGACATCCTAAGGTGTTCAGGTGGTTAAGATTTTGGGGCCAGGACCTACTGAGTCCTCTGACATCATCAAGGGGAGGGGTCACCTGGAAGCCAGAAGTGGTAACGAGGCCGAGTGGTTGTGCTTGTCCTAGTGAACAGCCAGAAAACCTCAGGTAGATCAGGGCTTGCTGCCCGGCCAACAGCTGGAAGTGTTCAAGTGTAAAGGCTGGTAGAGCCAGGGGAATGCATTGGAGAATCCCAAGAGGATGGAAACTCCCCAACTTCCTGTGGTTTATACTCTGGAAGGCAGCGGGAGGTACCTAACCTCCCAGAAGGGCAGTTTCCCAGTAATTAAGTAAAAAGCTGGCCCGCAGTTCGCTACGACATTTAAGTGACCATGAAGGGGACAGGTCTTTGTTCCCAGTTTGGAAAGGGTTTTCAGGGCCTCAACACTGCTATTTCCTGGATTGCAAAGCCCATATGCAGGGCTGTCAGAGTCACGGGTCACTGCAGGGTGAGATGACCCCGTGTTTAGGGTCAAGGGGGATCCCGGCCTCACGGAAAACAAGGGTTATCTTAAAGGAATGCTGGGGGCAAACTGCTGGCCGACATCCCAACTAAGAAGAGGGAGTCTGTGAGTGGAAGATTGCCTGGGGCTGAGGGTTTTAGGTCCTTAAGCCAAGTTCCAGAGCTTGGGAAATCAGCCCTATTCTTAAGAGCTAAGTAGCCAGCCAGTGTCGCTCATTGGTGAGGTGAACCAGAGCCTAAAGAACAGTGGGAAATAGTCAAATGAACAAGGGTTTGGACCCCATAACCAGTTTAAAGTGTTCATGTCATCAAGGGGGAAGCGCCACGTGGACAGTCAGAACTGCTGAGGTGACCTAGGATATGGTGAGGGCTAGGTGAACAGCCGGAAGTGCTCTGGTGGATTAAGGGTTGGGATCCTGTACCTATAGGAAGTGCTGATGGCATTCACGGGGGTGTGGGGGCGGGGCACGTGTAGAGGCTGTAGTGCTCAGGTAGTTATGAGTTTGGGTCCGGGTATTGGCCAGAAGTGATGACGTCATCATGGTGGAGGTTCACAGTGGAAAGCCCAAGGTGTTCAGGTGGTTTATATTTTCGGGCCCAGGACCACCTGAGACTGCTGACGTCATCAAGGGGAGGGGCCACGTTGACAGCCAGAAGTGATAAGGAGACCTTGTGGTTGGACTTGTCCCAGTGAACAGTCAGAAAACCTCAGGAAGACCAGGCCTACTGCCAGGTCAACAGCTGGAAGTGGTCAAGTGTAAAGGCTGGTAGAGCCAGGAGAATACACTGGAGGTTCCCAAGAGGTCGGAAACTACCGAACTTCTTGTGGTCCATACTCTGGTAGGCATCAAGAATGTAGCTCTCCTCATGGAAGGACATTTCCCCAGGAATTAAGCGAAAAGCTGGTTCTAAGTTCCCTACTAAATATGAGTGACCATTGAGAGCCAGGCCTTTGCTCCCAGTTTGGAAAGGGTTTTCAGGGTTTCATCACTGCGGTTTCCCATATTTCAAATCCCTTTTGTAGGTCTGTCAGAGTCACAGGTAACTGCAGGGTGAGATGCCCCCATTTTAGAGAGCTTGGTTGATCCCTGGCCTCATGGACAACCTGGGTTGTCTGAAAGGAGTGCTGGAGGCGCGCTGCTGGACACCATTCTACCGGAGAAGAGGCAGTCTGTGGACAAGAGTTTACCTGAGGTTGTGGGTGTTAAGCCCTTAATCCCACTTCCAGAGATCGGAAAATCACCCCAGTTCTTATGAACTTAGGGCCAGCCAGTTTGGCTCCTTTGTGAGGTGACCAAGGGCCTGGGGAACAGTGGGAAATGGTCACATCAACAAGGGTTTGGGTCTCAGTAACCAGTTTAAAGTGTTCATATAACCAATTGGGATTAGCCAGAAGGCAGTCGTAGGGCTGAGAAGACCAAGGATATTGTAAGGCCCAGGTGAAGAGCAAGAAGTGCTGTGGTGGATAAAGGGTTAGGGAATGTGGACCGGCAGGAAGTGCTGACGTAATCATGGGGAAGGGGCCACGTGTCGAGGCTGAGGTTCTCAGGTGTTTATGGGTTTGTGGCCCGGGGCCCAGCCAGAAGTGCTGACGTCATCAAGGGGAAGGGGCCACCTCGGGAGGCTAAAGTGCTCAGGTGTTTATGGTATTGGGGCCCTGGTACCTTCCGGATGTGCTGATATAATCAAGGGGGAAGGGCCACGTGGACAGCCTAAGGTGTTCAGGTGGTTAAGATTTTGGGGCCAGGACCTACTGAGTCCTCTGACATCATCAAGGGGAGGGGTCACCTGGAAGCCAGAAGTGGTAACGAGGCCGAGTGGTTGTGCTTGTCCTAGTGAACAGCCAGAAAACCTCAGGTAGATCAGGGCTTGCTGCCCGGCCAACAGCTGGAAGTGTTCAAGTGTAAAGGCTGGTAGAGCCAGGGGAATGCATTGGAGAATCCCAAGAGGATGGAAACTCCCCAACTTCCTGTGGTTTATACTCTGGAAGGCAGCGGGAGGTACCTAACCTCCCAGAAGGGCAGTTTCCCAGTAATTAAGTAAAAAGCTGGCCCGCAGTTCGCTACGACATTTAAGTGACCATGAAGGGGACAGGTCTTTGTTCCCAGTTTGGAAAGGGTTTTCAGGGCCTCAACACTGCTATTTCCTGGATTGCAAAGCCCATATGCAGGGCTGTCAGAGTCACGGGTCACTGCAGGGTGAGATGACCCCGTGTTTAGGGTCAAGGGGGATCCCGGCCTCACGGAAAACAAGGGTTATCTTAAAGGAATGCTGGGGGCAAACTGCTGGCCGACATCCCAACTAAGAAGAGGGAGTCTGTGAGTGGAAGATTGCCTGGGGCTGAGGGTTTTAGGTCCTTAAGCCAAGTTCCAGAGCTTGGGAAATCAGCCCTATTCTTAAGAGCTAAGTAGCCAGCCAGTGTCGCTCATTGGTGAGGTGAACCAGAGCCTAAAGAACAGTGGGAAATAGTCAAATGAACAAGGGTTTGGACCCCATAACCAGTTTAAAGTGTTCATGTCATCAAGGGGGAAGCGCCACGTGGACAGTCAGAACTGCTGAGGTGACCTAGGATATGGTGAGGGCTAGGTGAACAGCCGGAAGTGCTCTGGTGGATTAAGGGTTGGGATCCTGTACCTATAGGAAGTGCTGATGGCATTCACGGGGGTGTGGGGGCGGGGCACGTGTAGAGGCTGTAGTGCTCAGGTAGTTATGAGTTTGGGTCCGGGTATTGGCCAGAAGTGATGACGTCATCATGGTGGAGGTTCACAGTGGAAAGCCCAAGGTGTTCAGGTGGTTTATATTTTCGGGCCCAGGACCACCTGAGACTGCTGACGTCATCAAGGGGAGGGGCCACGTTGACAGCCAGAAGTGATAAGGAGACCTTGTGGTTGGACTTGTCCCAGTGAACAGTCAGAAAACCTCAGGAAGACCAGGCCTACTGCCAGGTCAACAGCTGGAAGTGGTCAAGTGTAAAGGCTGGTAGAGCCAGGAGAATACACTGGAGGTTCCCAAGAGGTCGGAAACTACCGAACTTCTTGTGGTCCATACTCTGGTAGGCATCAAGAATGTAGCTCTCCTCATGGAAGGACATTTCCCCAGGAATTAAGCGAAAAGCTGGTTCTAAGTTCCCTACTAAATATGAGTGACCATTGAGAGCCAGGCCTTTGCTCCCAGTTTGGAAAGGGTTTTCAGGGTTTCATCACTGCGGTTTCCCATATTTCAAATCCCTTTTGTAGGTCTGTCAGAGTCACAGGTAACTGCAGGGTGAGATGCCCCCATTTTAGAGAGCTTGGTTGATCCCTGGCCTCATGGACAACCTGGGTTGTCTGAAAGGAGTGCTGGAGGCGCGCTGCTGGACACCATTCTACCGGAGAAGAGGCAGTCTGTGGACAAGAGTTTACCTGAGGTTGTGGGTGTTAAGCCCTTAATCCCACTTCCAGAGATCGGAAAATCACCCCAGTTCTTATGAACTTAGGGCCAGCCAGTTTGGCTCCTTTGTGAGGTGACCAAGGGCCTGGGGAACAGTGGGAAATGGTCACATCAACAAGGGTTTGGGTCTCAGTAACCAGTTTAAAGTGTTCATATAACCAATTGGGATTAGCCAGAAGGCAGTCGTAGGGCTGAGAAGACCAAGGATATTGTAAGGCCCAGGTGAAGAGCAAGAAGTGCTGTGGTGGATAAAGGGTTAGGGAATGTGGACCGGCAGGAAGTGCTGACGTAATCATGGGGAAGGGGCCACGTGTCGAGGCTGAGGTTCTCAGGTGTTTATGGGTTTGTGGCCCGGGGCCCAGCCAGAAGTGCTGACGTCATCAAGGGGAAGGGGCCACCTCGGGAGGCTAAAGTGCTCAGGTGTTTATGGTATTGGGGCCCTGGTACCTTCCGGATGTGCTGATATAATCAAGGGGGAAGGGCCACGTGGACAGCCTAAGGTGTTCAGGTGGTTAAGATTTTGGGGCCAGGACCTACTGAGTCCTCTGACATCATCAAGGGGAGGGGTCACCTGGAAGCCAGAAGTGGTAACGAGGCCGAGTGGTTGTGCTTGTCCTAGTGAACAGCCAGAAAACCTCAGGTAGATCAGGGCTTGCTGCCCGGCCAACAGCTGGAAGTGTTCAAGTGTAAAGGCTGGTAGAGCCAGGGGAATGCATTGGAGAATCCCAAGAGGATGGAAACTCCCCAACTTCCTGTGGTTTATACTCTGGAAGGCAGCGGGAGGTACCTAACCTCCCAGAAGGGCAGTTTCCCAGTAATTAAGTAAAAAGCTGGCCCTCAGTTCGCTACGACATTTAAGTGACCATGAAGGGGACAGGTCTTTGTTCCCAGTTTGGAAAGGGTTTTCAGGGCCTCAACACTGCTATTTCCTGGATTGCAAAGCCCATATGCAGGGCTGTCAGAGTCACGGGTCACTGCAGGGTGAGATGACCCCGTGTTTAGGGTCAAGGGGGATCCCGGCCTCACGGAAAACAAGGGTTATCTTAAAGGAATGCTGGGGGCAAACTGCTGGCCGACATCCCAACTAAGAAGAGGGAGTCTGTGAGTGGAAGATTGCCTGGGGCTGTGGGTTTTAGGTCCTTAAGCCAAGTTCCAGAGCTTGGGAAATCAGCCCTATTCTTAAGAGCTAAGTAGCCAGCCAGTGTCGCTCATTGGTGAGGTGAACCAGAGCCTAAAGAACAGTGGGAAATAGTCAAATGAACAAGGGTTTGGACCCCATAACCAGTTTAAAGTGTTCATGTCATCAAGGGGGAAGCGCCACGTGGACAGTCAGAACTGCTGAGGTGACCTAGGATATGGTGAGGGCTAGGTGAACAGCCGGAAGTGCTCTGGTGGATTAAGGGTTGGGATCCTGTACCTATAGGAAGTGCTGATGGCATTCACGGGGGTGTGGGGGCGGGGCACGTGTAGAGGCTGTAGTGCTCAGGTGGTTATGAGTTTGGGTCCGGGTATTGGCCAGAAGTGATGACGTCATCATGGTGGAGGTTCACAGTGGAAAGCCCAAGGTGTTCAGGTGGTTTATATTTTCGGGCCCAGGACCACCTGAGACTGCTGACGTCATCAAGGGGAGGGGCCACGTTGACAGCCAGAAGTGATAAGGAGACCTTGTGGTTGGACTTGTCCCAGTGAACAGTCAGAAAACCTCAGGAAGACCAGGCCTACTGCCAGGTCAACAGCTGGAAGTGGTCAAGTGTAAAGGCTGGTAGAGCCAGGAGAATACACTGGAGGTTCCCAAGAGGTCGGAAACTACCGAACTTCTTGTGGTCCATACTCTGGTAGGCATCAAGAATGTAGCTCTCCTCATGGAAGGACATTTCCCCAGGAATTAAGCGAAAAGCTGGTTCTAAGTTCCCTACTAAATATGAGTGACCATTGAGAGCCAGGCCTTTGCTCCCAGTTTGGAAAGGGTTTTCAGGGTTTCATCACTGCGGTTTCCCATATTTCAAATCCCTTTTGTAGGTCTGTCAGAGTCACAGGTAACTGCAGGGTGAGATGCCCCCATTTTAGAGAGCTTGGTTGATCCCTGGCCTCATGGACAACCTGGGTTGTCTGAAAGGAGTGCTGGAGGCGCGCTGCTGGACACCATTCTACCGGAGAAGAGGCAGTCTGTGGACAAGAGTTTACCTGAGGTTGTGGGTGTTAAGCCCTTAATCCCACTTCCAGAGATCGGAAAATCACCCCAGTTCTTATGAACTTAGGGCCAGCCAGTTTGGCTCCTTTGTGAGGTGACCAAGGGCCTGGGGAACAGTGGGAAATGGTCACATCAACAAGGGTTTGGGTCTCAGTAACCAGTTTAAAGTGTTCATATAACCAATTGGGATTAGCCAGAAGGCAGTCGTAGGGCTGAGAAGACCAAGGATATTGTAAGGCCCAGGTGAAGAGCAAGAAGTGCTGTGGTGGATAAAGGGTTAGGGAATGTGGACCGGCAGGAAGTGCTGACGTAATCATGGGGAAGGGGCCACGTGTCGAGGCTGAGGTTCTCAGGTGTTTATGGGTTTGTGGCCCGGGGCCCAGCCAGAAGTGCTGACGTCATCAAGGGGAAGGGGCCACCTCGGGAGGCTAAAGTGCTCAGGTGTTTATGGTATTGGGGCCCTGGTACCTTCCGGAAGTGCTGATATAATCAAGGGGGAAGGGCCACGTGGACAGCCTAAGGTGTTCAGGTGGTTAAGATTTTGGGGCCAGGACCAACTGATTCCTCTGACATCATCAAGGGGAGGGGTCACCTGGAAGCCAGAAGTGGTAACGAGGCCGAGTGGTTGTGCTTGTCCTAGTGAACAGCCAGAAAACCTCAGGTAGATCAGGGCTTGCTGCCCGGCCAACAGCTGGAAGTGTTCAAGTGTAAAGGCTGGTAGAGCCAGGGGAATGCATTGGAGAATCCCAAGAGGACGGAAACTCCCCAACTTCCTGTGGTTTATACTCTGGAAGGCAGCGGGAGGTACCTAACCTCCCAGAAGGGCAGTTTCCCAGTAATTAAGTAAAAAGCTGGCCCGCACTTCGCTACGACATTTAAGTGACCATGAAGGGGACAGGTCTTTGTTCCCAGTTTGGAAAGGGTTTTCAGGGCCTCAACACTGCTATTTCCTGGATTGCAAAGCCCATATGCAGGGCTGTCAAAGTCACGGGTCACTGCAGGGTGAGATGACCCCGTGTTTAGGGTCAAGGGGGATCCCGGCCTCACGGAAAACAAGGGTTATTTTAAAGGAATGCTGGGGGCAAACTGCTGGCCGACATCCCAACTAAGAAGAGGGAGTCTGTGAGTGGAAGATTGCCTGTTGCTGTGGGTTTTAGGTCCTTAAGCCAAGTTCCAGAGCTTGGGAAATCAGCCCTATTCTTAAGAGCTAAGTAGCCAGCCAGTGTTGCTCATTGGTGAGGTGAACCAGAGCCTAAAGAACAGTGGGAAATAGTCAAATGAACAAGGGTTTGGACCCCATCACCAGTTTAAAGTGTTCATGTCATCAAGGGGGAAGCGCCACGTGGACAGTCAGAACTGCTGAGGTGACCTAGGATATGGTGAGGGCTAGGTGAACAGCCGGAAGTGCTCTGGTGGATTAAGGGTTGAGGATCGTGTACCTATAGGAAGTGCTGATGGCATTCACGGGGGTGTGGGGGCGGGACACGTGTAGAGGCTGTAGTGCTCAGGTGGTTATGAGTTTGGGTCCGGGTATTGGCCAGAAGTGATGACGTCATCATGGTGGAGGTTCACAGTGGAAAGCCCAAGGTGTTCAAGTGGTTTATATTTTCGGGCCCAGGACCACCTGAGATTGCTGACGTCATCAAGGGGAGGGGCCACGTTGACAGCCAGAAGTGATAAGGAGACCTTGTGGTTGGACTTGTCCCAGTGAACAGTCAGAAAACCTCAGGAAGACCAGGCCTACTGCCAGGTCAACAGCTGGAAGTGGTCAAGTGTAAAGGCTGGTAGAGCCAGGAGAATACACTGGAGGTTCCCAAGAGGTCGGAAACTACCGAACTTCTTGTGGTCCATACTCTGGTAGGCATCAAGAATGTAGCTCTCCTCATGGAAGGACATTTCCCCAGGAATTAAGCGAAAAGCTGGTTCTAAGTTCCCTACTAAATATGAGTGACCATTGAGAGCCAGGCCTTTGCTCCCAGTTTGGAAAGGGTTTTCAGGGTTTCATCACTGCGGTTTCCCATATTTCAAATCCCTTTTGTAGGTCTGTCAGAGTCACAGGTAACTGCAGGGTGAGATGCCCCCATTTTAGAGAGCTTGGTTGATCCCTGGCCTCATGGACAACCTGGGTTGTCTGAAAGGAGTGCTGGAGGCGCGCTGCTGGACACCATTCTACCGGAGAAGAGGCAGTCTGTGGACAAGAGTTTACCTGAGGTTGTGGGTGTTAAGCCCTTAATCCCACTTCCAGAGATCGGAAAATCACCCCAGTTCTTATGAACTTAGGGCCAGCCAGTTTGGCTCCTTTGTGAGGTGACCAAAGGCCTGGGGAACAGTGGGAAATGGTCACATCAACAAGGGTTTGGGTCTCAGTAACCAGTTCAAAGTGTTCATATAACCAATTGGGATTTGCCAGAAGTCAGTCGTAGGGCTGAGAAGACCAAGGATATTGTAAGGCCCAGGTGAAGAGCAAGAAGTGCTGTGGTGGATAAAGGGTTAGGGAATGTGGACCGGCAGGAAGTGCTGACGTAATCATGGGGAAGGGGCCACGTATCCAGGCTGAGGTGCTCAGGTGTTTATGGGTTTGTGGCCCGGGGCCCAGCCGGAAGTGCTGACGTCATCAAGGGGAAGGGGCCACCTCGGGAGGCTAAAGTGCTCAGGTGTTTATGGTATTGGGGCCCTGGTACCTTCCGGATGTGCTGATATAATCAAGGGGGAAGGGCCACGTGGACAGCCTAAGGTGTTCAGGTGGTTAAGATTTTGGGGCCAGGACCAAGTGAGTCCTCTGACATCATCAAGGGGAGGGGTCACCTCGAAGCCAGAAGTGGTAATGAGGCCGAGTGGTTGTGCTTGTCCTAGTGAACAGCCAGAAAACCTCAGGTAGATCAGGGCTTGCTGCCCGGCCAACAGCTGGAAGTGTTCAAGTGTAAAGGCTGGTAGAGCCAGGGGAATGCATTGGAGAATCCCAAGAGGACGGAAACTCCCCAACTTCCTGTGGTTTATACTCTGGAAGGCAGCGGGAGGTACCTAACCTCCCAGAAGGGCAGTTTCCCAGTAATTAAGTAAAAAGCTGGCCCGCACTTCGCTACGACATTTAAGTGACCATGAAGGGGACAGGTCTTTGTTCCCAGTTTGGAAAGGGTTTTCAGGGCCTCAACACTGCTATTTCCTGGATTGCAAAGCCCATATGCAGGGCTGTCAGAGTTACGGGTCACTGCAGGGTGAGATGACCCCGTGTTTAGGGTCAAGGGGGATCCCGGCCTCACGGAAAACAAGGGTTATCTTAAAGGAATGCTGGGGGCAAACTGCTGGCCGACATCCCAACTAAGAAGAGGGAGTCTGTGAGTGGAAGATTGCCTGGGGCTGTGGGTTTTAGGTCCTTAAGCCAAGTTCCAGAGCTTGGGAAATCAGCCCTATTCTTAAGAGCTAAGTAGCCAGCCAGTGTCGCTCATAGGTGAGGTGAACCAGAGCCTAAAGAACAGTGGGAAATAGTCAAATGAACAAGGGTTTGGACCCCATAACCAGTTTAAAGTGTTCATGTCATCAAGGGGGAAGCGCCACGTGGACAGTCAGAACTGCTGAGGTGACCTAGGATATGGTGAGGGCTAGGTGAACAGCCGGAAGTGCTCTGGTGGATTAAGGGTTGGGGATCGTGTACCTATAGGAAGTGCTGATGACATTCACGGGGGTGTGGGGGCGGGGCACGTGTAGAGGCTGTAGTGCTCATGTGGTTATGAGTTTGGGTCCGGGTATTGGCCAGAAGTGATGATGTCATCATGGTGGAGGTTCACAGTGGAATGCCCAAGGTGTTCAGTTGGTTTATATTTTCGGGCCAAGGACCACCTGAGACTGCTGACGTCATCAAGGAGAGGGGCCACGTTGACAGCCAGAAGTGATAAGGAGACCTTGTGGCTGGACTTGTCCCAGTGAACAGTCAGAAAACCTCAGGAAGACCAGGCCTACTGCCAGGTCAACAGCTGGAAGTGGTCAAGTGTAAAGGCTGGTAGAGCCAGGAGAATACACTGGAGGATCCCAAGAGGTCGGAAACTACCGAACTTCTTGTGGTCCATACTCTGGTAGGCATAAAGAATGTAGCTCTCCTCATGGAAGGACATTTCCTCAGGAATTAAGCGAAAATCTGGTTCTCAGTTCCCTACTAAATATAAGTGACCATTGAGGGCCAGGCCTTTGCTCCCAGTTTGGAAAGGGTTTTCAGGGTTTCATCACTGTGGTTTCCCATATTTCAAATGCCTTTTTGTAGGTCTGTCAGAGTCACAGGTAACTGCAGGGTGAGATGCCCCCATTTTAGAGAGCTTGGTGGATCCCTGGCCTCATGGACACCCAGAGTTGTCTGAAAGGAGTGCTGGAGGCGCGCTGCTGGACACCATTCCACCGGAGAAGAGGCAGTCTGTGGACAAGAGTTTACCTGAGGTTGTGGGTGTTAAGCCCTTAATCCCACTTCCAGAGATCGGAAAATCACCCCAGTTCTTATGAACTTAGGGCCAGCCAGTTTGGCTCCTTTGTGAGGTGACCAAGGGCCTGGGGAACAGTGGGAAATGGTCACATCAACAAGGGTTTGGGTCTCAGTAACCAGTTTAAAGTGTTCATATAACCAATTGGGATTAGCCAGAAGGCAGTCGTAGGGCTGAGAAGACCAAGGATATTGTAAGGCCCAGGTGAAGAGCAAGAAGTGCTGTGGTGGATAAAGGGTTAGGGAATGTGGACCGGCAGGAAGTGCTGACGTAATCATGGGGAAGGGGCCACGTGTCCAGGCTGAGGTGCTCAGGTGTTTATGGGTTTGTGGCCCGGGGCCCAGCCAGAAGTGCTGACGTCATCAAGGGGAAGGGGCCACCTCGGGAGGCTAAAGTGCTCAGGTGTTTATGGTATTGGGGCCCTGGTACCTTCCGGATGTGCTGATATAATCAAGGGGGAAGGGCCACGTGGACAGCCTAAGGTGTTCAGGTGGTTAAGATTTTGGGGCCAGGACCTACTGAGTCCTCTGACATCATCAAGGGGAGGGGTCACCTGGAAGCCAGAAGTGGTAACGAGGCCGAGTGGTTGTGCTTGTCCTAGTGAACAGCCAGAAAACCTCAGGTAGATCAGGGCTTGCTGCCCGGCCAACAGCTGGAAGTGTTCAAGTGTAAAGGCTGGTAGAGCCAGGGGAATGCATTGGAGAATCCCAAGAGGATGGAAACTCCCCAACTTCCTGTGGTTTATACTCTGGAAGGCAGCGGGAGGTACCTAACCTCCCAGAAGGGCAGTTTCCCAGTAATTAAGTAAAAAGCTGGCCCTCAGTTCGCTACGACATTTAAGTGACCATGAAGGGGACAGGTCTTTGTTCCCAGTTTGGAAAGGGTTTTCAGGGCCTCAACACTGCTATTTCCTGGATTGCAAAGCCCATATGCAGGGCTGTCAGAGTCACGGGTCACTGCAGGGTGAGATGACCCCGTGTTTAGGGTCAAGGGGGATCCCGGCCTCACGGAAAACAAGGGTTATCTTAAAGGAATGCTGGGGGCAAACTGCTGGCCGACATCCCAACTAAGAAGAGGGAGTCTGTGAGTGGAAGATTGCCTGGGGCTGTGGGTTTTAGGTCCTTAAGCCAAGTTCCAGAGCTTGGGAAATCAGCCCTATTCTTAAGAGCTAAGTAGCCAGCCAGTGTCGCTCATTGGTGAGGTGAACCAGAGCCTAAAGAACAGTGGGAAATAGTCAAATGAACAAGGGTTTGGACCCCATAACCAGTTTAAAGTGTTCATGTCATCAAGGGGGAAGCGCCACGTGGACAGTCAGAACTGCTGAGGTGACCTAGGATATGGTGAGGGCTAGGTGAACAGCCGGAAGTGCTCTGGTGGATTAAGGGTTGGGATCCTGTACCTATAGGAAGTGCTGATGGCATTCACGGGGGTGTGGGGGCGGGGCACGTGTAGAGGCTGTAGTGCTCAGGTGGTTATGAGTTTGGGTCCGGGTATTGGCCAGAAGTGATGACGTCATCATGGTGGAGGTTCACAGTGGAAAGCCCAAGGTGTTCAGGTGGTTTATATTTTCGGGCCCAGGACCACCTGAGACTGCTGACGTCATCAAGGGGAGGGGCCACGTTGACAGCCAGAAGTGATAAGGAGACCTTGTGGTTGGACTTGTCCCAGTGAACAGTCAGAAAACCTCAGGAAGACCAGGCCTACTGCCAGGTCAACAGCTGGAAGTGGTCAAGTGTAAAGGCTGGTAGAGCCAGGAGAATACACTGGAGGTTCCCAAGAGGTCGGAAACTACCGAACTTCTTGTGGTCCATACTCTGGTAGGCATCAAGAATGTAGCTCTCCTCATGGAAGGACATTTCCCCAGGAATTAAGCGAAAAGCTGGTTCTAAGTTCCCTACTAAATATGAGTGACCATTGAGAGCCAGGCCTTTGCTCCCAGTTTGGAAAGGGTTTTCAGGGTTTCATCACTGCGGTTTCCCATATTTCAAATCCCTTTTGTAGGTCTGTCAGAGTCACAGGTAACTGCAGGGTGAGATGCCCCCATTTTAGAGAGCTTGGTTGATCCCTGGCCTCATGGACAACCTGGGTTGTCTGAAAGGAGTGCTGGAGGCGCGCTGCTGGACACCATTCTACCGGAGAAGAGGCAGTCTGTGGACAAGAGTTTACCTGAGGTTGTGGGTGTTAAGCCCTTAATCCCACTTCCAGAGATCGGAAAATCACCCCAGTTCTTATGAACTTAGGGCCAGCCAGTTTGGCTCCTTTGTGAGGTGACCAAGGGCCTGGGGAACAGTGGGAAATGGTCACATCAACAAGGGTTTGGGTCTCAGTAACCAGTTTAAAGTGTTCATATAACCAATTGGGATTAGCCAGAAGGCAGTCGTAGGGCTGAGAAGACCAAGGATATTGTAAGGCCCAGGTGAAGAGCAAGAAGTGCTGTGGTGGATAAAGGGTTAGGGAATGTGGACCGGCAGGAAGTGCTGACGTAATCATGGGGAAGGGGCCACGTGTCGAGGCTGAGGTTCTCAGGTGTTTATGGGTTTGTGGCCCGGGGCCCAGCCAGAAGTGCTGACGTCATCAAGGGGAAGGGGCCACCTCGGGAGGCTAAAGTGCTCAGGTGTTTATGGTATTGGGGCCCTGGTACCTTCCGGAAGTGCTGATATAATCAAGGGGGAAGGGCCACGTGGACAGCCTAAGGTGTTCAGGTGGTTAAGATTTTGGGGCCAGGACCAACTGATTCCTCTGACATCATCAAGGGGAGGGGTCACCTGGAAGCCAGAAGTGGTAACGAGGCCGAGTGGTTGTGCTTGTCCTAGTGAACAGCCAGAAAACCTCAGGTAGATCAGGGCTTGCTGCCCGGCCAACAGCTGGAAGTGTTCAAGTGTAAAGGCTGGTAGAGCCAGGGGAATGCATTGGAGAATCCCAAGAGGACGGAAACTCCCCAACTTCCTGTGGTTTATACTCTGGAAGGCAGCGGGAGGTACCTAACCTCCCAGAAGGGCAGTTTCCCAGTAATTAAGTAAAAAGCTGGCCCGCACTTCGCTACGACATTTAAGTGACCATGAAGGGGACAGGTCTTTGTTCCCAGTTTGGAAAGGGTTTTCAGGGCCTCAACACTGCTATTTCCTGGATTGCAAAGCCCATATGCAGGGCTGTCAAAGTCACGGGTCACTGCAGGGTGAGATGACCCCGTGTTTAGGGTCAAGGGGGATCCCGGCCTCACGGAAAACAAGGGTTATTTTAAAGGAATGCTGGGGGCAAACTGCTGGCCGACATCCCAACTAAGAAGAGGGAGTCTGTGAGTGGAAGATTGCCTGTTGCTGTGGGTTTTAGGTCCTTAAGCCAAGTTCCAGAGCTTGGGAAATCAGCCCTATTCTTAAGAGCTAAGTAGCCAGCCAGTGTTGCTCATTGGTGAGGTGAACCAGAGCCTAAAGAACAGTGGGAAATAGTCAAATGAACAAGGGTTTGGACCCCATCACCAGTTTAAAGTGTTCATGTCATCAAGGGGGAAGCGCCACGTGGACAGTCAGAACTGCTGAGGTGACCTAGGATATGGTGAGGGCTAGGTGAACAGCCGGAAGTGCTCTGGTGGATTAAGGGTTGAGGATCGTGTACCTATAGGAAGTGCTGATGGCATTCACGGGGGTGTGGGGGCGGGACACGTGTAGAGGCTGTAGTGCTCAGGTGGTTATGAGTTTGGGTCCGGGTATTGGCCAGAAGTGATGACGTCATCATGGTGGAGGTTCACAGTGGAAAGCCCAAGGTGTTCAAGTGGTTTATATTTTCGGGCCCAGGACCACCTGAGATTGCTGACGTCATCAAGGGGAGGGGCCACGTTGACAGCCAGAAGTGATAAGGAGACCTTGTGGTTGGACTTGTCCCAGTGAACAGTCAGAAAACCTCAGGAAGACCAGGCCTACTGCCAGGTCAACAGCTGGAAGTGGTCAAGTGTAAAGGCTGGTAGAGCCAGGAGAATACACTGGAGGTTCCCAAGAGGTCGGAAACTACCGAACTTCTTGTGGTCCATACTCTGGTAGGCATCAAGAATGTAGCTCTCCTCATGGAAGGACATTTCCCCAGGAATTAAGCGAAAAGCTGGTTCTAAGTTCCCTACTAAATATGAGTGACCATTGAGAGCCAGGCCTTTGCTCCCAGTTTGGAAAGGGTTTTCAGGGTTTCATCACTGCGGTTTCCCATATTTCAAATCCCTTTTGTAGGTCTGTCAGAGTCACAGGTAACTGCAGGGTGAGATGCCCCCATTTTAGAGAGCTTGGTTGATCCCTGGCCTCATGGACAACCTGGGTTGTCTGAAAGGAGTGCTGGAGGCGCGCTGCTGGACACCATTCTACCGGAGAAGAGGCAGTCTGTGGACAAGAGTTTACCTGAGGTTGTGGGTGTTAAGCCCTTAATCCCACTTCCAGAGATCGGAAAATCACCCCAGTTCTTATGAACTTAGGGCCAGCCAGTTTGGCTCCTTTGTGAGGTGACCAAAGGCCTGGGGAACAGTGGGAAATGGTCACATCAACAAGGGTTTGGGTCTCAGTAACCAGTTCAAAGTGTTCATATAACCAATTGGGATTTGCCAGAAGTCAGTCGTAGGGCTGAGAAGACCAAGGATATTGTAAGGCCCAGGTGAAGAGCAAGAAGTGCTGTGGTGGATAAAGGGTTAGGGAATGTGGACCGGCAGGAAGTGCTGACGTAATCATGGGGAAGGGGCCACGTATCCAGGCTGAGGTGCTCAGGTGTTTATGGGTTTGTGGCCCGGGGCCCAGCCGGAAGTGCTGACGTCATCAAGGGGAAGGGGCCACCTCGGGAGGCTAAAGTGCTCAGGTGTTTATGGTATTGGGGCCCTGGTACCTTCCGGATGTGCTGATATAATCAAGGGGGAAGGGCCACGTGGACAGCCTAAGGTGTTCAGGTGGTTAAGATTTTGGGGCCAGGACCAAGTGAGTCCTCTGACATCATCAAGGGGAGGGGTCACCTCGAAGCCAGAAGTGGTAACGAGGCCGAGTGGTTGTGCTTGTCCTAGTGAACAGCCAGAAAACCTCAGGTAGATCAGGGCTTGCTGCCCGGCCAACAGCTGGAAGTGTTCAAGTGTAAAGGCTGGTAGAGCCAGGGGAATGCATTGGAGAATCCCAAGAGGACGGAAACTCCCCAACTTCCTGTGGTTTATACTCTGGAAGGCAGCGGGAGGTACCTAACCTCCCAGAAGGGCAGTTTCCCAGTAATTAAGTAAAAAGCTGGCCCGCACTTCGCTACGACATTTAAGTGACCATGAAGGGGACAGGTCTTTGTTCCCAGTTTGGAAAGGGTTTTCAGGGCCTCAACACTGCTATTTCCTGGATTGCAAAGCCCATATGCAGGGCTGTCAGAGTTACGGGTCACTGCAGGGTGAGATGACCCCGTGTTTAGGGTCAAGGGGGATCCCGGCCTCACGGAAAACAAGGGTTATCTTAAAGGAATGCTGGGGGCAAACTGCTGGCCGACATCCCAACTAAGAAGAGGGAGTCTGTGAGTGGAAGATTGCCTGGGGCTGTGGGTTTTAGGTCCTTAAGCCAAGTTCCAGAGCTTGGGAAATCAGCCCTATTCTTAAGAGCTAAGTAGCCAGCCAGTGTCGCTCATAGGTGAGGTGAACCAGAGCCTAAAGAACAGTGGGAAATAGTCAAATGAACAAGGGTTTGGACCCCATAACCAGTTTAAAGTGTTCATGTCATCAAGGGGGAAGCGCCACGTGGACAGTCAGAACTGCTGAGGTGACCTAGGATATGGTGAGGGCTAGGTGAACAGCCGGAAGTGCTCTGGTGGATTAAGGGTTGGGGATCGTGTACCTATAGGAAGTGCTGATGACATTCACGGGGGTGTGGGGGCGGGGCACGTGTAGAGGCTGTAGTGCTCATGTGGTTATGAGTTTGGGTCCGGGTATTGGCCAGAAGTGATGATGTCATCATGGTGGAGGTTCACAGTGGAATGCCCAAGGTGTTCAGTTGGTTTATATTTTCGGGCCAAGGACCACCTGAGACTGCTGACGTCATCAAGGAGAGGGGCCACGTTGACAGCCAGAAGTGATAAGGAGACCTTGTGGCTGGACTTGTCCCAGTGAACAGTCAGAAAACCTCAGGAAGACCAGGCCTACTGCCAGGTCAACAGCTGGAAGTGGTCAAGTGTAAAGGCTGGTAGAGCCAGGAGAATACACTGGAGGATCCCAAGAGGTCGGAAACTACCGAACTTCTTGTGGTCCATACTCTGGTAGGCATAAAGAATGTAGCTCTCCTCATGGAAGGACATTTCCTCAGGAATTAAGCGAAAATCTGGTTCTCAGTTCCCTACTAAATATAAGTGACCATTGAGGGCCAGGCCTTTGCTCCCAGTTTGGAAAGGGTTTTCAGGGTTTCATCACTGTGGTTTCCCATATTTCAAATGCCTTTTTGTAGGTCTGTCAGAGTCACAGGTAACTGCAGGGTGAGATGCCCCCATTTTAGAGAGCTTGGTGGATCCCTGGCCTCATGGACACCCAGAGTTGTCTGAAAGGAGTGCTGGAGGCGCGCTGCTGGACACCATTCCACCGGAGAAGAGGCAGTCTGTGGACAAGAGTTTACCTGAGGTTGTGGGTGTTAAGCCCTTAATCCCACTTCCAGAGATCGGAAAATCACCCCAGTTCTTATGATCTTAGGGCCAGCCAGTTTGGCTCCTTTGTGAGGTGACCAAGGGCCTGGGGAACAGTGGGAAATGGTCACATGAACAAGGGTTTGCATCTCAGTAACCAGTTTAAAGTGTTCATATAACCAATTGGGATTTGCCAGAAGTCAGTGGTAGGGCTGAGAAGAACAAGGATATTGTAAGGCCCAGGTGAAGAGCAAGAAGTGCTGTGGTGGATAAAGGGTTAGGGAATCTGTACCGGCAGGAAGTGCTGACGTAATCATGGGGAAGGGGCCACGTGTCCAGGCTGAGGTGCTCAGGTGTTTATGGGTTTGTGGCCCGGGGACCAGCCGGAAGTGCTGACGTCATCAAGGGGAAGGGGCCACCTCCGGAGGCTAAAGTGCTCAGGTGTTTATGGTATTGGGGCCCTGGTACCTTCCGGAAGTGCTGATATAATCAAGGGGGAAGGGCCACGTGGACAGCCTAAGGTGTTCAGGTGGTTAAGATTTTGGGGCCAGGACCAAGTGAGTCCTCTGACGTCATCAAGGGGAGGGTTCACCTGGAAGCCAGAAGTGGTAACGAGGCCGAGTGGTTGTGCTTGTTCTAGTGAACAGCCAGAAAACCTCAGGTCGATCAGGGCTTGCTGCCCGGCCAACACCTGGAAGTGTTCAAGTGTAAAGGCTGGTAGAGCCAGGGGAATGCATTGGAGAATCCCAAGAGCACGGAAACACCCCTACTTCCTGTGGTTTATACTCTGGATAGCAGCGGGAGGTACCTAACCTCTCAGAAGGGCAGTTTCCCAGTAATTAAGTAAACAGCTGGCCCTCAGTTCGCTACGACATTTAAGTGACCATGAAGGGGACAGGTCTTTGTTCCCAGTTTGGACAGGGTTTTCAGGGCCTCAACACTGCTATTTCTTGGATTTCAAAGCCCATATGCAGGGCTGTCAGAGTCAGGGGTCACTGCAGGTTGAGATGACCCCGTCTTTAGGGTCAAGAGGGATCCCGGCCTCATGGAAACCAAGGGTTATCTTAAAGGAATGCTGGGGGCAAACTGCTGGCCAACATCCCACCAGAGAAGAGGGAGTCTGTGAGTGGAATATTGCCTGGGGCTGTGGGTTTTAGGTCCTTAAGCCAAATTCCAGAGCTTGGGAAATCAGCCCTATTCTTAAGAGCTAAGTAGCCAGTCAGTGTCGCTCATTGGTGAGGTGAACCAGAGCCTAAAGAACAGTGGGAAATAGTCAAATGAACAAGGGTTTGGACCCGATAACCAGTTTTAAGTGTTCATGTCATCAAGGGGAAGCGCCACGTGGACAGTGAGAACTGCTGAGGTGACCTAGGATATGGTGATGGCTAGGTGTACAGCCGGAAGTGCTCTGGTGGATTAAGGGTTGGGGATCGTGTACCTACAGGAAGTGCTGATGGCATTCACGGGGGTGTGGGGGCAGGGCACGTGTAGAGGCTGTAGTGCTCAGGTGGTTATGAGTTTGGGTCCGGGTTTTGGCCAGAAGTGATGACGTCATCATGGGGGAGGTTAAAAGTGGAAAGCCAAAGGTGTTAAGGTGATTTAGATTTTCGGGCCCAGGACCAGCTGTGACTGCTGATGTCATCAAGGGGAGGGGGACACGTTGACAGCCAGAAGTGATAAGGAGACCTTGTGGTTGGACTTGTCCCAGTGAACAGTCAGAAAACCTCAGGTAGACCAGGCCTACTGCCAGGTCAACAGCTGGAAGTGGTCAAGTGTAAAGGCTGGTAGAGCCAGGAGAATACACTGGAGGATCCCAAGAGGTCGGAAACTACCGAACTTCTTGTGGTCCATACTCTGGTAGGCATCAAGAATATAGCTCTCCTCATGGAAGGACATTTCCCCAGGAATTAAGCGAAAAGCTGGTTCTCAGTTTCCTACTAAATATAAGTGACCATTGAGAGCCAGGCCTTTGCTCCCAGTTTGGAAAGGGTTTTCAGGGTTTCATCACTGCGGTTTCCCATATTTCAAATCCCTTTTGTAGGTCTGTCAGAGTCACAGGTAACTGCAGGGTGAGATGCCCCCATTTTCGAGAGCTTGGTGGATCCCTGGCCTCATGGACACCCTGGGTTGTCTGAAAGGAGTGCTGGAGGTGCGCTGCTGGACACCATTCCACCGGAGAAGAGGCAGTCTGTGGACAAGAGTTTACCTGAGGTTGTGGGTGTTAAGCCCTTAATCCCAATTCCAGAGCTCGGAAAATCACCCCAGTTCTTATGAACTTAGGGCCAGCCAGTTTGGCTCCTTTGCGAGGTGACCAAGGGCCTGGGGAACAGTGGGAAATGGTCACATGAACAAGGGTTTGGGTCTGAGTAACCAGTTTTAAGTGTTCATATAACCAATTGGGATTTGCCAGAAGGCAGTCGTAGGGCTGAAAGACCAAGGATATTGTAAGGCCCAGGTGAAGAGCAAGAAGTGCTGTGGTGGATAAAGGGTTAGGGAATGTGGACCGGCAGGAAGTGCTGACGTAATCATGGGGAAGGGGCCACGTGTCGAGGCTGAGGTGCTCAGGTGTTTATGGGTTTGTGGCCCGGGGACCAGCCGGAAGTGCTGACATCATCAAGGGGAAGGGGCCACCTCCGGAGGCTAAAGTGCTCAGGTGTTTATGGTATTTGGGCCCTGGTACCTTCCGGAAGTGCTGATATAATCAAGGGGGAAGGGCCACGTGGACATACTAAGGTGTTCAGGTGGTTAAGATTTTGGGGCCAGGACCAACTGAGTCCTCTGACATCATCAAGGGGAGGGGTCACCTGGAAGCCAGAAGTGGTAACGAGGCCGAGTGGTTGTGCTTGTTCTAGTGAACAGCCAGAAAACCTCAGGTCGATCAGGGCTTGCTGCCCGGCCAACACCTGGAAGTGTTCAAGTGTAAAGGCTGGTAGAGCCAGGGGAATGCATTGGAGAATCCCAAGAGCACGGAAACTCCCCTACTTCCTGTGGTTTATACTCTGGATAGCAGCGGGAGGTACCTAACCTCTCAGAAGGGCAGTTTCCCAGTAATTAAGTAAACAGCTGGCCCTCAGTTCGCTACGACATTTAAGTGACCATGAAGGGGACAGGTCTTTGTTCCCAGTTTGGAAAGGGTTTTCAGGGCCTCAACACTGCTATTTCCTGGATTTCAAAGTCCATATGCAGGGCTGTCAGAGGCACGGGTCACTGCACGGTGAGATGACCCCGTGTTTAGGGTCAAGAGGGATCCCGGCCTCAGGGAAACCAAGGGTTATCTTAAAGGAATGCTGGGGGCAAACTGCTGGCCAACATCCCACCAGAGAAGAGGGAGTCTGTGAGTGGAATATTGCCTGGGGCTGTGGGTTTTAGGTCCTTAAGCCAAATTCCAGAGCTTGGGAAATCAGCCCTATTCTTAAGAGCTAAGTAGCCAGCCATCAAGAATGTAGCTCTCCTCATGGAAAGACATTTCCCCAGGAATTAAGCGAAAAGCTGGTTCTCAGTTCCCTACTATATATAAGTGACCATTGAGGGCCAGGCCTTTGCTCCCAGTTTGGAAAGGGTTTTCAGGGTTTCATCACTGCGGTTTCCCATATTTCAAATCCCTTTTGTAGGTCTGTCAGAGTCACAGGTAACTGCAGGGTGAGATGCCCCCATTTTAGAGAGCTTGGTGGATCCCTGGCCTCATGGACACCCTGGGTTGTCTGAAAGGAGTGCGGGAGGCGCGCTGCTGGACACCATTCCACCGGAGAAGAGGCAGTCTGTGGACAAGAGTTTACCTGAGGTTGTGGGTGTTAAGCCCTTAATCCAACTTCCAGAGATCGGAAAATCACCCCAGTTCTTATGAACTTAGGGCCAGCCAGATTGGCTCCTTTGTGAGGTGACCAAGGGCCTGGGGAACAGTGGGAAATGGTCACATGAACAAGGGTTTGGGTATCAGTAACCAGTTTAAAGTGTTCATATAACCAATTGGGATTTTCCAGAAGGCAGTCGTAGGGCTGAGAAGACCAAGGATACTGTAAGGCCCAGGTGAAGAGCAAGAAGTGCTGTGGTGGATAAAGGGTTAGGGAATCTGGACCGGCAGGAAGTGCTGACGTAATCATGGGGAAGGGGCCACGTGTCCAGGCTGAGGTGCTCAGGTGTTTATGGGTTTGTGGCCCGGGGACCAGCCGGAAGTGCTGACGTCATCAAGGGGAAGGGGCCACCTCAGGAGGCTAAAGTGCTCAGGTGTTTATGGTATTGGGGCCCTGGTACCTTCCGGAAGTGCTGATATAATCAAGGGGGAAGGGCAACGTGGACAGCCTAAGGTGTTCAGGTGGTTAAGATTTGGGGGCCAGGACCGACTGAGTCCTCTGACATCATCAAGGGGAGGGGTCACCTGGAAGCCAGAAGTGGTAACCAGGCCGAGTGGTTGTGCTTGTCCTAGTGAACAGCCAGAAAACCTCAGGTAGATCAGGGCTTGCTGCCCGGCCAACAGCTGGAAGTGTTCAAGTGTAAAGGCTGGTAGAGCCTGGGGAATGCATTGGAGAATTCCAAGAGGACGGAAACTCCCCAACTTTCTGTGGTTTATACTCTGGAAGGCAGCTGGAGGTACCTAACCTCTCAGAAGGGCAGTTTCCCAGTAATTAAGTAAAAAGTTGGCCCTCAGTTCGCTACAACATTTAAGTGACCATGAAGGGGACAGGTCTTTGTTCCCAGTTTGGAAAGGGTTTTCAGGGCCTCAACACTGCTATTTCCTGGATTTCAAAGCCCATATGCAGGGCTGTCAGAGTCACGGGTCACTGCAGGGTGAGATGACCCCGTGTTTAGGGTCAAGGGGGATCCCGGCCCCACGGAAACCAAGGGTTATCTTAAAGGAATGCTGGGGGCAAACTGCTGGCCAACTTCCCTCCAGAGAAGAGGGAGTCTGTGAGTGGAAGATTGCCTGGGGCTGTGGGTTTTAGGTCCTTAAGCCAAATTCCAGAGCTTGGGAAATCAGCCCTATTCTTAAGAGCTAAGTAGCCAGCCAGTGTCGCTCATTGGTGAGGTGAACCAGAGCCTAAAGAACAGTGGGAAATAATCGAATGAACAAGGGTCTGGACCCGAAAACCAGATTAAAGTGTTCATGTCATCAAGGGGAAGCGCCACGTGGAGAGTGAGAACTGCTCAGGTGACCTAGGATATGGTGAGGGCTAGGTGAACAGCCGGAAGTGCTGTGTTGAATTAAGGTTGGGGATCGTGTACCTATAGGAAGTGCTGATGGCATTCACAGGGGTGTGGGGGCGGGGCACGTTTAGAGGCTGTAGTGCTCAGGTGGTTATGAGTTTGGGTCCGGGTATTGGCCAAAAGTGATGAGGTCATCATGGGGGAGATTCCCAGTGGAAAGCCCAAGCTGTTCAGGTGGTTTAGATTTTCGGGCCCAGGACCAGCTGAGACTGCTGACGTCATCAAGGGGAGGTGCCACGTTGACAGCCAGAAGTGCTAAGGAGACCTTGTGGTTGGACTTGTCCCAGTGAACAGTCAGAAAACCTCAGGTAGACCAGGCCTACTGCCAGGTCAACAGCTGGAAGTGGTCAAGTGTAAAGGCTGGTAGAGCCAGGAGAATACACTGGAGGTTCCCAAGAGGTCGGAAACTACCGAACTTCTTGTGGTCCATACTCTGGTAGGCATCAAGAATGTAGCTCTCCTCATGATAGGACGTTTCCCCGGAATTAAGCGAAAAGCTGGTTCTCAGTTCCCTACTAAATATAAGTGACCATTGAGGGCCAGGCCTTTGCTCCCAGTTTGGAAAGGGTTTTCAGGGTTTCATCACTGCGGTTTCCCATATTTCAAATCCCTTTTGTAGGTCTGTCAGAGTCACAGGTAACTGTAGGGTGAGATGCCCCCACTTTAGAGAGCTTGGTGGATCCCTGGCCTCATGGACACCCTGGGATGTCTGAAAGGAGTGCTGGAGGCGCGCTGCTGGACACCATTCCACCGGAGAAGAGGCAGTCTGTGGACAAGAGTTTACCTGAGGTTGTGGGTGTTAAGCCCTTAATCCAACTTCCAGAGATCGGAAAATCACCCCAGTTCTTATGAACTTAGGGCCAGCCAGATTGGCTCCTTTGTGAGGTGACCAAGTGCCTGGGGAACAGTTGGAAATGGTCACATGAACAAGGGTTTGGGTCTCAGTAACCAGTTTAAAGTGTTCATATAACCAATTGGGATTAGCCAGAAGGCAGTCGTAGGGCTGAGAAGACCAAGGATATTGTAAGGCCCAGGTGAAGAGCAAGAAGTGCTGTGGTGGATAAAGGGTTAGGGAATCTGGACCGGCAGGAAGTGCTGATGTAATCATGGGGAAGGGGCCATGTGTCGAGGCTGAGGTGCTCAGGTATTTATGGGTTTGTGGCCAGGGGACCAGCCGGAAGTGCTGACATCATCAATGGAAGGGGCCACCTCGGGAGGCTAAAGTGCTCAGGTGTTTATGGTATTGGGGCCCTGGTACCTTCCGGAAGTGCTGATATAATCAAGGGGGAAGGGCCACGTGGACAGCCTAAGGTGTTCAGGTGGTTAAGATTTTGGGGCCAGGACCGACTGAGTCCTCTGACATCATCAAGGGGAGGGGTCACCGGGAAGCCAGAGTAATGAGGCCGAGTGGTTGTGCTTGTCCTAGTGAACAGCCAGAACACCTCAGGTAGATCAGGGCTTGCTGCCCGGCCAACAGCTGGAAGTGTTCAAGTGTAAATGCTGGTAGAGCCAGGGGAATGCATTGGAGAATCCCAAGGGGACGGAAACTCCTGAACTTTCAGTGGTTTATACTCTGGAAGGCTGCTGGAAGGTACCTATCCTCTCAGAAGGACAGTTTCCCAGTAATTAAGTAAAAAGCTGGCCCTCAGTTCGCTACGACAGTTAAGTGACCATGGAAGGGTCAAGTCTTTGTTCCCAGTTTTGAAAGTGTTTTCCGGTCCTCTACACTGCTATTTCCTGGATTTCAAAGCCCATATGCAGGGCTGTCAGAGTCGCAGGACACTGCAGGGTGAGATGACCCCGTGTTTGGGGTCATGGGGCATCCCGTCCTCATGAACTCCAAGGGTTGTCTTAAAGGAGTTCTGGGGGCACACTGCTGGCAAACATCTCACTGGAAAAGAGGCAGTCTGTGAGCAGAAGTTTACCTGGGGCTATGGGTGTTAGGCCCTTAAGCCAACTTCCAGAGATTCGGAAATCAGCCTTATTCTTAAGAGCTAAGTAGGCAGCCAGTGTTGCTCATTGGTGAGGTGAACCAGGGCCTATGGAACAGTGGGAAATTGTAAAATGAACAAGGGTAGGGAAGCAATAACCTGTTTAAAGTTTCATGTCATCAATGGCTTAGTGTCACGTGGATAGTAAGAACTGCTGAGGTGACCAAGTATATGGTGAGGGCCAGGTGAACAGCCGTAAGTGCTCTGGTGGATTAAGGGTTTGGGATCGTGTAGCAATAGGAAGTGCTGATGTCATTCACGGGGGAGGGGGGGTGGGGAACGTGTAGAAGCTGTAGTGCTCAGGTGGTTTTGGGTTTGGGTCCGGGTACTGGCCAGAAGTATTGACATCATCATGGGGGACGTTCCACGTGGAAAACCCAAGGTGTTAAGGTGGTTTAGATTTTGGGGCCAAGGACATGCTGAGACTGCTGACGTCATTAAAGGGAGGGGCCACGTTGACAACCAGAAGTGTTAAGGAGACTGAGTGTTTGGGCTTGTCCCAGTGAACAGTCAGAAAACCTCAGGTAGACCAGGCCTACTGCCAGGTCAACAGCTGGAAATGGTCAAGTGTAAAGGCTGGTAGGGCCAGGAGAATACACTGGAGGATCCCAAGAGGTCGGAAACTGCCGAACTTCCTGTGGTCTATACTCTGGAAGGCATCAAGAATGTAGCTCTCCTCATGGAAGGACATTTCCCCAGGAATTAAGCCAAAAGCTGGCTTTCAGTTCCCTACAAAATTTAAGTGACCATTGAGGGCCAGGCCTTTGCTCCCAGTTTGGAAAGGGTTTTCAGGGTTTCAACACTGTGGTTTCCCATATTTCAAATCCCATTGGCAGGGCTCTCAGAGTCACAGGTAATTGCAGGGTGAGATGCACACAGGTTGGAGAGCTTGGGAGATTGCTGGCCTCATGGACGACCTGGGTTGTCTGAGAGAAGTGTTGGGGTTGCGCTGCTGGACACCATCCCACCCGGGAAGACGCAGTCTATGAACAAAAGTTTACCTGATGTTGTGGGTGTTAGGCCCTGAACCCAACTTCCAGAGATTGGGAAATCACCCCTGTTCTTATGAGCTAAGCGCCAGCCAGTTTGGCTTTTTTGTGAGGCGACCACGGGCCTGGGGTACATCAGGAAATTGTCACACGAACAAGGGTTGGGACCTGGTAACCAGTTTAACGTGTTCATATCATCAATGGGAAGGTGCCAGGTGGACAGTCAGAAGGGCTGAGGTGACCCATTATATAGTCAGGCCCAGGGGAACAGCCGTAAGTGCTCTGCTAGGTAAAGGCTTGGTGACAAAGGACCAGCAGAAAGTGCTGACGTCATCACGAGGGAGTGGCCACATGTAGAAGCTGGAGTGCTCAGGTGGTTATGGGTTAGTGGCCCTGGAACCCGCCGGAATTGCTGACATCATCAAGGAGGAGGGGCCACATGGACAGCCTGAAGATTTTGGGGCCTTGTACCAACTTGGACTGCTGAGGTCATCAAGGGGAGGGGCCACGTGGACAGCCAGAATTGATATCGAGGCCAAGTGGTTGGGCTTGTCCCAGAGAACAGCCAGAAATCCTCAGGTAGATCAGGGCTTGCTGCCAGGTCAACTGCTGGAAGTGTTCAAGTGTAAAGGCTGATAGAGCCAGGAGAATACATTTGAGGATCCCAAGAGGTCGGAGACTGCCGAACTTCCTGTGGTTCATACTCTGGAAGGCAGCGAGAAGGTAGCTCTCCTCATGGAAGGACAGTTCCCCAGAAATTTAGAAAAAGTTGGCCCTCAGTTCGCTAAGAAATTTAAGTGACCATGGAGAGGACTGGTCTTTTCCCCAGTTTGGAAAGGGTTTTCAGGGTCTCAACACTGCTGTTTCCCAGATTTCAAAGCCCATATGCAGGGCTGTCAGAGTCGCAAGCCACTGCAGGGTGAGATGCCCCCATGTTGGGGATCATGTGGAATCCTGGCCTTCTGGACACCCAGGGTTGTCTTAAAGGAGTGCTGGGGGTGCACTGCTGGCCACCATTCCACTGGGGAAGTGGCCGTCTGTGAGCAGAAGTTTACCTGAGGCTGTGGGTGTTAGGCCCTTAAGCCAACTTTCAGAGATTGGGAAATCACCCCTTTTCTAATGAGCTAAGCGCCAGCCAGTGTGGTTTATTGGTGAGGCGAACAAGGGCCTGGGGAACAGCCGGAAATAGTCACATGAACAAGGGTTGGGACACGGTAACCAGTTTAAAGTGTTCATATCATCAATGGAGAGGCGCCAGTTGGACAGTCAGAAGTGCTGAGGTGACCAAGGATGGGTCAGACTCAGGTGAACAGCTGGAAGTGCTCTGGTGGATAAAGGCTTGGGGACCGGGGACCAGCAGGAAGTGCTGACGTCATGACGGGGGAGGGGCCACGTGTAGAGTCTGAAGTGCTCAGGTCGTTATGGGTTTGTGGCCCGGAGACCTGCCTGAAGTATAAAGTCACCAAGGGGCAGAGGCCTCATGGACCGCCAGAAGTGGTAAGGAGGCCAAGTGGTTGGGCTTGTCTCAGTGAACAGCTAGAAATCTTCAGGTAAACCAGGGCTTGCTGCCAGGTCAACAGCTGAAAGTGGTCAAGTGTAAACACTGTTAGAGCCAGGAGAATACATTGGAGGATCCCAAGAGTTCAGAAACTGCCTAATGTCCTGTGGTCCATACTCTGGAAGGCAGCAAGAAGGTAGCTCTCCTAACGGTAGGACAGCAAAAAGCTGGCCTTCAGTTTGCTACGAAATTTAAGTGACCATTGGTGGGGGCAGGTCTTTTTTCCCAGTTTGGAAAAGGTTTTCAGGGCCTCAACCCTGCTGTTTCCCAGATTTCAATGCCCATACGCAGGGCTGCCATAGTCACAGGTCATTCCAGGGTGAGATGCCCCCATGTTGCGGATCATGGGGTTCCCTGGCCACATGGACGTCCAGGGTTCTCTTAAAGGAGTGCTGTTGGTTTCCTGTTTGCCACTCTCCCACCAGGAAAGAGGCAATCCGTGAGCACAAGGTGACCTGGGGCTGTGGTTGTTAGGCCCTGAAGCCAACTTCTAGATATTGGGAAGTCACCCCTCTTCTTAGTAACTAAGTAGCCAGCCACTGTGACTCATTGGTGAGGCAAACAAGGGCCTGGGAAACAGTGGGAAATAGTCACATGAACTAGGGTTGGGGCCGGTAACCAGTTTAAAGTGTTCATATCATCAATGGGGAGGGGCCAGGTGGAGAGGCGGAAGTGCTGAGGTGACCGTGGATATTTGCTGGCCCAGGTGAACAGCCGGAAGTGCTCTGCTGGACAAGGGCTTGGGGACCAGGACCAGATGGAAGTGCTGACTTCATCAAGGGGGAGGGGCCACATTGACAGCCCGAAGTGCTAAGGTGGTTAAGGTTTTGGTGCCTGGGTACCTGCCAGAAGTGCTGACGACATCAAGGGGACCGCCCATGTGGACAGCCAGAAGTGGTGACGAAGCTGTGTGGTTGGGCCTGTCCCAGTGAACACCCAGAAATGCTCAGGTAGACAAAGGTTTGCTGCCAGGTCAACAGCTGGAAGTGGTCAAGTGTAAAGGCTGTTAGAGCCTGGAAAATGCATTGGAGGATCCCACGAGTTCACAAACACCCCAACTTCCTGTGGTCCATACTCAGGAAGGCATTGAGAATGTACCTTTCCTCACGGAAGGACATTCCCCAGGTATTAAGTAAATAGCTGGCCCTCAGTTGGCAGTGAAATTTTAATGACCATTGAGGGGGCAGGTCTTTGCTCTCAGTATGGAATGGGTTTTCAGGGCTTCAACACTGCTTTTCCCAGAATTTATAGTCCAGAGGCAGGGCTGTCTGTGTCGCAGGTCACTCCAGAATGGGATGCTCCTATGTTGGGGAGTATGGGGCGTCCCTGTGTTCATGTATGCCCATGATTGTCTTAGAGGAGTTCTGGCGGCCCCCTGCTTGCCACCCTCCACACCGGGGATTAGGCAGTCTGTGAGCCTAAGGTGACCTGGGGCTGTGGTTGTTAGGCCGTTCAGCCAACTTCCAGAGATTGGGAAGTCACCCCTTTTCTTAGGAGGTAAGTAGCTGGCCAGTGTGGCTCATTGGTCAGGCAAACAAGGGCCTGGGGAACGGCCGGAAATAGTCACATGAACAAGGGTTGGGGCCAGGTGACCAGCTCAAACTGCTCATATCATCAGGGCGGATGGGCCAAGTTGACAGCCGGAAGTGCTGAGGTGACCAAGGATATGTGCTGGCCCAGGTAAGCAGCCAGAAGTGCTCTGGTAGACATCAGATTGAGGTTCGGTGACCAGCCTGAAGTGCTGATGTCATCAAGGGGGAGATGCCACATGGACTGCCAGAAACGCTAAGGTGGATAAGGGCTTGGTGCCCGATGTTGGCCCAGAAGTGCTACTATCAACAAGGGGGAGGGGCCACTGGGACAGCCAGAAGTGCTCAGGTGGATAAGGGCTTGGGGTCCAAGGACCAGCAGGAAGTGTTTATGTCATCAATGGTGTGGGGCCAGGTGGACAGCCGGAAATGCTGAGGTGACCAAGGATATGGTCTGGCCCAGGTGAGCATCCAGAAATGCTCTGGTGGACAAGGGCTTGGTGCCCGATGTCGGGCCAGAAGTGCTGCCATCCTCAACGGGGAGGGGCCACTGGGACAGCCAGAAGTGCTCAGGTGGATAAGGGTTTGGGCCCCAAGGGCCAGCAGGAAGTGTTGACGTCATCAAGGGGGAGGAGGCACGTGGACAGCCAAAAGTGCTCAAGTGGATAAGGACTTGGCCCAGGGACCAGCCAGAAGTGGTGACGTCATCAAGGTGCGGGGCCACATGGACAGCCTGAACTGCTCTAGTGGACAAGGGTTTGGGGCCCGGGGACCGGCCAGAAATTCCGATGTCATCAATAGGAGGGGCCACGTGGAAAGCCAGAAGTGGTGACGAACCCCAGTGGTTGGGCTTGGCCCAGTGAGCACCTAAAAGTGCTCAGGTGGCCAAAGGCTTGCTGCCAGGTCAACAGGTGGAATTTGAATTCACTCACCTCAGGCAGCTTTCTTTCTGATGACTCATAAAGAATGTAGTGGCATGTCAGGTGTCCCTTGTCTGGCTGTCAAGACCACCAAGAAGCGTCTCCAGGGCCCTGGTACTTCATCAGGTGGTACCTCCCCTTAGAAATCTTCATGGCCTAGTAGCCAGGCAGGCGAGGCCGTCCATCCAGGCATCTGATACCAGGTGCCGGTAGGCACCTGAATCTTATCTTGCTGGGGCCTCCAAATGTTGGATCATAAATCAGCGAGCTAGACAAGACACCGTAATGGGTCAATTAGTTAGGAGTCATCTTTATTTCGCACAGGGTCAGAGCAGAATACCTCTGTCAAATTCTGAACAATCACAGGAAGGAGTATTCCCTTATTATATCATTCTAGGTCTTTGTGTAAGGTTTTTTTGCAGACAGCTTGTAACCTTGAGTATATATCATATCTAACAAACACCTGTCATATCTATACAGACAACTTGTAACCTTGAGTACATAGCATATCTATACAGACACCTGGTATGGGAGTACATATCAGTATCATTGTATCAGCCCCTTACGTTGGATGGCTAGCTTGGAAGGTCAGGCAGTTAAGTTTATCTTTCCTATTATTTAAGCTAAAAAGCAAAGTTATTTTACAGAATAAGAGACCATCTAAAAATGACAGAGTTGACTTACAGAGCAAGGGACTATCTAAAAATAGCAGAGAATTTCAAATAGCAGGTTTTCCAGAGGAGGAATTACTATTATGCTTCACTCTACCATGTCCCAAAGCGTTTTATATACCAAATGTTTCCTCATTGTTTTTCCACATCCATTTGTATGTGAATTAATTGAACAGAATAGAAGGTTTAGTAAGTTACCGAAATCCGTCAGTAAATTTTGTAAGATAAAGATGTCTCCTTAGATCACTTGTGAAAATGTGCTTTATAAAATAAGTGGTGTTGGGACACGGGGCAAACAGCAGGTCACAGATACAGGACAACCAGCAGGATTTTTTCTGATTTGAGAGATGGGGTAGCCATTAGTGAGCATTTCCTGAGGGAACACTTTTCATGAGCATATACTGCAGGCTGAACACCAGAATTCTGGAGTGCACTGCTTACCTGAGCTGCGTGGTCCCATCTTACAGTCTCTCTGGAGGCAGAGCCAAGGTGCTGAGGCTTGGACTGTCAGCAATGAATGAACTACACTATAAAACAGGAGAATTTGTCCTGACCGGTGTTGCTCAGTGGTTAGAGGGTCAGCTCGCACTGGGAAGAGTTGCAGGTTTGATTCCCAGTCAAGGTCATGTACCTGGGTTGCAGGTTTGATACCCCATGAGTACAAAAGGCAACCAATTGATGTGTCTCCCTCATATTGATTTTTCTCTCTTTTTCCTGCTCCCTCCCTCCCTTCCACTCTCTAAAAGATCAATGGAGAAAATATCCTCAGGTTGTGGATCAACCAAAAAAAGGGTTTTTTTTCCAAGTTACAAAATGAAAACGTTGAGAAATCTGTTCTGTGTTAAAAAGAACATTGCTTGTAAATCTTAGAACCAGGCTCAGGTAGATTCCAGGGACCCCAAGCTTTAGGGTTTCCCTTTCTCAGAACTGCTGGGATTGCACAGGAAGAGGTGCAGATTATGAAAGGAGCCACTTTGGGCTAAAAAAATTAGGAAGAATTTTTATTCTCTTTAGTCTAAGAGACCAGTCTTGGTGAGCAAAGGGAAAACTTGTGTTGCTATCACAACAGTCTAGCTTATTATTTATAAACTAGAGGCTCAGGAGTACTTCAGTTCCTGTTTTTTGGATTAACTACAATGACAACAAGAAACATATTGTGTATAATTTCAATTCTTTGAAGTTAGTTTACACCTGCTTCATAGTCCAGCAGGTTCACTTGAAAAATAATTGAAATGCTCCTCCACTGCCATCTCGTGTGCATCTTGGGAGTAGCAGGTCAGTGCAGGTCAGCAGGACAAGGGGGTGGCTATAGTGGAGCATCTCTAAGAGCTAAATGAAATGCTATTTAGGAGTGTATTTCAGAACTTTTAAAACTAAGAACTTTCCTATCATCAATCAAGAACAGACAAGTGCTGGCAAGGATGTGGAGAAAAAGGAACCCTCGTGCACTGCTGGTGGGAATGCAGACTGGTGCAGCCACTGTGGAAAACAGTATAGAATTTCCTAAAAAATTTAAATACGAAACTCCCATTTGACCCAGTAATCCCACTTCTAGGACTATATCCCAAGAAATCAGAAACACCAATCAGAAAAATTATATGCACCCTTATGTTCACAACAGCACAATTTACAATAGCTAAGATTTGGAAACAGCCTAACAGCCCATCAACAGATGAGTGGATTAGAAAACTATGGTACATTTACAAAATGGAATACTATGTAGCTGTAAAAAAAAGAAAGAACTCTTACCATTCACAATAGCATGAATGGGCCTGGAGAGCATTATGCTGAGTGAAATAAGCCAGTCAGAGAAAGATAAATTTCACATGATCTCACTTATTTGTGGAATATAATGAACAAAATAAACTGATGAACAAAAACAAATCCAGAGACTTAGAAGCATCAAACAGACCATCCAACCTCAGAGCGAAGGCAGGGGAGGGTGGGGGGAAGGGAAGAGATCAACCAAAGGATTTGTATGCATGTGCAACTTGGGAATAATACCTTAGTGCCTTTCAGCAGGAAAGGTTGTTGGGTACAGTGGGTTATCTGATGGTTGAATGCAGTTTGCTGCTCAGGTTGTTGAAGTGTTTTACATCCTTACTGAAGTCTTTGTGTGAGGCTATTGGTTCTGAAAGAGGTATGCTCTGTCTCTGAATGAGAGAGGTGCGTTAAACTTATTACGATTACAAATGTATCTAGTTTCCCTTGTAGGTCTCTTCTATGTACTTTGATTTCATGTTATGAAGTGCTTGTGAATTTGGATATTCCTGGTAAAATGCAATTATTCATATGAAGTGCTCTTTATTTATAGTAATGCTTTTTGCCTTCAAGTCTCCTGTGTTATCATATACTTTTTATTTGGTTTATATTCACTTAATATATTTTTTTCCGTTCTTTCACTTTTGATATCTTTCTACCCTTAGGTTTTTGGTAGCTTTCAGTTTTTATATTAGTTATGAGTAAAATGAGTTAATTTTTGGTTCAATATTTTTCACCATTCAGTTGTTCCAACACTCTTTATTATATAATGCATATTTTCCCACTGATCTAAGGAGATACTTTTGTTTTACCAAATTTCCATATGTATTTGAGTCTATTACTGGACTTCGTTTTCTGTTCTATCAGTTTATCTATTCACAGGACATTATCCAAGTTTTTTAATTATTGTAGCTTTATAACACAAGTAGAGGCCTGATGCATGAAGATTCGTGCAAGAATGGGCCTTCCTTACCCTGGCTGCCAGCACTGCCTTCGCTCTGGAGCCGCCTTTTCTCTCTGGCCTGGAGCCGCCTTTCTGCCTTGCCACGCTGCCCAGTTGCCCGGAGTGGCTGGGGCAGTGCAGAACACCTGCATCATCACCATGACAATGATGCAAGTGTCCCGCCCCACCCCTGGCTGCTCGGCGCCTGCAAATTAACCCGCCATCGTTGTTGGGTTAATTTGCATACTCACTCCTGATTGGCTGGTGGGCATCAAAAGGTATGGTCAATTTGCATCTTACTCTTTTATTAGTGTAGATACATTATTCTATCTGTTTGGGTAGCTTTTATTCATTCATTTTTTTCAGAATTTTATTTAAAAAATATTTTTATTAATTTCAGAGAGGAAAGAGAGGGAGACAGAGAAACATCAATGATGAGAGAGAATCATCGATCAGCTGTCTCCTGCATGCTCCCCACTAGGGAGATCAAGCCTGCAATCAGGACATGTGACCTGACCAGGAATCAAACTGTAACCTCCTTATTAATGGGTCAACCACTGAGCCATGCTGGCCAGGCCAGAATTTTCTTTTACGTTTTTCATTTGAACATGTGAACTTAAATGAGCTTGTTTTGGTCTTAAAAATCTTGCTGATATTTTAATCAAATCATAATAAATTTATAATCAACATTGGGAGATTGACATCATTATGGTTTGTTGTTGTTGTTTTTCACCCAAAAATACGATGTTACTGTCCAGTTGTTCAAGTGTCAGTTATTGGGTAGCATTTAAAAATTTTATTTATACAGATTGTGCACATTTTTGTTAAGATCATTCCTAGGCATCTTATGTTTTGTTGCCATTGTACATTTTCTTTGATTATATATTTCATGTACTGTTTTAAAGGATATGTATTTATATGCATGTTATCTCTCTCTCTCTGAAATAAATTAAAAAATGTGAAATGAGTAAGATTATTGATTGTTAGCAAAAAAAATCAATATGAACTTTTGTTTCTTCATCATATAAGCAAGTATTCAGACATTTTGGGAGTACATGTCTATCACCATTTCCTGAACAAAGATTTTAAAAAATATATGGTAATACTGATTTTCAGAGAGGGAGGAAGGGAAAGGGAGAGAGAGACTGAAACATTGATGAGATAGAGATATCACTTCAATCGGCAGCCTCCTGCATGCCTTCTTCTGGGGACTGAACCCACAACCCTGGCATGTGCCCTGACCAGGAATCAAACCAGCAGCCTCTTGGTGCCTGAGAGAATACTCAATCCACTGAGCCACACCAGCCAGGCTGAACTGAGATTTAACAATTAAGCTGAAGTAACTTATTCTCAACTGAATGATTATGTCAATGAATGCAGAACAAACTACTAATTTATCTTGTGGATGTAAAATTTTATTTAAAGTTTCAAAGGTGGGAGCGCAGCATTGGAATTGTAAGGATATAGGCTGCTTGAGGAAGGGGACAGGCAGACCGCCTGGGACAGCGCAGGAATTGGTCGTGCTGAGTAGAGGTAGGAAAGAGGTGGCCAGCCAGTTCATTTGGCTGCAGCTGGCCACTTGGTAACATGCGCTTTCATTCCCCTCTGAGAGCCGTCCCATTTTATCCAGTTTGGTCAACATGGATTTCAGGGAAATTCTCATGATAGCTTCTCAAAGGACAAGGAGCCAACAGCATACCGAAAAGGTATAGTTTCGCAGTGGGTCCACCCAAAAAAGACCCCAAAGTTAAGGGTGTCCAATCAGCAGCATACAAGCTTTTCTCCGAAGAAAAGTGGAGGAGCTCAGACAAACAGCCTTAGAGGGGAAAAAAAAAAAGGAGAAAAGAAGAACTAGTGAAAAAGTGAATTGAGCTAGAACATGCGAAGAAAGCAAGAGCTATAGCCAAGAGGACAAAGGACAATTTCCATGGTTAAATGGGATTCCTGTTGAGGAAAAGTTAAAGAAAAGACAGGCAATGGAAAGCCACTAGTCAGGGAACAGACCAAGAGTATGAAATGGAAGAATTCTTAGAATACAATCAAGCAGCATCAGAGCAAGAACCTCCTCCCAAAGTTGAAAGTAAACCAAAGGTCCCCCTTAAAAGTGCCCCACCATCATGAACATCACTGACCTACTCAGGCTGGCTGTGAAAAAGCAGTATGATGTGAGAGTCCATGTCCCACTTGGTTCTGGGTTTGGGATCTGCAGAAGGGCTGTGGGAAAATGATGAGACAAGACAAGAAATAATAATTTGGAAATAATGGGGGCCAGTCGGAGAGTCCAATGCAAGGGCAAGGACTTCACTGGTGCCCAGGCCCTGACAGCCTTTTATTCAATTTTAGATACACATATTGCCCTTAGGCAGGCAACTCTGGTAACAGACAGACTATCTTAAAGGTCAGTAAATATTAGTAAAGATTTACTTTGAGACTATATGGTCAGGAAATTGCTTGAGCCAGCATTGTCTCAACTAAACAATCAGTGCATAGCTTTGGCCCATGCCAGAGCTCAAGGGTCACGAGCCTTCTGCATTCCTTGTTTACACTTTTCTGATAGGGAAGGCAATGGGTAGCTTCCAACATCTCCCCCTTCTCTTTTTCTTAATAAATGTTGAAAAGTGAATGCCACCTGAAGGGCTCAAGTCCTTTTAAGACTCTTCATTCCACATCTGCAGACTAGAAATAAACATAAGAATAAAAATGAGACAAGCAATAGTGGTTATGCTGAGAGGCAGATGTAAGGAGATCCAGTGGAAGAGATTAAATTCGTTCATGTCTCCTTAAAATTTCTGCCAGGCATCTAAGGAATTATTTTATAAGTTTGCCTGGGATAATTGTACAATATGCTGTTGTAATTCTAAAATATCAAGGGTTGTGTTATCTTTACCCCAAGCACCAAGGTGATTTTTTATTGATTCCCAATAGGGAATGGGGGGGGGTGTAACACAAATCTGGGAAAAATTATAATGACACTACAATGATATTCTTTGCTCTAAGCTGTGGATTTTATCACCCATCCACAAGACTGTAGACTTTAATGGTGATAATTCTATTTCAAACTGGCTATCAATTCTTTTTTGTATAGACCGGTTGTACAAACTGAGAAGTTTGAACATTTTGTACCATGGATGAAGCAGCAATGCCCACAGAAGTAAGTAATGTTACGAGGGCAAAGAGTCCTGCAATTAACATTCCAGGAAATCTTTTTCGTCTTTTTAAGATTTTTACCAGATCATGTAACAGTTAGTAGGTTTGATGAGATTCCCAAGGCTCGGTTAGGTGAGTAGGAAACTAAGCGAAAGCCTGTTGTTTTAAAATCATGAGGGAATCCTTTTGGAATGTAAAATTAATACAATGGGATAGTGTGCAGCCTGCGCATGACACCTCATACAGATGGCTTGTAATATTAAGGTACATCTGGATGGGGCATGAGAGGAGTACAAACGGGGATCAAATACGCAGGCGGTGGCAAATACTGTCTTATTGGGAGTTCCCCATAAGGTACGAATGGAATTATTTGAGCTATAGTTAAAACTATACTATTTAATAGGTGCAAGTGCAGCAGGTTATTTCTATTATGTATTTTTTAGGGGCCAATTGTCATGTTGAAATTGAGATCCAACAAATCCTCCTCCATGCCATGAAATGGAGTGATTAGCTTCAACATATAGATAGGATGCGTTCCCCTTCCATTTTAGGGTGCGGTTGTTACTATATGCAAACCCATAGGGGCTCCAATGCACAAAGAAAAAAACTGTTATTAAGTTTGCTGCTGGTGGGGTGGTCACTATAACAGTCTTGCCAATTAATTTCTTCCTTGGTGGAGTGCCATTCATAAGACTTTTTACATAACGGCTTAGTGTGTGGGGGGGTGTTTTAGTAAAGTTACATTTTCTGCACCTCTCCCCAGAGCAAGTAGTGATAGTAGATGTATTTGGGCTTTTGCTTCCCCCTCATTTGGTGTCCATGTTAGCCAGAAGCCTCTTTTTAATTTTACACACAAAGGAGCTGTGGTTTGGTTCTGTGTCATACAAAAGGGAAGCTAGGTGGTGATACCCATGTAATTATACTTTGCCCATATACTTCCTTGCCCCACCCGTGGTCCTTCTGGATGACCAAGGTGTTTGGTGTTATTGGTGACTACATTAGGCGGGGGATCAGCCCATGTAAGGTGTCTTACCCATGGAGGGTCAGGAACATAAGTCCAAAATACTTCCCCATTTACCCCGGTAGCATTACCGCACAGCTAATGACTGCTAGCAGGGCAAGAAAGACGTTCTCAGACATTCTTGGGGTTCTGGTCTCCTCACAAATTCTCTCAGCTTTCTGGACCATCTTCTTCACCATCCCGCAGGTGACCTCTGGGCTATTTGTCTCATTCTCCTCCCATTCCTTATCTTCAGTGGGTTGCTTGAGGCTGCTGCTATCTGCGGCTGGGGTAGTCGATTGTCTGCAGCTGTAAGGCATGGCTCCAGGTGCAAGGTCCTCATTAACCTGGCCAGTTCCTCCCTCGGATCCATGTTGAAGTTTAATATTTCTTGTGGGAATCCACATGGGCTTTGAGACATTTTCTGGAAATATACAAGCGTAGCCTTGACCAAATGTTAACAGGGGGTTGGGGCCCTTCCATAAACCAGACTCGGGATCTTTCCATTTAACCAGACCATTTTCCTTTGGCTTATCCTGACACCAGTTTATTTCCATGGGTGTCTTGCCATCAGCATCACAAGTGAAAAAGTTTAAAGTAATTAAGGCTTAGTGTAGTCTACCTACAGGCGATTTCTCCATATTCCCCCTTTTCTGTTTTTCAAGTTGGGATTTTAGCCTATGATGCTGGCGTTCTATAATTGCCTGTCCCTGCGAATTATATGGTATTCATGTAATGTGCTGAATTTTCCACTTTTTACAAAATTGCTGGAAATGACAGGTTGTGTAAGCTGGTCCATTGTCAGTTTTGATGATTTTTGGAATGGCCATGACGGCAAAAGCAGCTAGGCAATGATTAATAACCTGTTTTGCCATTTCCCCTGTACATGCAGTAGCCCATAGGCCCTTTGAAAAGGTATATACAGAGACATGCAATGCCCCAAGGTGTCCAAAAGGAGTATAATGTGTTACATCCATTTGCCAGATATGTTCCCTTATCAATTCTCGAGGGTTAATTCCTGTATTAGACCCTTGAGGCAGATGTAATATGCAAGTGGAACATTCTCTGATAATCTGTTTTGTCTGCTGTGGAGTGATTGAGAATTGTTTGAACAACATTTTGGCAGGTTGATGAGATTCTGAAGCCTGTTTTAATACAGCAACCAACTGATCAGCATGTGCATTTCCTTTTGTTAGCCGGCCAGGTAATACACTGTGAGCCCTGATGTGAGTGTACAATCTGCTGAACTTGTTTAAATAGTAAAAAATAAACTTTGGTCACTGAGCCATTTTAACTGAACAGTTTCAATTCTATTCACTAGGCCTGCAGCATAAGAAGAGCCAGAGATAATATTAACAAGCTCTTGGAAATCCTGCAATGCAACCTTAATAGCCTCTAATTCAATTCTTTGTACAGAAGTATGACTGGTCAGTCTGACTCGGTCTGAATTCATTGTATGATAGGCAGCTTTACCATTCGATGATCCATCAGTAAAAACAGTTAATGCTCCAGGAATAGGTTCCTGCCTAGTATTTTTTGGTATAATAAGGGAGTATAATATAAAAATTGTAGTAATTTGTCTTTTAATAGGTGACAACTAAGTTCCCCTGAGTATCCACTTAGTCCAATTTGCCAATTCAAATCAGTGTGAAATAATATTTCTAATTGCTTCCCAGTGAGGGGAAGGTAAATGCATTGGGGTTCTTCTCCTCTAAGCTGCCTGCAGCGCTTTCTAAGTTGAGGTATCAACTGAGCCATAAGTTCTATATATTAACTGCAGTTTTAGAGGATTGATGCCCTAGGTGGACCCATTCAATAATAGCAGGAGAGTTTTTTGGAAGATGTCTCCAGTGGGACTATTTGCAGTAGGGTTAATCTGTCCCAATAAAGGCAATTCAGGCTCTACCCATGCTACTTGGGCTGAGGAGATTGTCTGCTCAATTGTTAGCAACTCCTTCCTAGCTTCATCTGTTAATGTTCAGGATGAGGAAAGATTAGAGTCACCCGTAGGTATATTAAATAAATTTGTCATTTCTCCTGTAGAGATTTTCAGATAAGGTCTTAACCAGTTAATGTCCCCTAATACTTTTTGAAAGTCAGTTAAAGTTTTAAGGCAATCTTATTTCCACCTTTTGAGGCCTAATACGTTGGTTTTCAATTATGGTTCCCAGATATTTGAAAGGCGTTTCTTTCTGTACCTTTTCTGGAGCAATTTTTACATCGCCAAAGTCTGCTCTTCCCATGGACTTGCTAAGAGCAAGTCATCCATGTAATGAATAATGTAAAATCGAGAATATTTGTCCCTTAAAGGCTGAACAGCTTGAGCTACATATTTTTGACACTAGGTGGGGCCATTGGCCATTCCTTGAGGCAAAACTTTCCATTGATATCTTTTCATGGGTTTTATATTTATTAATAGCTGGCACTGAAAATGCAAATCTCTGTTTATCTTGAGGTGCCAAGGGAATGGTGAAGAAACAATCCTTAAGATCTACTACTATAAGAGACCAATCTAGAGGGATTTGCAAAGGCGCTGGGAGTCCAGGCTGTAAAGCTTCCATGGTATGCATAGTAGTGTTAACCGCTCTAAGATCATGTAACAATTGCCATTTTCCTGCTGCCTTCTTAGGTATAGTAAATATAGGTGTATTCCAAGGACTATTGGAAGGCTCTACGCTCTATTTGTTCTTGTTGTTCTTGTATTAATTCATGAATATGACCTAATTTCTCCTTGGTTAATGGCCACTGATCCAGCCATATAGGTCTATCATCTTTCCATTGTATAGGATCTGCATGAGGGTGAGGAGATTGAGCAGTAACCACTCCTCAAAAGGTTGATATCCTAATCCTCGTCTTCCTGGGTTTCCTTTGGCTTGGATGGGCTCTTTAATTCCCTGATTATTTTTTCCTAAGCTTTGACCAGTCTGATATCCCATCTGAGTTATTAACTGCTGTCCTTTGCCGGTAATAATACAAGCTCGTAAACATTCTAAAACATCCCAGCCCATAAGTTGACTGCAATCCCAGAGACTATGTAAGGCTGAAACCATCCTGTCTGTCCTGCTTCACCTTGCCACCTTAACACTGCAGCACTGCATTGTGTATTATCAGGAACTCTGACCCCCATGATAGAGCTTATAGCTTCTACCATGGACCAACTTGGAGACCAGAATTCTTTGCTGATAATGCTGACATCCGCTCCAGTGTCTCTTAAACCTTTAAACCATTTTCTCTCTATTCTTAAATTAATCATAGGATGGGTTTTGCTAATTTCATGTATCCAATAGATATCTGAGCTTCCAAATCCTTGTGTTCCTCTTTTCCTATTTATAGCTTCATCTTGCTGAATAAAAGGTACAAGTAGTATCTGAGCAATTATTTGTCCTGAAGTAATTTGCATAATATGATTACATTCTAATATTACCTTAATTTCTCCCTCAACAGTCTGAATCTATGACTCCAGGCAGAACAGTTAGTTCTTTCAGAGTTTTTCCACTTCTCCCTAAGATTAATCCTAAAGTTCTTGGTGGCACAGGTCCCCAGATTCCTGTAGGAACAGCTTGCCGAACCATATCGGGGGTCAAAGTGACTGCTATAGTACTGTTAAAAACTAAGCCTGCGCTCCCTGGAGTGGCTCAGATGAGGGAGTCCACTGTGGGCCTTGCAGGGCAAATTTCCCCTATTGATGATGGGGCTGGGGAGCCGTTTCCCTTTGGTTGGCCATTCTCTATGTCTTGATCTAATGGCTGCCCATTTTTATGAAATTTTGATCTACATTAACCAACCCAATGGTTTCCCTTCTGACTTCTAGGACACAGAGAGGTTTAATCTGTGTTGATTGAATTGGGAGGCAGAATGCTCACGCCTTTCCCTAGATCGCCACCTTGTGTCCTTCTTGGTTGCTTACATTCTTTTTTAAAATGTTCTGTTCTTCCACAATTATAACACCTTTTATTCCCCACTGTTACAGTGGCAGCGAGTAAGTTTGCTTGAAAAGTGCCTGGCCCCACATTCTGACATGCTCGAATCATTTCTGTAATGGTACTATTTTTTCTCAGAGGCGTCAGGCATTTCTTACAATCAGCATTGGCATTTTCATAAGCTAATTGCTGAATTAAAATGTCTCCTGCTGTTTCATGTTGAATCTGTCATCTCACTGCTTGAGTGAGGCAAGCCATAAAGTCAGAAAACGACTCTGTAGGCCCCTGCATACATTTACTAAAAGCTCCCTCAGGGTCCCCTTTTGATGGTAAAGCCCACCAAGCTCTTCTTCCACAAAGTCTAATTTGCTCATATGCCTGTTGCACATAATTTAGCTGATTTTGCATGTCATTATATTGTCCCAGTCCTGTCAGCATTTCATAAGTTATTTGAGCATTCAGCCCGCAGTTTGCATGGGCTTGCTCCTGACATTTCTCCAAAAATTCTCCCTTCCATAGTAAATAATCTCCTCGGTGAGCCAGAGAATACCAATCATAAGGAGCTAAGAATGCTTCAGAAATATTAGTCATAATTTCTCCAGTAAAAGAGCTATAGGACCATTCTGGACTATGCTTTCACGCAAGGCCTTTATCATTTTTTTTTTCAAATTTTTATTAAGGTATTATATGTGTACATATCTTACCATTGCCCCCCACCCCCACCCCACTCCCATACATGCCCTCACCCCCCAATGTTTTGCATCCGTTGGTTACTCTTATATACATGCATATAAGTCCTTCAGTTGATCTCTTATTTCCCCCACCTCTCCCTAACCTTACCACTGTAATTTGACAGTCTGTTTGATGCTTTACTGCCTCTGTAACTATCTTTTTGTTCATCAGTTTATAATGTTTTTCATTATCCCCAAATGAGTGGGATCATGTGGTATTTTTCTTTCATTGACTGGCTTATTTCACTTAGCATAATGTTCTCTAATTCCATCCAAGTGCCTACAAATGGTAGTAATTCCTTCTTTTTTACGGCAGCATAGTATTCCATTGTGTAGATGTACCATAGTTTTCTGATCCAGTCATCTGCTGATGGGCACCTAGGCTGTTTCCAAATCTTAGCTATTGTAAATTGTGCTGCTATGAACATAGGGGTGCATATATCCTTTCTGATTGGTGTTTCTGGTTTCTTAGGATATATTCCTAGGAGTGGGATTACTGGGTCAAATGGGAGTTCCATTTTCAGTTTTTTGAGGAAACTCCATACTGTTCTCCACAGTGGCTGCACCAGTCTGCATTCCCACCAGCAGTGCACGAGGGTTCCTTTTTCTCCGCATCCTCGCCAACACTTGTCGTTTGTTGATTTGTTGATGATAGCCATTCTGACAGGTGTGAGATGGTATCGCATTGTTGTTTTGATTTGCATCTCTCGGATAATTAGTGACTTTGAGCATGTTTTCATGTGTCTCTTGGCCTTCCTTCTGTCTTCTTTCGAAAAGCTTCTATTTAGGTCCGTTGCCCATTTTTTTATTGGATCATTTATCTTCCTTTTATTAAGTTGTATAAGCTGCCTGTAGATGTTGGAAATTAAACCTTTATCAGTGATACCATTTGCAAATATGTTCTCCCATACAGTGGGGTTTCTTGTTGTTTTGTTGATGGTTTCTTTTGCTGTGCAAAAGCTTTTTATTTTGATGTAGTCCCATTTGTTTATTTTCTGTTTGGCTTCCATTGCCCTAGGGGCAGTATCACTGAAAAAGTTCTTTTGGCAAATGTCTGAGATTTTGCTGCCTGTGGATTCCTCTAGTATTTTTATGGTTTCCCGTCTTATATTTAAGTCCTGTACCCATTTTGAGTTTATTTTTGTGTATGGTGTAAGTTGGTGATCTAGTTTCATTTTTTTGCATGTATCTGTCCAATTTTCCCAACACCATTTATTAAAGAGACTGTCTTGACTCCATTGTATGCTCATGCCTCCTTTGTCAAATATTAAGTGCGCATATTGGTTTGGGTCGATATCTGGATTCTCTATTCTGTTCCATTGATCAATATGTCTGTTCTTGTGCCAGTACCAGGCTGTTTTGATGACAGTGGCTTTGTAATACAGCTTGAAATCTGGTATTGAGATCCCTCCTACTTTATTCTTCTTTCTCAGGATTGCTGTGGCTATTCGGGGTCTTTTTTTATTCCAGATGAATTTTTGGAGAGTTCTTTCTAGGTCTGTGAAATACGCCGTTGGTATTTTAATGGGGAGTGCATTGAATCTATAGATTGCTTTGGGTAGTATGGACATTTTAATGATGTGGATTCTACCAATCCATGAACATGGTATGTTCTTCCATCTGTTTACATCTTCCTCTATCTCTTTTTTCAGTGTCCTGTAGTTTTCCGCATATAGGTCTTTTACCTCCTTGGTTAGGTTTATTCCTAAGTATCTTAATTTTTTTGGTGCGATGGAAAATGGGATTGCTTTTTTAGTCTCTCTTTCTGTAAGTTCATTGTTGGTGTATAGAAATGCCATAGATTTCTTGGTGTTAATTTTGTATCCTGCTACATTGCCGAATTCATTTATTAAGTCTGTTAGTTTTTTGATGGAGTCTTTCGGTTTTTTTATGTACAATATCATGTCATCTGCAAATAAGGACAGCTTTACTTCTTCTTTTCCAATTTGGATGCCTTTTATTTCTTCTTCTTGTCTAATTGCAGTGGCTAATACTTCCAGTACTATGTCAAACAGGAGTGGTGAGAGTGGGCATCCCTGTCTTGTTCCTGTTCTTAGGGGAAATGGTTTTAGTTTTTGCCCATTGAGTATGATGTTAGCTGTGGGTTTATCATATATAGCTTTTATGATGTTGAGGTATGATCCTTCTATTCCCACCTTGTTGAGAGTTTTTATCAAGAAAGGGTGTTGGATTTTGTCAAATGCTTTTTCTGCATCAATTGATATGACTATGTGATTTTTATCTCTCAATTTGTTTATGTGATGTATCACATTTATTGATTTGCGGATATTGAACCATCCTTGCATTCCTGGGATAAACCCTACTTGGTCATGGTGTATGATCTTTCTGATGTACTGCTGGATCCTATTTGCTAGAATTTTGTTGAGGATTTTGGCATCTACATTCATGAGGGATATTGGCCTGTAATTCTCTTTCATTGTGTTGTCTTTATCTGGTTTTGGTATTAGGGTGATGCTGGCTTCATAGAAGGAGCTTGGAAGTGTTCCTTCCTCTTGAATTTTTTGGAATAGTCTGAGGAGGATAGGTTTTAGTTCTTCCTTGAATGTTTGGTAGAACTCTCCTGTGAAGCCATCTGGCCCCGGGCTTTTGTTTGCCGGAAGCTCTTTGATGACTGCTTCAATTTCTTCCATAGTTACTGGCATGTTGAGCTGTTTAGATTCTTCCTGATTGAGTTTTGGAAGGTTATATTTTTCTAGGAATATGTCCATTTCCTCCAGGTTGTCCAGTTTGTTGGAATAGAGTTGTTCGTAGTATTTTTTAACAATCCTTTGTATTTCGGCGGGATCTGTTGTTATTTCACCTCTTTCATTTCTGATCTTGTTTATTTGGGTCCTCTCCCTTTGCTTCTTGGTGAGCCTGGCTAGAGGTTCATCAATCTTGTTTATCCTTTCAAAGAACCAGCTCTTGGTTTTGTTGATCTTTTGTATTGTTTCTTTGGTCTCTATGTCGTTTATCTGTGCTCTGATCTTTATTATTTCCTTCCTTCTGCTTACACTGGGCTTTTCTTGTTGCTCTTTTTCTAACTCTTTGAGTTGTTGGGTTAGGTGATTTATTAGCCCTGTTTCTTGTTTTTTGCAGTAGGCTTGTAGAGCTATGAACTTCCCTCTCAAGACTGCTTTCGCTGTGTCCCATAGATTTTGGATTGTAGTGTTTTCATTGTCATTTGTTGTCATGATGTTTTTTATTTCTTCTTTGATCTCTCTGGTAACCCAGTCATGGTTTAATAGCATGCTGTTTAGTCTCCATGTGTTTGATTTCTTTGGGTTGTTTTTATTGTAGTTGATTTCCAGTTTTATGCCACTGTGGTCTGAGAAGATGCTTGATATGATTTCTATCTTCTTGAATTTGAAGAGACTTTGCCTATGTCCCAACATATGGTCTATCTTTGAAAATGACCCATGTGCGCTTGAGAAGAATGTATATTCTGTGGCTTTGGGGTGAAATGTTCTGAAGATGTCAATTAATTCCATCTGGTCTAGTGAGTCATTTAGGATTGATGTTTCTTTGCTGATGTTTTGTTTAGAGGATTTGTCCAATGGTGATAGTGGGGTATTAAAGTCTCCTACTATGATTGTATTGCTGTCAATGTCTCCCTTGATATCCTCCAGGAGTTTTTTTATGTATTTGGGTGCTCCTGTATTGGGTGCATATATGTTTACCAGAGTTATTTCTTCTTGTTGGATTGCTCCCTTTAGTATTATGAAATGGCCTTCCTTATCTCTTGTTATGTCCTTCAGTTTGAGATCTAATTTGTCAGATATAAGTATTGCTACCCCAGCTTTTTTTTCAGTTCCATTTGCCTGGAAAACCTTTTTTCATCCCTTCACCCTCAGTCTGTGTGCGTCTTTTTTTCTGAGGTGGGTTTCTTGTAGACAGCAGATATATGGGTCGTGTTTTCTTATCCAATCTGTTACCCTATGTCTTTTGATTGGGGCATTTAATCCATTTACATTTAAAGTTATTATTGATAGGTACTTATTTGTCGCCATTCCTATTCTTTACCCCTGTGTTACTTCTTCGCTTCCTGTTTCTTTCTTTCTTTTTTTTTTTTTTTTTTTTTACAGTAGACCCTTTAGCATTTCTTGCATTGCTGGTTTGGTGGTAATAAATTCCCTTAGTCCTTTTTTGTCTGTGAAGCTCCTGATTTCACCTTCAATTTTGATTGACAGCCTTGCTGGGTACAGTATTCTTGGATTCAGCCCCTTCCTTTGCATGACTTTGTATATTTCATTCCATTCCCTTCTGGCCTGATGAGTTTCTGTTGAGAAATCAGTTGCTAGTCTGATGGGGGTTCCTTTGTATGTAACTTTCTGTCTCTCTCTTGCTGCTTTTAAGATTCTTACTTTGTCGTTGGTGTTTGCCAATTTAATTATAATGTGCCTTGGCGTCGGTCTTTTGGGGTTCATTTTGCTTGGGACTCTGTGAGCTTCTTGGATTTGTGTGGGTTTTTTCTTCCCTATATCTGGGAAATTTTCTGTCATTATTTCTTCAAAGAGGTTTTCTATTCCTTGCTCAGCTTCCTTTCCTTCTGGAACCCCTATTATGCGGATGTTGTTTTGTTTCGTGTTGTCCCAAAGTTCCCTTAGACTCTCCTCCTGCCTTTTAATTTTTTTTTCTAGAAGTTGCTTTTCTTGGGTATTTTTTTCCATCTTGTCTTCTAGCTCACTGATGCGGTCCTCTGCTTCTTCTAGTCTACTCTTGATGCTTTCTATTGAGTTCTTTACAGCAGCGATGTCATTTTTCATTTCTTCTTGGTTCTTCTTCATTTCCTCTTGGTTCTTGCTCATATTGTCGAATTTGTCTTCCATTCTTTTCAGCCACCTTATGACCATTTCTCTGAATTCTTTTTCTGGAAGGTTGCTTGCCTCCATTTCGTTTACTTCCTTTTCTGGTGATGCCTGCTTTTCTTTCATATGCGGGCTGTGTCTTTGTCTCCCCATGGTCTCTCTTCTCTGGGTGTCTGGTTATGTAGTTCTCTCTCTCCTGGGTTGATTTAAAGGCACAAAATACAGCACTACCAGGTACAACTCACAAGGCACTGAACAGGAATGTATTCACGATATTAATAACCTCCAATAAAGGTGACCACCAGAGAAAGGCAAATTAGGTGATAGGAGAGAAAGAAGAAGAGGAAAAAAGAAAGAAAGAAAGAAAGAAAGAAAAAAGGAGTGTGAAAATGAAATTGGGAAAAGGGAAAGTAAAGAGAAAAAAAAAAGTAAGAGACAAGAAATTGACTAAGAGAGAAAGGGGAACAGACTATATATATATTGGGGATAAAACTCCAATAGAACAATCACTAATCCCAGCAAATGCCAGCAACAAGTGCCTGGGGATTAGTACAAACTACAACACCAACTAATATGGAGTGAGGCAAGGTTAAGCTGAAGCACAAAACAAACAAAAGAATAAACAAAAGAAGAATAAGCAAAACAATCTCACAAAAAAAGCATAAAAATTGGATATATTCTACATTCAAGCAAACAACAACAAAAGGACAGAGATAAGGACAAGTTTATGGATAACTCAGACAGCGAAGGGAGAGGTGTATGTGGACTTGGAGCAGGGGATTGGAGATTAGATATGTAAGTAGGGTGAAATTTTAACAAGGGGTAAACAGAAAGAATAGGGAAAATCTAAAGCAGTAAAAGGGTAAGACAAACAGGACACTGAAAAGGGGGAGGTTAGGAAGAGAGTGATGGCCTAAAGGTAGAGTTGAGATAGAGTAAAACGATGCTAAAGGAAAGATAAAAAATAGAATGTAGAACCCTAATCCCAAAATAAAATGAAGAGAAAATAAAATGACACTTTAAAAAAAAAAAAAAAAAGATAAAATAGCAGTAGTAATAATACGGATTGAAAATAAAAATGTAATCATTAAAAAGGCAAAATCAAGTGATGAAAAAAGAAAAAAAAGTTTCTTGATTAAAAGATGCAAAAAATGAAAATTAAAAAAAAATAAAAAAATAAAAAAAATAAAAGGTAAAAATAAAATGTGGAGTAGTGAAGGTCATTCACTTCCTCTGTTTTTCTGTTTGGCACGCCTGTTTCTCAGTCCAGACAGTATTGCAGTTCCCTGCGATCCACTGCTCTTCGGTGTTGTAAGCCAGTCCTGATTTTAAGCAGGCGGTGTGTCTTAATTTCTCGTATTCCTTTATTTTTGATTACACAAGAGTCAATTTGTGATTCAGCCCCTGGGTGGCAGTGTTTCTGGATTGACTTCCGGGTCTATCTATGGCCTCTCTAGGGAGTGTTAGAGCCTTCTTTCCCTGTGGCACTCGGGCCTGTGGGAGTGGTCTGCCTCAGAGCTGACTCTCTGATGGTCACTCCCCGCTCCGATCCCCAGGTTCCAGAAAAACAACCTTCCCCTGCAGTCTCCCAGGGTGTCCCCAACTGGGTGATCCTATGTATTGGGCTTAGTAATCAGAAGCAAGGATTTGAAGAGGAAAAAGCCCAAGTGTGCGAACTCCGGGACTGCGAGTGAGCCCAGGCACCCAGGGAGCGCACGTGCTGCGCGTAAGTCTGGACTGCCTGAAATTCTTAGGGTGTCCCTGCACTTCAGATCAAAATGGGTTGCTTTTTAGAGTGCCCTTCTCTTAGCAGCTCTGAGGACCCCTTTCCACAATCACAGATCACGCCAGACCCTACAGCCACGGATTTTTCTAGGCACAGACTTCCCTGGTCCTCCAGCTCCCGCAAAACGCGCGTTCCTCTCTCCCGCCGGGACCAGAGACCTCACCTTATCCCAGGCGAAATCTGACCTTTCCGTGGTGGAGTGTAGAGCTTCTCTGAACCCGTGTGCTTGCGCCAGTTGGGGAGCGTTGTTCTGGGGCTCGCAGCTGTTCCTGGGGTGCCGCAGTTGTGGATTCTCAGGCTTCAGCTAAGCTCCACTTTCCGGATCAAGATGGCGCAGACTCCGCGTCCAAGCCCGCAGCTCCGGGAGGGGACCCAGCCGCAGTTCTTGCTGCCAGGTCAGGGGAACCCCGTTCAGCAGTCCCCCACCTCCTTCTGGAATTCAGCTGTCTCCCAACCAGCCAACAAACACTCCTTGCGCGACCCTCAGCTGTTCTTTCTTTCTGCTCCGGGAACACTGGGCTTTCTTTTCTGTGCGCAGAGCTGTGTTGGCTGAATGTGAAATAAGGGTAGAATCTGGTGCCCCTGTCCTTACACAAGCAGAGGTGCTGTGGAAGTCTCCTGGAATGGCAGACTGCAGGCTCCTGGGGTTCTGAGAGGCCATCTGTCAGGCCTTTATCATTTTAAAGTAAAATTTTTCATCTGTCTTATTATATGGTTCAGGAGCTGTGGGTCAGATACTTGTATAATAGGAAAAGCAAGGTGGTCCTCCACCGTCATGTCCTTTAATCCTTCTCGGATAGCTCTTTGCATAGGTGATTCTATTAATGGTGAATTAAATGTTTCAGGATTAGGACATGGAGGTGGAGGGGGCCATGAAGGCCATTCCTCCAATTTTTCTTTTTGCTCCTCTTTAGGAGTGGAAGGTGCAAGGGGAGGGGGTTTATCCTCTTTTGTTTCTCTAGAAGGCTCTAGCAAATGCAATACCATGTTCCACAAGGAGAAACAATTTGGAGGCAATTTTTTCCCCTGCTGCTGAGGTTCTTTCAAGTTCTGACTAACTCTTTCCCAACATTCAACATCTAATGTAACTTCTTCAGGAAACCAGGGATTATGTTCTATAATAATATGCAAAAACTGTAAGAGAATACCTTCTGACACTTTACTTCCATTATCCTTAAGCATGCAAACCAAAAGTCTACAATAAAGCTTCTCCCCTTTTGACAAATTCTGCCCTATTAGCCAGGCTAAAAAAAGATATTTCCACCCTACTTACAGATCTCAACTTCTGCAGCTGGCTGTGGGCTTTGCACGCGGCAAATTTCCCCACCTACCCAGTGAATTCTTTTTCCCCACCTTGCTGGTGAAACTTAGTTTCTGTGCTCCAGGCAAATCTTCTTTTCCAGACATCCATCATTCAAGGTGCCAGATGTGAGAGTCCATGTCCCGCATGGCTCAGGGTTTGGGATCTGAAGAATGGCCGTGGTCAAATGATGAGACAAGACAAGAAATAATAATTGGGAAATAATGGGGGGCCAGGCAGAGAGTCCAATGCAAGGGAAAGGACTTCACTGGTGCCCAGGCCCTGCCAGCCTTTTATTCAATTTTAGATACACATATTGCCCTTAGTCAGTCAGGCAATTCTGGTAACAGAAAGACTATCTTAAAGGTCAGTAAATATTAGTAAAGAAATCTTTGAGTCTAGTTGGTCAGGAAATTGCTTGAGCCACCATTGTCTCAACTAAACAATCAGTGCATAGCTTTGGCCCTTGCCAGAGCTCAAGGTTGATGAGCCTTCTGCATTCCTTGTTTACACTTTTCTGATAGGGAAGACAATGGCTAGCTTCCAACAGTATGAACCAGTGGAAATCAAGGTAGTGAAAAAAAAAACACACAGAAAAGTGGCCTATGATTGCACAAGAACTTAGGGAGTGAAAACTTCTTGAATGAAGACATATGAAAAAGAAGCCTGAAGCAGATGCAGGACTACCTCTGACCAAAATGGTGCCCTCTCATACTGAAAGTATGGGCACAATACCTAGCAGAGTTTCCAGGGACCAGCATCCTTCTTCCAAAGGTACTCCCCTTCCTCATGCTGAGAATAAATCCAGACCCCACACAGATAATATGAAACATTTAGGTTTGTTTTCATCCAAATCCATGCCAAGAAAGAGGACCAAAGTAGGATCTAGCAACTGTTCCCAAGCCTCACTTCAGAAGGACCATGACAGGCCTCTTTTCAATGGGGCTGGAAAGACCCACTGAGCACCTTTTCACCAAGTGTTCCAAAGACTTCTGCTAAAGGAACTCAGAAATCTGTTACTGAGCACACAGCCAAAAATGTCCTCTCTATCCTAGCCATTCCAGACCTGGACCTGTGGTCTCCCCACATAAGGCTAAGAGTCCAAGTGTCAGGCCATCAGGCAGCAGCTCCAGCCCAGTTCCTGGGCAGCCCATCACAGGGAGTCTTCAGCCTATGGTTAGTTCTGGCTCCATGCCCAGGCACCAGAATGGCAGCTCCAGCTCAGGACCTGAGCGATCAATCACTGGGACCAAGAAGCCAGCCAGTGACTTAAATCCTCCTGGAAGGACAGTCAGCAGTACAGGTGGCTCTGGATGACCCATCAGTGGCTCAGGTGGTTCTAGGAAGTCAGTGGTCAGTTCTGGTGACTCTGGGTGGTGGCCTGTGCACAATCCACATAACCGATGACCAATGAGTGGCTCAGTGCCCCCCAAGCGGTCAGTCAGTGGCTCTGGGCGATCAGTAAGTGGCACAGTTTCAGCTGGACAGACTGTCAGCAGTTCAGGCCCTAGAAGACCAGTGAGCAGCTTGGGACCTGGGTGAATAGTTAGTAGCTTAGATCCCCCCATAAGCCCAAATGCACTTTTGTCTCAGAAACAATATCTTCTAAGAATATCATTACCTGGCCCACCAATGGACAGATGAATGGAGCTGGCTACAGATCTGCCCAACATTCTCAAGGGTTTCCCTTCCCTGGTGGTTACAAAAGACAGTGAGAATATGAAAAGGAGGAAGATGAGAACTATGACTCCAAAATGGAAGATTTTATCAAAGATGAAGGAGAGTCTCAGGAAGAAATATCTAAGCATATTCTTTGGCTATGATGAAAAAAAAATACAAAGATGAAGGAGCAAAGAGTTTAAGACCAGGTATGCAAGATGACTTAGAGGAAATGAGATGGGAGGAAGAAGCAACAAAATGCGGAGAGGTCAAGAAGCTGAAAAGACGTTAGCTGCTGCTTTTATTTACTTTTGTGAAACACTGGAGACACTCTACTGCAAAGAAGTCCTGCCTTTGGACTGAAGAAGCCCATTACCATTTTATATTTACTAGTGGCCCAGTGCATGAAATTCATGCACAGGGGTGGGGGAAGGTGTCCCTTAGCCCGGCCTGCACTCTCTCCAATCTGGGACCCCTTGGGGGATGTACAGGATCGGGCCTACGCCGGCAGTTGGACATCCCTCTCACAATCCAGGACTGCTGGCTCATAACCACTTGCCTGCCTACCTGACTGCCTGCCTGATTGCCCCTAACCACTTCTGCCTGCCAGCCTGATCACCCCCTAACCACTCCCCTGCCGGCCTGATTGACACCTAACTGCTCCCCAGCTGGCCTGATTCCCCCCAACTGCCCTCCCCGGGCACAACCTGCCTTCTCCACCGGGACCCGCCTGCTTTGCGTGAGATGGAGGAGATGCTGGGACCCCCCAGGCCTCACCACACGAAGTTGCTGCTGGGCCCCGCCTCCTCTGTGCACTTGGCCATCTTGTGGCAGCCATCTTGTGTCAACGTCACATGCGAGTGCCACCTAGGTTTTTATTAGTATAGATACTTGGATCCTCGAGGACAAAGAATGGATACTATTCACTGAGAGGCCAGATTATTATGATCTCTGAACGCATAATTTTCTGGCCACTCAGTATATATATATATATCCTATCAAATAAAAGAGTAATATTCAAATTGACCGTACCTCCGCTATTCCCACAAGCCATGCCCAACAGCCAATCAAAAGTGAGTATGCAAATTAACCCAACCAAGATGGCTGCAGCCACAGAGAGAGCAGGAGGCTTGGGTTTCCCCAGAAACAGAGGAAGCCAAGCTTTCTGCCTGCCCTGGCTGGCCCAGGCATTCGCTCAAGGCTACAAAGTTTCAATTATAGAAGATAAATAAATCCCAACAAAAATTGCGGCAGCCACGGAGCTGGAGAGAGCATGACGCTTGAGTTGCCTCTGACGATGGAGGGAGCCAAGTTTCCGCAGCCCTGGCCTGCCTTGGCCTCCACTCAAGGCTACAATGTTTCAATTATAGAAGATAAATAAATACCAGATACCAGGGCCTCTGCTTGGGTCACCGGGGGCCGTGGCCAGCCTGCAAACCACCACAGTCCACTCACCCAGGCTGCCCCACAGCCCAAGAGAACCCCCACCCTGATCCGAGACAACCTTCAGGGCAAACCTGCCAGCCCCCACCCATGCACCAGGCCTCTATGCAATCTAATCCTATCTAATAAAAGAATAATATGCAAATTGACCATCACTCTAATACACAAGATGGCTGCCCCCATGTGGTCAAAGATGATTGCCCCCATGTGGACACAAGATGGCCGCCACAAGATGGCCAGCAGGGGAGGGCAGTTAGGGGTGACCAGGCCAGCAGAGGAGGGAAGTTGGGGGTGATGGAGTCGGCAGGGAATGGCAGTTGGGGGGGGTACCAGGCCTGGAGGGGAGAGCAGTTGCGGGGGACCAGGCCTGCAGGGGAGGGCAGTGAGGGGCAAACAGGCTGGCAAGGGAGCAGTTAGGCATCAATCAGGCTGGCAGGGGAGTGGTTAGGGGGTGATCAGGCTGGCAAGCAGAAGTGGTTAGGGGCAATCAGGAAGGCAGGCAAGCGAGCAGTTGGGAGCCAGCAGTCCTGGATTGTGAGAGGGATGTCCGATTGCCCGTTTAGGCCTGATCCTAGGTTCGGGCCTAAACGGGCAGTCGGACATTCCTCGAAGGGTCCCAGATTGGAGAGGGTGCAGGCTGGGCTGAGGGACACACCCCCCCATGCAAGAATTTTATGCACTTGGCCTCTAGTATATATATATACGTACACACACACACACACACACACACACACACACACACTCATATATATGGCCCAGTGAGTGCATGAATTTGTCCATGGGTGTGGTCCGGCCAGCCTGGCCAGGGGGAAGGGACATGGGTGGTTGGCTGGCCTGCCTGCTGGTCAAGGGGACAATTTGCATATTAGCTTTTAATAATATAGGATATACACTGAGTGGCCAGATTATTATGCATTTAGAGATCATAATAATCTGGCCACTCAGTGTATATTTTGAGCATAAAGTATTTTCAAATACCTTCCACGGTGAAAGCTGTAGTACAGATGACATAATGCCCAGTGAGTGCTCTTAGGAAGTTAACTGCTCACAGGTGCCAGCTTTGATCCTGATGAGCTATATACTCTAATGTGGGGCCCACTCAACAGACAGCCAATCTTCTTTTGTTCCTTTGCTATTTTAAAAAGGAAAAAATATTGCCTCTTGACTTCCATAATTCTGTTGATGGGTGAGTAGGGCAATGGCCAGCTCCCAATCAAACTTATTTTGTCTTTTTTTTTTTTTTATATATATTTTATTGATATTTCACAGAGAGGAAAGGAGAGGGATAGAGAGCTAGAAACATCGATGAGAGAGAAACATCGATCAGCTGCCTCCTGCACACCTCCCACTGGGGATGTGCCCGCAACCAAGGTACATGCCCTTGACCGGAATCGAACCCGGGACCTTTCAGTCCGCAGGCCGACGCTCTATCCACTGAGCCAAACCGGTTTCGGCAACTTATTTTGTCTTTTTATGAGTAATCTGGCCCTTCCATGAATGTTGTCAGTAATAAAGTGACCTGTTCTAGTCTATATATTTGGATTGAGAACTTGAAAATGTAGAGTAGGTTTTATAATTATACTAGAGGCCCGGTGCACGAAATTCTTGCACGGGGGTGTGTGTCCCTCAGCTCAGCTTGACCCTCTCCAATCTGGGACCCCTTGAGGGATGTTCGACTGCCCGTTTAGGCCCGATCCTGGCCTAAACGCGCAGTCGGATATCCCTCTCACAATCCAGGACTGCTGGCTCCCAACTGCTCGCCTGCCTGCCTTCCTGATTGCCCCTAACTGCTTCTGCCTGCCAGCCTGATCACCCCCTAACCACTCCCCTGCCAGCCTGATTGATGCCTAACTGCTCCCCTGCCAGCCTGTTTGCCCCTCACTGCCCTCCCCTGCAGGCCTGGTCACCCCTAACTGCTCTTTCCTGCAGGCCTGGGTCCCCCCCAACTGCCATTCCCTGCTGACCCCATCACCCCCAACTTCCCTCCTCTGCTGGCCTGGTCACCCCTAACTGCCCTCCCCTGCAGGCTTGATCGCCCCCAAATGCCCTCCCTTGCAGACCTGGTCCCTTTCAACTGCCCTCCCCTGCTGGCTATCTTGTGGCAGCCATCTTGTGTCCACATGGGGGCAATCATCTTTGACCACATGGGTGTAGCCATCTTGTGTGTTGGAGTGATGGTCAATTTGCACATTACTCTTTTATTAGATAGGATAGAGGCCTGGTGCACGGGTGGGGGCCGGCTGGTTTGCCCTGAAGGGTGTCCCGGATCAGGGTGGGGGTTCTCTTGGGGCATAGGGCAGCCAGGGTGAGGGGCCTGTGGTGGTTTGCAGGCCAGGCACGCCCCCCGGCAACCCAAGCGGAGGCCCTGGTATCTGGGATTTATTTATCTTCTATAACTGAAACTTTGTAGCCTTAAGCAGAGGCCTGGGCTGGCCAGGGTCTGCAGGAAAGCTTGGCTTCCTCCATTGCTCGAGAAACCCAAGCTTCCTGCTCTCTCTGTGGCCGCAGCCAACTTGGTTGCATTAATTTGCATACTCACTCCTGATTGGCTGGTGGGCGTGGCTTGTGGGCATAGCGGAGGTACGGTCAATTTGCATATCACTCTTTTATTAGATAGGATGGATGTCATCTCTGTGACTTTGAAGTAAAATGTAGAATAAATTATATTGTATTCTATATTCATGGATTGGAAGCTGAGCATTCTTATTCACTGATTTAGGTGATTAGACAATTAACAAAAAAATTTCATGTAAAAAAACAAATTATGTTATATGGTGTAAGAATATTCTTTTCCAAATTTTCCTTACAGATTTATTGTAAAATAGACAATGTTACTGTGCTGATTTTTATCAAAGTCATTTTATGTTGTAGAAAAAATATTTTATTCAAAGATTAGAATTGAAAGAGTAATAGTTTAAAAACTAAGCAAGTGACACGTGAGGTTCCCCTTACTCCCCCATCATAAAGATATTTTGGAATCCAAAGTGTCCTTGTGTCTCTTGATGTTAATGACTTTGTATCTTTATCTTAAAATTCCTAAGCAATTAATGGCAATAAAACAAATGCTAAATTCATGCGTATCGAGAGAAAATAAATAAATAAATAAAGTTTCAAAGAGTACCAAAATTTTGCATTGGATGTACTGATTTTAAGCTCATTGTTAAGAAATAAAAATTGTCTCCAATTCCTTTCTAAAAGATTTAGTTGGAAAACACTGGTGTAAGAAGAGAACTTTACCAGAGGTTTCTTTTAATTTTTTAAAATTCTTTATTGTTTGAAGTATTACATATGTCTCCATTTCCCCAATTGGCCTCTCCCTGGCGGCTCCCACCCCCTCAGCACATGCCCTCACTCCCTATTGTCTTTGTCCATTCGTTATGCACACATACAAGTCCTTTGGTTCATCTCTTACCTCACCCTCCCACCCTCCCCTGCCTTCCCTCTGAGGTTAGATGGTCTGTTCGATGCCTCTAAGTCTCTGGATCTATTTTTGTTCATTAGTTTATGTTGTTCATTATATTTCACAAATGAGTGAGATAATGTGATATTTATCTTTCTCTTCAGGACCATCCATGCTGTTGCAAATGGTAGGAGTCCCTTCCTTTTTACAGCAGTATAGTATTCCATTGTGTAGATGTACCACAGTTTTTTAATCCACTTACCTGCTGATGGGCACTTAGGCTGTTTCACATCTTAGCTATTGTAAATTGTTCTGCTATGAACATAGGGGTGCATATATTCTTTCTGACTGGTGTTTCTAGTTTCCTGGAATACAGTCCTAGAAGTGGGATCACTGGGTCAAATGGCAGTTCCATTTTTAGTTGTTTGAGGAAACTCCATACTGTTCTCCACAGTGGCTACACCAGTCTGCATTATCACCAGCAGTGCATGAGGGTTCCTTTTTCTCTGCGTCCTGCCAACACTTGTCATTTGTTGACTTTTTGATGATTGCCATTCTGACAGGTGTGAGATGGTACCTCATTGTCGTTTTGATTTGCATCTCTCGGATGATTAGTGACTTTGAGCATGTTTTCATATGTCTCTTGGCCTTCCTTCTGTCCTCCTATGAAAAATATCTATTTAGATCTGTTGCTCATTTTTTGATTGGGTTGTTTGTCTTCCTTTGGTTAATTTGTATGAGTTCCCTGTAAATGTTGGAGATTAAACTCTTATCGGTGATAACATTGGCAAATATGTTCTTCCATGCAGTGGGCTTTCTCGTTGTTTTCTTGATGATTTCGTTTGTTGTGCAGAAGCTTTTTATTTTGATGTAGTCCCATTTGTTTATTTTCTCTTTAGTTTCCATTGCCCTAGGGGCTATATCAGTGAAGATATTGCTTTGGCATATGTCTGAGATATGGCTGCCTGTGGATTCCTCTAATATTTTTATGGTTTCCTATCTTACATTTAAGTCCTTTATCCATTTTGAGTTTATTTTTGTGTAGGATGTAAGTTGGTGTTCTAGTTTCATTTTATTGCATTTATCTGTCCAATTTCCCCAACCATTTATTGAAAAGACTGTTTTGACTCCATTGTATGCTCTTGCTTCCTTTGTCAAATATTAACTGAACATAATGGCTTGGGTCCATTTCTGGGTTCTCTGTTCTGTTCCATTGATCTATATGTCTGTTCTTGTACCAGTACCAGGGAGTTTTGAGAGCAGTGAGTTTGTAATACAGCTTGATATCTGGTATTGAGATCCCTCCTACTTTGTTCTTCTTTCTCAGGATTGCTGCAGCTATTTGGAGTCTTTTTTTTTTTTTTTTTATCCCAGATGAATTTTTGGAGAGTTCGTTTTAGGACTGAGAACTATGCCATTGGCATTTTAATTGTGAGTGCATTGAATCTATAGATTGCTTTGGGTAGTATGGACATTTTAATGATGTTGATTCTATGGTATGTTCTTCCACCTGTTTATGTCTTCCTCTATCTCTTTATTCAGTGTCCTGTAGTTTTCTGAGTACAGGTCTTTTACCTCCTCAGTTAAGTTTATTCCTAGGTATCTTAATGTTTTTGGTGCAATGGTAAATGGAATTTTTTAAACCTCTCTTTCTGTAAGTTCACTATTGGTGTATAAAAATTCCATAGATTTCTTGGCTTAATTTTGTATCCTGCTACATTGCCAAATTCATTTATTAAGTCTAATAATTTTTATGGAGTGTTTGGGTTTTTTTACGTACAGCATCATGTCACCTGTGAATAATTGCAGTTTTATGTATTCTTTTCCAATTTGGATATCTTTTATTTCTTCTTGTTGTCTAATTGCTATGACTAGCACTTCTGGTACTATGTGGAACAGGAGTGGTGACAGTGCGCATCCCTGTCTTGTTCCTGTTCTTAGGGGAAATGGTTCTAGTTTTTGCCGATTGAGTATGCTGTTGGCTGAGGTTTGTCTTATAAGGAAGGCTTTTATTATGTTGATGTATGATCCCTCTATTCCCACTTTGCTGAGGGTTTTTATCAAGAAAGAGTGTTAGATGTTGTCAAAAGCTTTTTTGCATCAATTGATATGACTACGTGATTTTTATCTCTCAGTTTGTTTGTGTGATGTATTATGTTTATTGATTTGTGGATATTGTACCATCCTTGCATCCCTGGGATAAATCCTACTTGGTCATGATATATGAATTTTTCTGATGTAATGCTGGATCTGGTTTGTTACAATTTTGTAGAGGATTTTGGCATCTATATTCATGAGGGATATTGGCCTATAATTCTCTTTCTTTGTGGTGTCTTTATCTGGTTTTGGTATTAGGGTAATGTTGGCTTCATAGAATGAGCTTGGAAGTGTTGCTTCCTCTTTAATTTTTTGGAATACTCTGAGGACGATTGGTTTTAGTTCTTCTTTGAATGTTTGGTAAAACTCCCCTGTGAAGCCGCTTGGACCTGGGCTTTTGTTTGCGGGAAGCTTTTTGATGACTGCTTCAATTTCCTCCATAGTTATCAGCCTATTGAGATTTTTAGGTTCTTCCTGATTGAGTTTTGGAATCTTGTATTTTTCTAGGAATATGTCCGTTTCCTCTAGGTTGTCTAGTTTGTTGGAATAGAGTTGTTCATAATAATTTTTTTTTTACAACTAGTGGCCTGGTGCACGAAATTCATGCACATTGAAAGGGAATTAAGTAGAGGAAATATTTTAATATTGCTACTTGACCTTTCTCTATAATAGAAGTGTCAGAGATGAAAGAAAATTAGTAAAATGTATATGGAAATCTCAAATCTTCCTCCTGTCAGTATCTGCGGCGTGCCACGAGACCGAGAGTCAAGTCCCCACCCACCCGCTTGTGCTTTGAAATCACTCGAGACCCAGACCTGGATGGCCCCACCCTCATCAAGCCCCACATTGGCTGGGGTTGCAGCCTCAGGTCCCCCGGCCTGGCACTGGGCAGGGGCACAGCCTAAGGTCCCCCATCAAGCCCCGCTGGTTGGGGGGCATGGCCTCAGGTCCCCGAGTTCAGCCTCTGGTCCCCCGACCTGGCCTCCAGTCCCTTAGCCTTGGCAATGGGGCATGGGGCATGGCCTCAGGGCCCCCTGGCCTGGCCTGAGGGCCCCCGGCCCTGGTGTGACAGCGTGATGGCATGACCACGTGATGACCATTTGCATATTAGCTCTTTATTATATAGGATACTTTGTATTTCCATGAGGTCTGTTGTTATTTCACCTCTTTCTTTTCTGGTTTTGTTTATTTGGGTCCTCTCTCTTTGCTTCTTGATGAGCCTGGCTGGAGGTTCATCCATTTTGTGTATAGTTTCAAAGAAAGAGCTCTTGGTTTCGTTGATCTTTTGTATTGTTTTTTGTGTGTTTTTTTTGTCTCTATGTCATTTATTTCTGCTCTGCTCTTTATTATCTCCTTCCTTCTGCTCACTCTGGGCTTTTCTTGTTGTTCTAATTCTTTAAGTTGTAGAGTTAGATGACTTATTATCATTTTTTTCTTGTTTTTTAAGGTAGGCCTGTAGAGCTATAAACTTCCCTCTCAGAACTGCTTTCACTGTGTCCCATAGATTTTGGATTGTTGTGTTTTCATTATCATTTGTTTCCAGGATGTTTTTAATTTCTTCTTTGATCTCTTTGGTAACCCAATCATTGTTTAATAGAATGCTATGCAGCTTCCAAGTGTTTGATTTTTTAATTGTTTTTATTGTAGTTTATTTCTAATATTATGCCATTGTGGTCTGAGAAGATGCTTGATATAATTTCAATCTTCTTGAATTTGAAGAGACTTTGCCTGTGACCCAATATGTGGTCTATCTTTGAATATGTCCATTGTGCACTTGAGAAGAAAGTGTATTTACTGGCTTTGGGATGAAATGTTCTGCAGATGTCAATTAAGTCTATCTGATCTAGTGAGTCATTTAGGATTGCTGTTTCTTTACTGATTTTTTGTCTAGATGATTTATCCAGTGATGTCAATGGGGTATTACAGTCCCCTACTATGATTGTATTGTTGTCAATCTCTTCCTTGGTATCTTTGAGGAGGTTTTTTTTAACGTATTTGGGTGCTCCTGTATTGGGTGCATATATGTTTATCAGGGTTATATCCTCTTGTAGTACCGATCCCTTTAGTATTATGTAGTGTCCTTCTTTGTCATTTGTTATGGCATTTACTTTGAGGTATATTTTGTGATACATAAGTATTGGTACCCCAGCTTTTTTTTTTTTTTTTCATTTGCCTAGAAGATATTTTCCCATCCCTTCACTTTCAGTCTGTGTGAGTCCCTTGTTATAAGGTGGGTCTCTTGTACACAGAAAATGTATGGGTCATGTTTTCTTATCCATTCAGCCACTCAATGTCTTTTGATTGGATCATTTAGTCCGTTTATGTTTTACGTTATTATTGATAGGTAGTTGTTTGTAGCCATTTTTATTATTTGTGCCTGTGTTCCTCCTTCCCTTTTTATCTTTTATTTTTATACCATTCCCTTTAGCATTTCTTGCATTGCTAACTGGGTGGTGATTACCTCCCTTAGCCTTTTTTTTTGTCTGTGAAGCTCCTTATTTCCCCTTCAATTTTGAATGGTAGCCTTGCTGAATGTAATATTCTTGTATTCAGTCCTTTGCTTTGCATCACTTTGTAAACTTCCTTCCATTCCTTTCTGTCCTGATGTATTTCTGTTGAGAAGTCATTTGATAATCTAATGGAAGATCCCTGGTACATAACTTTCTGTCTCTCTCTTGCAGCCTCTAAGATTCTCTCTTTGTAAACTAGAAACACGAATCAGAAAGGATATATGCACCCCTATGTTCATAGCAGCACAATTCACCATAGCTAAGATTTGGAAACAGCCTAAGTGCCCATCAGCAGATGAGCGGATTAAAAAACTGTGGTATATCTACACAATGCAATACTATGCTGTGGTAAAAAAGGAGTTCTTACCATTTGCAACAACCTGGATGGAGCTGGAGAGCATTATACTAAGTGAAATAAGCCAGGCAGAGAAAGATAAATATCACATGATCTCACTCATTAATGGAATATAATAACAACATAAACTGATGAACAAAAACAGATTCAGAGACAGAGAAATATCAATCAGAATGTCAAACCTCAGGTAAGGTAGGGGATGGTAGGGGTAAGGGGGAGAGATTAACCAAAGGACTTATATGCATGCATATAAGCTTAATCAATGGACACAGACAACAGGGGGGTAAGGGCATGAATGGGGGGTACTGGGAAAATAAGGACACATATATAATACCTTAATCAATAAAGAAATTTAAAAAATATTCTCTCTTTGTTGTTAACAATTGCCATTGTAATTAAGATGTGTCTTGGTGTGGGTCTTTTTGGGTTCATCTTGTTTGGGACTCTGTGCTTGTGTGACTTTTTTCTTCCCCACATCAGGGAAGTATTCTGACGTTATTACTTCAAATATGTTTTCTAACCCTTGTTCCTCTTCCTGTCATTGTGGCACCCCTATTATTTGTATGTTGCTTCATTTAATGTTGTCCAAAAGTTCCCTTAGGCTCTCCTACTGTCTTTTAGTTTTTTCCCCAATTGCAGTTCACTTTGGGTGCCTTTTTCTTCCCTGTCTTCTAATTCATTAATTCAGTCTTTCGCTTCTGCTAGTCCACTGTTGAAACTTCCCATAGTGTTGTTTATTGAAGCTACACACTCTTTATTTCTTCTTGGTTTTTACATAAGTTGTTGATTTTTTCATCTCTCTGGTTTATGAACTGTATAACACTTAGTTTGAATTCTTTTTCTGACATATTGCATACCTCTGTTTCACTTAGCTCAGTTTCTGGCAATTCCTTTTCTTTCCTTTGGGGAATTCTTTGTCTCCCCATTTTTGCTCTTACTGAAGGACCTAGGTGTCGAGTCATGCGGGGGCTGTGCCTCAGGCAGCAGTGGCTCCTTGGGTGGTGGTTGCTCCTCGTTTGGCAGAAGCTCTTCTAGTGGGTGTTGCTTGTGCTGCTGCTCGCAGCAGTGGTGGCTCCTCTGGCTGGTGGGGGTGGGTTTATCTTCCATCTGCTGCTCCTTGGAGAGGGGGAGGCTGCTTATGAAGCTGCTGCTCCTTGGATGGTGGCGGGGAGCTTATGCAGCTGCTGGTCGTTGGATGGGAGCGGGCTGTGCAAGGCTGCTGCTCATTGAATGGGGATGGGCAGTTCGCACAGCTGCTGCTCCTCAATTCTGAAGACTAGAAGGCCAATATCAAGGTGTCACTGTCAGGGTTGAATTTCCATAAGGACTCTTTTCCTGGTATATAGATGTCCGCTTCTTCACTGTGTCCTCACACAGCTTTTCTTCTCTCTCTGGGCTTCTACTAGTATTTCCACCGTGATGAAGTGGCTCTCACTTCTTCCTCAAGTTGGCTGAGAAGAAGCGTGAGGGTGCTGAGTGGCTCTCAAAGTTGCAAAACCAGCCCGGTGGCCACATCTCTTCCAGGATGTGCTGAAGGCTCCCCCAAGATGAGTGGGCAAAACTCAGAGCTCCATGGCGGCCCCCCTGGCCTTGGAGAGGAACCCAACCCAGGCCCTATGGAAGCTGAAGGCCCTGGGTCTACCTGTGCACTAAATTGTATGCTTTTGCCTCCTTTGTCAAATATAAATTGAGCATAATTGCTTGGGTTGATTTATGGGTTCTCTGTTATGTTCCATTGGTCAATATATCTGTTCTTGTGCCAGTACCAGGCAGTTTTGAGAACAATGGCTTTGTAATATATCTTGATATCTGGTATTATGATTCCTCCAACTTTGTTCCTCTTTCTCAGGATTGCTGCAGCTATTTGGGGTCTTTTTCAGCTCCATATGAATTTTTGGAGAGTTAGTTCTAGGTCTATGAAATATGCCATTGATATTTTAATGGGGATTGCATTGAATCTATAGATTGCTTTGGGTAGTATAGACATTTTAATGATGTTGAGTCTACCAGTCCATGAACACGGTATATTCTTCCATTTGTTTACATCTTCCTCTATCTGTTTTTTCAATGTCCTGTAGTTTTCTGAGTACAGGCCTTTTACCTCTTTAGTTAAGTTTATTCCTAGGTATCTTCGTTTTTGTTGTCGTTGGTTTGTTTTTGCAACAATAAATTGAATTTTTTTTTACTTTCTGTTTCTGTGAGTTCATTATTGGTGTATAAAAAGCCACACATTTCTGAGTGTTAATTTTGTATCCTGCTACATTGCCAAATTCATTTAAGCCTACTAGTTTTTTGATGGTCTTTAGGGTTTTCTATGTACAATATCATGTCATCTGTGAATAATGACAGTTTTACTTCTTCTTTGGCAACGTGGATGCCTTTTAATTTTTCTTCTTGTATGATGGCTATGGTTAGCACTTTCAGTTCTATGTGGAACAGGAGTGGTGAAAGTGGGTATCCCTGTCTTATTCCTGTTCATAGGAGAAATGGTTTTAGTTTTTGCCCTCTGAGTATGCTGTTGGCTGTAGGTTTGTCATAGGGCCCTTATTATGTTGAGGTATGATCCCTCTATTCCCACTTAGCTGAGAGTTTTATCAAGAAAGGGTGTTGGATTTTGTCAAGTGTTTTTTCTACATCAATTGATATGACTTGGTGATTTTTGTCTCTCAATTTGTATATGTGATGTATCACGTTGATTGATTTGTGGGTATTATACTAGCCTTGCATCCCTGGAATAAATCCCACTTGGTCATGGTGTATGATCTTTTGAATGTAACGCTGGATCCAATTTTCTAGAATTTTGTTGAGTATATTAGTATCTATGTTCATCAGGGATATTAGCCTGTAATTCTCTTTCTTTGGGGTGTCTTTATCTGCTTTTGGGATTAGGGTAATGCTGGCTACATAGAAAAGGCTTGGAAGTGTTCCTTCCTCTTGAATTTTTTTGGAATAGTCTGAGGAGGGTAATTTTAGTTCTTTGAATGTTTGGTAAAACTCCCCTGTGAAACTGTCCAGCTCAGGGCTTTTGTTTGCTAGAAGGTTTTTGATGACTGCTTCAATTTCCTCCATAGTTATTGGCCTTTTCAGATTTTTTTGTTCTTCCTGATAGAGATTTGGAAGATTGTACTTTTCTAGGAACATGTCCATTTCCTCTAGGTTGTCCAGTTTGTTGTAATGGAGTTGTTCATAGTATTTTTTTTACAGTCCTTTATATTTCTGTGGGGTTGGTTATTACTTCACTTCTTTCATTTCTGATTTTGTTTATTTGGGCAATCTCTCTTTACTTCTAGGTGGTCCTCGCTAGAAATTCAACAATCTGGTGTATCTTTTCAAAGAAATTGCTCTTGGTTTTATTGAACTTTTTTTCCTCTATGCCATTTATTTCTGCTCTGATGTTTATTATCTCCTTCCTTCTGATTACTCTGGGCCGTTCATGTTGCTCTCTTTTTAATTCTTTAAGTTGTAAGGTTAGATAATTTATTACCTGTTTTTCTTGTTTTCTGGGGTAGACCTGTAGTGCTATGAACTTCCTTCTCCCGACTGCTTTCAATGTGTCTCATCATTTTTGGATTGTTGTGTTTTCATTGTCATTTGTTTCCAGGATGTTTTTAACTTCTTATTTGATCTCTTTGGTAACCCAATCATTGTTTAATAACATGCTATTTAGCCTCCAAGTGTTCAATTTTTATAGAATTGTTTTTATTGTAGTTGATTTCTAATTTTATGCCATTGTGATCTGAGAAGATTCTTGATATGATTTCAGTCTTCTTGAATTTGTAGAGACTTATCCTATGTCCTAATATGTGGTCTATGAAAATGTTCCATGTGCACTTGAGAAGAGTGTATATTCTGTGGCTTTGGGGTGAAATGTTCTGAAGATGTCAATTAATTCCAACTGATCTAGTGAGTCCTTTAGATTGCTGTTTCTTTGTTGATTTTTTGTCTAGATTTATCCAGTGTTGTCAATGCGATATTAAAGTTCACTACTATGAATGTATTGCTGTGGATTTCTCCCTTAATATCTTCCAGAAGTTTTTTATGTATTTGGATGCTCCTGCATTGGGTGTATATATGTTTACCAGAGTTATATACTCTTGTTGTACCAATCCCTTTAGTATTATGAAGTAGCCTTCCTTATCTTTTGTTATGGCATTCACTTTGAGGTCTATTTTGTGATATATAAGTATTGCTACCCCAGCTTTTTTTTATTAATTTCCATGTGCCTGAAAAAAAATTTCTACCATTCCTTCACTTTCAGTATTGTGAGTCCCTTGTTCTGAGGTGGGTCTCTTGTAGACAACATATGTATGGGTCATGTTTTCTATCTATTCAGCCACTTGATGTCTTTTGATTGGAGCATTTAATCCATCAATGTTTAAGGTTATTATTGATAAGCACTTGTTTGTAGCAATTTTAATTTTTAGGCATATGTTCCTTCTCCTCTTCCTATTTCTTCTTTTTATGACTGTCCCTTTAGCATTTCTTGCATTACTGGCTTGATAGTAATAAATTTCCTTAGCCTTTTCTTGTCTGTGAAGCTCCTGATTTCCCTTTTAATTTAAATGATAGCCTCACTGGAAAGAGTATTCTTGAAGTCATTCCCTTGCTTTGTATCACTTTGTATACTTCATTCCATTCCCTTCTGGCCGGACGTGTTTCTGTTGGGAAGTAAGTTGATAGTCTAATGGGAGATCCCTTGTTGGTAACTCCTTTCTCTCTTGCAGCCTTTAAGATTCTCTCTTTGACACTAACAATTACCATTGTAATTATGATGTGTCTTGGTGTGGGTCTTTTTGGGTTCATCTTCTTTGGGACTCTTTGTTTGTGTGACTTTTTTCTTCCCCAAGTTAGTGAAGTTTTCTGTCATTATTTCTTCAAATAGGTTTTCTAATCCTTACTCCTTTTCCTCTCCTTCAGATACCCTTATTATTTAGAGGTTGCTTCATTTCATATTGTCCCAAATCTCCCTTAGGCTCTTCTCCTGATTTCTAAAAGTTTTTCTCTAATTGCTGTTCTGATTGGGTATGTTTTAAACCCTGTCTTCTAACTCACTGATTCGGTCCTTTGTTTTTTCTAGTCTACTAGTGAAACCTTCCATTGTTCTTTTTTATTTTAGCTATATCATTCTTCATTTTTTTCTTGATTCTTACCTATGTTGGTAATTTTCTCATCCAGTCGGTTTAGGAACTGCATGACCCTTACTCTGAATTATTTCTCTGACATATTGCTTGCCTCCATTTCATTTAGTTCCTTTTCTGGTGATTTCGCCTTTTCTATCCTTTGGGGGTTTTTCTTTGTCTCCTCCTTTTTGCTGTCTCCTCTTCCTGGCCCTGGACTCCCTGCTTGGGATCCAAGGGGTTGAATCCCCTAGTGGTCCAGTGATCTGGGACTCGCTAGACCAGAGGCTGGGTGTGCCTTTATCATCTGCTCTGAATTGTACTCCCTTCTCCCATGATTCTAGTCCTTCAGTTGTTCACTTCAGATTATCGGGGTGGTGGGGTTGCATGCACAGTTCCTCTGGCGTGCAATTCCCCATGAGGACCCAGAGCCCTGTGGCATGCAATTCACTCTGCAGCCCCAGCACTCAAGGCAGGATGGCGCCCTAGGACCCTCTCGCACATGCAGCATGGTCTTGTGACCTGTGGCTGGGCATACCAGGTCACACCAGGAGCTCTGACCTGGGCTCAGGGTAGGGCATGTGCTGTGTGACAGCTCTGTGGGGAGCCTGAGGGTAGAGCACACACTGAGTAAAGGTGCTGTCTGTGTGTGTGGAAGGTCAGGAGTTTCTTTAAAATATATATTTTTATTGATTTCAGAGAAGAAGGGAGAGGGAGAGATAGAAACAATGATGAGAGATCGGCTGCTTCCTGCACACCCCACACTGGGGATCAAGCCCACAAGCTGGGCATGTGCACTAACAGGGAATCAAACCATGAACTCCTGGTTCATGGGTTGATGCTCAACCACTGAGCCACACCAGCCAGGCTACCAGGAGTTTCTTGATATGCCAATCTTACCCCCCTCATCATACAGTTTTTGGGATTACCTAACTAAAACTAACATGCCACATAGCCTGTGCTTTTCCTAAATATTACCCATTTCACCTCTACAATCTAAGACCCTGTTTCTCCATTTTCCAACATTTTCTGTTCCTAATATTACCTCATTGTCTTTGGTATTCATTTGTATGTGAGTTTTCCTTGTGCATGGATTAAGCGTTGTACATGTCTTGTTAATTTGATCATGTCAATTTGGTTATTAACCCAGTTGTTAGAATTTATAAGGTATGAGGTAAATAAGAGCCGGCCTTGTGAAATTATGGGCTGTGACATGGTTAACTTCTGACACCACTACAGCCAAGAGATCATGGATACCTGCCAGCAAAGGTAAGAATTACTATTTTTTTTTTCATTCTGTTAGCCTTTTGTGTGTAGTACTGCAGGGTTTGGTAGAATTTTGAAGGTCTGCAAGGTACTTTTTCCTCTTATACATTCACATTGGCATACAAAAAGTATTTGTGAAACTAGCTGCTTGGGCTTAGAGTGACGTGGGTTCCCTTTATTGAATCATGGATTTGTGTACAACGTGAGGATCTGGTTCAGTTCATGCATCTGGCATCTGACAACTGAGGTCTGCTGTCTGTCTCTAACTCCACATTGTGGCTATGGTGTCTTAGTTAAAGATCCCTGTTATATGTCCAGGGTCTGTGGTTTCGGATCAAATATGTATTTGGCTGTGTGTCTGGCATTTTGGGTCTCTTTGGGTATGACTTTGTGTCCGCGGTTCTTGTGTGGAATCCAAGTGCAGCTATAGATTCAGATTCTGGTGTATGGAATCTGGTCTTCAGAATTAGCTGTCAGTCTCTGGCATCTGGTTTCTGGCTTTTGTGCTGCATAGTATGCTTGAGTCAGGGGAATTGCTTCGAGTTTGAGTCCCAGGGCCGGGGTCCAGCTTTTGGTTTGTAGTTGCTGTAGGGTACAGCTTCTGGAGTCCAGGTTGTGTGTTTGGGGTCCTGATTTTGGCTCTGGTGTCTAGTGTCTGTCAACTGATGGTCATTGTGTTGAGTTCTATACTAACAAGAGTCCCCAAGTTTATAGAGTTGAGGCATATTATTAAAAAGCTTGGAAAATTCCTTGACAAGTGGAATGGGAAATCTGAGACTCTAACAGGGCCTAGTAATTTATAGGCACAACTACTAAATCACAAGAACTTATCTTCCCTAACCTAGGATGCTTAGGAGCAAATGGGGTACATCTTCCAGACCATGCCCAGCAGACCCATGTTGGTTCAAATCCCTTTCCAGTGACATTTTTAAGGTGAAACTGATCAGAGAATGACCCACATCACTGTGTACATTCATTGTAATACATCAGCATATCAAATGACACACCTGAAGAGTTGATGAATATTCTATTGAGATATTCCATTGAGGCCTCCTCTAAAATTGCCACTGTTAAACACCAGGTAAAATATTTGTCCTGGCCATTGTGACTACCTTCACTGAATGTTGTCCCATGCCGCAAAAGGTCACCTGTTCAATTCCAGGTTTGGACACATGTCCAGGTTGTGGGTTCAACAAGAGGCAACTGATTGATATATCTCTCACATCAATGATGTTTCTCTCTTTTTTCCTCTCTCTCTGAAATCAATAAAATCATATTTAAAAAATCAAACAAATGAAACAGGTAAAACCCTTAAGACAAAGGTGTGTGTTGTTCCTTACACCTTGTGTTCCCTTCTCTTAATTCTTACTTTTACTTTGTTTCTCCTAAGCTCTAAAGGTCCCTATGAGACTTGCTACCAGGGGATCAGTGGGAAGCAGCAGCTTGTCCCAGGCTAACCCCTTGAACCTGTCTCCAGCGCCCCCTTGATCTTGTTTCTTCTATTTTAATCCCTCCCTTTGTTTCACTATGTAGATGAAAATGGGCCACATGCTAACCTGACAAGGTTAAGGGTTAACAGAACCCAGGCTACAAGGTGAGACAGGAGGAAAAATGGTTGGCTGGTATTTAAATTTGCCTTTTCCATTGGAATTGCTTTCTGAGAATCTGAGCAAATGCCCTTGCAGTATAAATGAGAGCTGAACTCATTCAGCTCTGAAGATAAGGGGCACGTCCTCCCTCCAGCCCGAATTTCAGATGCTCTTAGATGAGTAAGAATCTTTATGGAGGTGTCAGAGGTCATACCTCACGATGTGTAGGGTCCCTATAGGGAACCTCCAACTCAACTGCAATTAAGAAATTGACTCATCCAGGGATGCCCGTATAAAGGTTGGTCACCTAGTGGTCCGAATCCTCACTTACAGCTGTATGAGATAGCCAGGGAGAGAAACCAAGGCATGTAAGAAGGTTGAATGCCACTTGAAGACTAAGAGCCTCATGGTACTCATAAGCAGCAGACTTTGACCCACTACATTACCTCCCTACAGAATTTACTCAGACTGCCAATGTTCAAAACAAAAAACCCACTACAATTAATATGGGAAATTGTGCCTCCAAGGCCAGAAACTTCCGGAGCCCAGCTCTCATTAATTAATACTCCTGAAAGAAATCCTGTTACTGGTAATTGCTTTATAGAAATAGCAAGATCTCACTAGAAATCTCATTTTATTTTTTTTAAATAAATCTTTATTGTTCAGTTTATTACAGGTGTTCCTCTTTTTTTTTCCCTAGCTCCCCTCCACCTGATTCCCCACCCCACCCCATGCCCTTACCTCCCGCCACTGTCTTCATCCATAGGTGTAAGATTTTTGTCCAGTCTCTTCCCGCACCCCTCACACCCCCTCCCCCCTGAGAATTGTCAGTCCACTCCCTTTCTATGTCCCTGATTCTATTATATTCACCAGTCCATTCTGTTCTTCAGATTTTTTATTCACTTGATTTTTAGATTCACTTGTTGGTAGGTATGTATTTGATGTCATTTTGTTGTTCATAATTTTTACCTTTACCTTTTTCTTCTTCTTCTTCTTCTTAAAGAACACCCTTCAGCATTTCATGTAATCCTGGTTTGGTGGTGATGAACTCCTTTAGCTTTTTCTTGTCTGTGAAGCTCTTTATCTGACCTTCAACTCTGAATGATAGCTTTGCTGGGTAGAGTAATCTTGGTTGTAGGTTCTTGCTGTTCATCACTTTGAATATTTCTTGCCACTCCCTTCTGGCCTGCATAGTTTCTGCCGAGAAATCAGCTGACAGTCGTATGGGTGCTCCCTTGTAGGTAACTAACCGTTTTTCTCTTGCTGCTTTCAAGATTCTCTCTTTGTCTTTTGCCCTTGGCATTTTAATTATGATGTGTCTTGGTGTGGTCCTCTTTGGATTCCTCTTGTATGGGGTTCTGTGTGCTTCCTGAACTTGTAAGTCTATTTCTTTAACCAGGTAGGGAAAGTTTTCTGTCATTATTTCTTCTAATAGGTTTTCAATATTTTGCTCTTTCTCTTCTTCTGGCACCCCAAAAATTCGGATGTTGGTATGCTTAAAGTTGTCCCAGAGGCTCCTTACACTATCTTCATATTTTTGGACTTTTTCTTTTTGTTTTTCTGGTTGGGTGTTTTTTGTTTCCTCATATTTCAGATCTTTGGTTTGATTCTTGGGGTACGTTGATCTACAGTTGAGTTTCTGTATATTCTTTATTTCAGACAGTGTATGCTTAATTTCTGACTGGTCCTTTTCCATTTTTTGGCATTCTCATTAAGGTCCTTGAAGGTCTCACTAAGCTCCTCGGAGGTCTCATCAAGTTTCTCGGCGGTTTTTAGAAGATTCTTGAGTAACCTTATAAATGTGGTTCTGAACTCTATGTCGTCCATTAGTTTGCTTTCCTCCATTTCTCTCATTCGTGACATGTTTCTTTGTCTCCGCATTTTGCTGCTTCCTTTTGTTGATGGAGTGGCTTTGTGTGGTAGGTGACCTATAGTTGCCAGTAGCTCAGCCTCCCCAATCACCTGAGGTGGATGCCTTTGGTACACCCCTTTGTGGGCTGAGTGCAAAGTCTTGGTGTAGTAAAACCTTGATTGCTGTTGGTACACTGGGAGGAATTGACCTACAGGCCAATTGGCTGTGAGGACCCGCTGTGTCTATAATGGAAGAACTGCTGCGCTGGAGACACGCTTATGGTGCAGGACTTGTTTCAGTGGGGCTTTGGTGCTCACTGAGTCTGCCTCTTGAATGTATCACTTATGGATGTGAGGAGTTGAAATCTGGTGTCTCACACTGACCACTAGGTACACTGGCTTCTGGATCTCCAATGGGGTGCAGGTCAGCTACTGTCTGAAGCCACCCAGCAGGCACTACAGCAAGAACTACAGTTTTCTCCTCTTTGCTTGGGGTTTGGAGGTTTTGGAGCTGTCTGACCCGGGCTGCAAGTTTGCTAGGTTAAGCTGCGATAGGGCAGGCCATTCATATGCTAAAGCCGCTGCTTGGAGCTTGGGTGGGTTCGTAGATTGTGCAGGGTGGAGTCTCAGGGCATCACTAGGCTAGGGCGTGGCAAACAGCGATGGCTGCCAGTAAGCCAGCTCTGCGGCTCTGCGGCTCCGACCGTGTCCCTGCGTCCAGCGCCCCAGCACAATAAACAATTGTTCCTGCGTGCAGCCCTGCAAGCAAGCCTCCCTCACTTTCCAACCCCACGGCAGACAGTCCAGCTTCTCCCCGTAGGAGTTTGGGTCCCCCACGTCTCCCCAGAAAGGAGTTCGGAGTAATCGGGAGCTTATCTCCCTTCGGGTTGAAAACAGCAGCACTCCCAGTCACCCGTTGCCAGCCCGATTCGCACGTCTCCGTACCTCAGCTTTTCAGCGCTTGTGCACCCCTCAATGCTGTTTGCTCTTTCCTTCTAGTTGTAGAACTTCCACTCAGCCAGCTTTCCCGTGGTTCTGGGTGATAGACGTTTTGTCTTTTAGTTGTAGTTTTGAAATTGTTGTGCGAGGCAGCAGTTTAGGTGTTTACCTACGCCGCCATCTTGGATCTCCTACTAGAAATCTCATTTTAAAATGGCCATATTGCAGTGGTCCCTGGGTGCCTAAATTTAAAATAATAAAATATGTTAATAAAAGTTGTAGGAAATATTGGTTGCTTAATGTTTCACTATCATTGAAAATTGAGGTTTCCACATATTAAAAATTCTCATACATTAAATTACTTTTAATTTAAAAAATGAAAATACAGCCATGTCTGGTGTGCTCGGTGGTTACAGCATTGTCCTATGCATCAGAGGGTTGCAGGTTTGATTCCCAGTCAAGGGCATGTACCTGGGCTGCAGGTCAGATCCCACTTTCAGTCAGGGCATGTGTGGGAGGCAACCAATAGATGTGTCTCTGTCACATTGATGTTTCCCTCTCTCCCCCCTTCACTTCTCCCATTCTCTAAAAATCAATGGGAAAAAAATCCTCGCTGCTCAGGTGAGGATTAAAAAATATGAAAATATATATTTAAGGAAAAAAGGTGAATTACTCTTGAATTATGTATATGGTCTGTAGCATTTGTATGATATGTATTCATCTTATTATGTGTTGTGCATTTTCTCTCTCCAAATGGCATTACAAGATATAATCATTCACTGGCCTAAAAAAAAATTAAATACGTAAATTAAAGAAAATCTTGCAGTCTGGATAAAATATTTAATACTAACACTATTTTAAAGTTTAACTGATGTCTTACCCAGTTTTTACAAAATGTATATCATAATTGCCGAAACCGGTTTGGCTCAGTGGATAGAGCATTGGCCTGTGGACTGAAGGGTCCCAGGTTCGATTCCAGTCAAGGGCATGTACCTTAGTTGCTGGCTCATCCCCAGTGGGAGGTGTGCAGGAGGCAGCTGATCAATGTTTCTCTCTCATCGATGTTTCTAACTCTCTATCCCTCTCCTTTCCTCTCTTTGAAATATCAATAAAATACATATTTTTTTAAAAATGTATATCATAATAATTACTAGAGGCCCCATGCACAAAATTCATACAAGAGTAGGCCTTTCTTCCCCCAGCTGTCGGCACTGGCTTCCTTCTGGCACCTGGAACCCAGGCTTCCCTTGCAGCCTTGTGTTCATCCGGAAGGTTGTCTGGAAGGACATCTGGTCTAATTAGCATATTAAGCTTTTATTATTACAGAAGCTTGTTTTACAACCTTTTCAAATTTAAAATTTAAGAGAGTTTTTAGTTGACTGAGAAATGACGTAAGTTATTCCAATGGTTCCTGAAATACCTCCAAAATTTAATCTCTCTCTTCACAAAAAGAGTTTTAAAAGTAATTAATACTGGAGAGGTGCTGCTCCTGCCTGCAGTGGGGGGGCACAGGGGGCGGTAGAACCGCCAGGCCAGGGCTAGTGCTGTTTCTCTTTCACTTTCCTTGTATTTTAATAGGTATTTGGTATTTTAATAGGAATTGCATTGGATCTATAGATTGCTTTGGGTAGTATGAACATTTTAAGATGTTGATTCTACCAATCCATGAACATGGTATATTCTTCCACTTGTTTATATCTTCCTTATCTCTTTTTTCAATATCCTATAGTTTTCTTAGTACAGGTCTTTTACCTCCTTGGTTAACTTTATTCCTAATTATCTTAATTTTTTGTTAAAAATATTTTGGTAAATGGTATTGTTTTCTTGCTCTTTCTTTGTGAGAGTTCATTGTTGGTGTATAAAAATGCCATTGCTTTCTGGGTGTTAATTTTGTATCCTGCTACATTTCTGAATTTATGTATTGAATCTAGTCATTTTTTGATGGAGTCTTTAGGGTTTTCTATGTACAGTATCATGTCAACTGCGAATAATGACAGTTTATTTTCTCCTTTCCTATTTAGATGCCTTTTATTTCTTTTTATTGTCTAATCGCTATGGTTAGGGCTTTTAATACTATGTTGAACGAGAGTGGTGAAAGAGGGCATCCATGTCTTGTTCCTGTTCTTAGGAAAAATGGTTTTAGTTTTTTTTTCATTGAGTATGATGTAAGCTTGTCATATATTGCTTTTATTATGTTGAGATATGATCCCTCTACTCTCACTTTGCCAAGAGTTTTTATCAAGAAATGGTGGTGGATTTTGTTAAATGCTTTTTCTGCATCAATTGATATGATCATGTGATTTTTGTCTTGCAATCTATTTATGTGATGCAACACGTTTATTGATTTGTGAATATTGTACCAGCTTCCATACCCAAGTGGAAAAATCCCACTTGGTCATGGGGTATGATCTTTGTGATGCATTGCTGGATCCAATTTGCTAATATTTTGTTGAGGATTTTAGCATCTATGTTCATCAGGGATATTGGTCTGTAGTTCTCTTTCTCTGCAGTGTCTTTATCTGGTTTTGGAATTAAGTTAATGCTGGTCTCATAGAAAGAGCTTCGAAGTGTTCCTTCTTCTTGAATTTTTTGCAATAGTTTGAGGAGTTCTTAGAATGTTTGCTAAAACTCCCCTGTGAAGCCATTTGGGCCAGTGCTTCTGTTTTCTGGAAGTTTTATTATTATTATTATTATTGCTTCAATTTCATCAGTCATTATTGGCCTATCAGAATTTTCTGATTCTTCCTGATTGAGTTTTGGAAGATTGGAATTTTTCTAGGAATATGTCCATTTTGTCCAGGTTGTCCATTACTTTGGAATAAAGGCATTCATAGTATTTTTTATGATTCTTTGTATTTATGTGGGGTCAGTGGTTAATTCACCTCTTTCATTTCTGATTTTATTTATTTGGGCTCTCTCTCTTTCTTTCTTGATGATTCTGGCTAAAGGTTCATCAATCTTGTTTATCCTTTCAAAGAACCAGCTCTTGGTTTTATTGATCTTTTGTTTGTTTGTTTTGTTTTGTTTTAGTCTCTATGTCATTTATTTCTACTGTGATCTTTAGTATTTCCTTCCTTCTACTTACTCTGGTCTTTTCTTGTTCTCTTTTTAATTCTTTAAGTTTTAGGGTTATATAACTGATTACAAGTTTTCCTTTCTTTCTTTCTTTCTTTCTTTCTTTCTTTCTTTCTTTCTTCTTCTTCTTCTTCTTCTTCTTTTTTTTTTTTTTTTTTTGAGGTTGGCCAGTAGTGCTATGAACCTCCCTCTCAAGGCTGCTTTTACTGTGTCCCATAGATTTGGGTTTCTTGTGTGTTCACTTTCATTTGTTTCCAGTATGTGTTTTATTTCTTCTTTGATCTCTGTGGTAGCCTATTTATTATTTAATAGCATGCTATTTCGTCTACATGTGTTTGATTGTTTTTGAGTGTTTTTATTGTAGTTGATTTTTAATTTCATGCCATTGTGGTCTGAGAAGATGCTTGATATGATTTCAATATTCTTGAATTTGTAGAGACTTAGCTTGTGTCCTAACATGTGGCCTATCTTTGAAAATGTCCCATGTGCACTTGAGAAGAGTGTATATTCTTTAGCTTCATGAATGAAATGTCCTGAAAATGTCAATTAATTCCATCTGATCTAGTGTGTCACTTAAGGTCGCTATTTCCTTATTGATTGTTTTTGTCTAGAATATCTATCCTGTGATGTCAGTGGGGTGTTAAAGTCCCCTACTATGATTGTATTACTATTGATCTCATCCAGGAGTTTTTTTATGTATTCGGATGCTTCTATATTGGGTGCATACATGTTTACCGGAGTTATATTTTCTTGTTGTATCAATCCCCTAGTGTTATGAAGGGGCCTTCATTATCTCTTACTATGGCCTTCACTTGGAAGTCTATTTTGTCAGATATGAGTATTGCTACCCCAGCTTTCTTTTCATTTCTATTTTCCTGAAATTTTTTTCCCATGTCTTCACTTTCAGTTTGTGTGAGTCCTTTTTTCTAAGGTGGATCTCTTGTAGACAGCATATATATATATAGGTCATGTTTTTGTATTCATTTAGCTACCCTGTGTCTTTTGATTGGAGCATTTAATCCATTTACATTTAAGGTACTTGATAGGTACTTGTTCGTTGCCATTTTTATTCTTTAAGCCTGTGTTCCGCCTTCTCTTTCTATTTCTTCTTTTTACAACAGCCCCTTTAGCATTTCTTGGGTCAAAACCACATTCATAAGGGCTTGATTTTTTTGACATAAACATTTGTTTGGGGAAGATAAAATGTGATTATTACAAGTAAAGATGCTAGTATTGATAAATAAAGTAAGTACAAGGGTAATTATTCTTTTTTGGATTTTACCAAAACAAACTAATTGGAAGTCAGTTGTACTAATTAATACCAAAAGAATAGGATCCTCATCGATAAATAGGGACATATAAGAGTAGTCATATGACATCTACAAAGTGTCATTATCAGGCAGCAGCTTCAAATCCAAAATGATGAGATGTGACGTGGAATTTTAGTTGTTGTAGGAGGCATACAATAAGGAAGGTAGAGCCAATAAAGCCTGTGGCTATAAAGGACGTTGACCTGTAGACACCGTCTGAGATAGAAAATTATGTTTTGTGATATTCTGAGGTTTGAAGTAATGTGAAGTACAAGGCTACACAAATCATAATGAATAGTGCTTGAACCATGTTCTTGCAACTCCCTAATATTAAACTATAATGAGCTGAAGTGAGAGAGATGCCAGAGCAGATGTATGTAGATGAGGTACTTCTAAGGGATTAAGAGGATTGATGCCTGATGGGGATCAATAATCACCTAGTTCTGGAGTATGGACTAGCTTTGAATGATAGAAAGCTCAGAAAAATCCTGAAAAGAAAAGTACTTCCGAGACGATAAATAAAAAAAAAAAAATGTTGTAATGGAGTCCTTCTTGTACAATTGGTGTATGATGGCCTTAAAATGTGCTGTCTCAAACAATATCTCATCATCACTGGTAAATGGTTAATATATTAGTAACCAGGTCTACAGTTAATAATAATGGTGAGTTAAAGTGAAATCATATAACTAAGTCTGCTGTTATGACGAGGGCTGATAGGACTCCTGTAAGTCATAAGGGGCTTGAGTTGACTATGTGGTATGTGTGCATTTTGTGGGTCACTAACCATTGTCATGAAGATGAAGACTAACCAGTAAGGTGAATACATAAGCTTTAATTAGAGCTACTCGCAAATTCTAGAATAGTTAATAGGATAACAACAATCAATGTCATGAGGGTGCTGGTTATACTAATGCTTATTACAGCTGGGGTTGCTCTCCCATTAAGTGGATAAGTAGGTGATCTGCAGTAATGTTGGCTGTCAGTTGTACTGCTAGTACTATTGGTTGCATGAATAGACTGATTGTTTTGAGGATTACTAATATGGAGATAAAGGAAATTGGGGTTCCTCATAGTAAAAAGTGTGCAAGTGTGCTTTGGTTTCATGTCAAAAGCCAAAAATTACTGTGAGCTCATACTAGTAGAGGGAAAGCTATTCCAAGATTCATTGAGAGTTGAGCAGAAGGAGTAAACAAATGGGCTAAAAGATCTAATGTTTGTTAAGCCAAAACATATAATTAGTAAGATTAATATAAGCTTTCAAGTGTGGCCCTTTTTACTATGAATTAATATTTGTGTTGTTGTTAAGTGAATAAGTCATTGTTGAATTGCAAGTAGGAGGTTATTAATATAAGCTATGTAGTTGATGGAAAGAGCATATTTGGAAATATAATTAAAATGACAAAGGGTAAGCCTATTATCATAGGTATAATGAAAGAGGCAAATAGATTTGAGTTCATTTAGTTTCTCAAAGGGTTGAAAGTTTTAGCGATTCAGTTGTTTGAGGTTCTTGGTTTGAATAGTAAGTGTTTTGAAATTTTAAGTTGTATTATCCTAATATATAAAAACCCTGGGTTCGTCACATCCACAACAACTGGGAGGCTTGACCGTTCACTAGGCTGCGCACGCAGCAGGTGAGTGGGCAGAAATGCTTACCTCTCAGAGAGAGAGAGGCGGGGCTGATCAGCAGTGGCAGCTCACCCTGCTTCTCTCTCCCTCCCTCGCCAGCAGCCAAGCCTCTCTCTCTCTCTCAGAGGTCAGCAGTTCAGCTGCTCACCAGCAGCCTTGGGCGGCTGATAATCAGTCCGTGCCTCTATGATCAGGCCTGGAGATAGGCCCAGAGATGACTGGCATAGAAACTGACCAATCAGAACCAAATATGGGTGAATTGCGAGGAGCCAATGGCTGCGTAGGAGGTGGAGTTTTTGACGCTGACTGGCATAGAAACCGACCAATCAGAACCAAATTGGCCGGCAAAGGAGGGCAGTTAGGAGTGATCAGGCAGGCAGAGGCAGTTAGGGGTGATCAGGCTGGCAGGGAAGGGCAGGTGGGGGCGATCAGGCCAGCAGGGGAGAGCAGTTGGGGGCAATTGGGCCAGCAGGGGAGCAGTTAGGTGTTAGTCAGGCTGGCAGGCAGAAGTGGTTAGGGGCAATCAAGCAGGCTGGCAGGTGAGCGGTTAGGAGCCAGCAGTCCCAGATTGTGAGAGGGATGTCCAACTGTCGGTTTAGGCCCGAGAGATTGGGCCCAAACCGGCAGTCAGACATCCCCCAAGTGGTCCCAGATTGGAGAGGGTGCAGGATGGGATGAGGGACACCGCCCACCCAGTGCACAAATTTCATGCACTGGGCCTCTAGTTATTAATAATCTAAGAATTATTGATAAAATTGTGATAAATAAGTTGATGTATCTCATTGAGGCATATCATTAATAGGTTAAAAATAAAAAGGGACATATGTAATATTTTCAACAATAAAGATTTAAGAAAGAGAGAAAGAAGGTTTAAACTTCCAATCTCCAACTTAAAAGGTTAATGCTAATTAGCTTCTTAATGAAGTTATAGTAAGGAGGATGATCATTTTTGAAATATTTTAGTGGGATTATTTGAAGAATGATTGGCATAAAACTATGATAGATCCACAGATTTCAGAGCACTCCCCGTAATATAAGCCATGTTGGGTGGATAGGAGTGTTGTTTGATTTGGGCAGGGCCCAGAATACCATCTGCTTTTAAACCTAGTGGAGGGATAGCTCATGAGTGTAGTACATCTTTGGATGAGATTAATATTCAAATTGTAATCTCTATAGGCAATACTACTTGGTTATCATCCTCTAGAAGGCCGAGCTCTCTGGGTTTAGGTCAGATGTGGGGATTATGTTTGAGTCAAAATTAAGGTCTTCATAATCTGTATATTCATTGCTTCAGTACCATCGGGGGCCTATTGTTTTAATAGTTATAGAAGGGTTGTTAATTTTGTCTATTATATAAAGAATTCATAGGTAGGGCAATTGTAATTAGAATAGTAGCTGGTAGAATTGTTCCGATAATTTCTACTTCTTGTGCATCTACAATGGCAATATAAGTGAAATAATGTATATATAGTACAAGAGAGCTAATTAGGAAAACAATTATTAAGGTCTGATCCTGGAAGTGTGATAATTCTTCCATAATTGATGATGCTGTGTCTTGAAAGCCTAGTTGAAATGGATGTGTCATAGAGATATATAGGGGTTCCACTTATAATTTAATTTTGACAAAGTAATATAAATTTTACTAATATCTCAATTTTAGAGAAAGACAGTATGCCTATGACATTGGCTTGAAATCAATTTAAGAGGTCTTGATTCCTTCCTTTCTTTCTTGGGATTTATGTCTGTAGGCTCTTCAAATGTGTGCTAAGGTGGAGGACATCTGTGTAGCCATGCAAGATTAGTTGTTGGTAATTTTACTATTAAGACTTCTGATTTAGATGCAAATGCTTCTCATATCATGAAGACTGTAAGTATAACAGTAATTAGTGAAATGAATGAACCTTATAGATGATACAGTATTTCAAGTTGTATAAGTGTCTGAGTAATCAGAGTAGCATCATGGTATTTTTGATAAGCCTAAGAAATGTTGAGGGAAAAAGGTTATATTAAGGACTACAAATGTAATCAAGAAATGGATCTTTGCTGTCAAGTTGTGTTTAATGTACAACCTGAAGATGAGGGAAATCAGTGCATCAATCCACCTTTAATAGCAAGTACAGCTTTCATAGGAAAGCCATAGTGCAAATGTGCTACTACATGAAGTAAGTGTATGGTGCAGAGCGGGTCACCGTCCAGGCATCCAGGGCCGCTGTGGACAGAGGGTGCACAGAAACACAGAACGCAGCTATTCTCCCAAATCCAGGGAAGATAAGGATATTAACTTCTGGATGACCAAAAAATCAGAATAAATGTTGATATAAGATGGGGTCTCCTCCTCCAGCAGGATAAAAAACAGTAGTGTTTAAGTTCCAGTCTGTTACTAGTATTCCAGCAGCTACGACTGGGAGAGAGAACAGGAGTAAAACAATTGTAATTAAAACTCATCAGACAAATAATGGTGTTTGATATTGAGAAAAGGCTGGTGGTTTTATATTAATAATAGTGGTAATAAAATTAATAGCACCCAAAATTGATGAAATGCCTGCTAAGTGCAGGGAGAAAATAGTTAAGTCCATGGAGGTTCCCATGTCGGCAAGGCTGCGGGCTAAAGGGGGATAAACTGCACAGCCAGTTTCTGCTCCAGCTTCTGCTATAGAAGAGGCGAGTAGTAGTATTTCTGAGTGACTTCCTGGGGTAGAAAGCAAATTTAATATATTAAATACAGATATACACACTCGTGATATATATATGTGCTGCAAGGTGTCCCCAAAATATATGTGCTACAGGGTGTCCTCCTAAAATGTACACACATTTTAACAGCTGATAACTCAATTTTCACTCCTTCTCAGGGCTAATGGAATTGTTGTAATGGGTGAAGCCAGGCTAAGCTCTGAACAAAGATGTATTCTCTGGACTTTCTTATGGGGACACATACAGGATGAAGTGCATGGTGCAGAGCAGGCCACAGTCCAGGCATCCAGAGCTGCTGTGGACAGAGGGTGCACAGAAACACAGAACATCAGCAGCACCTGGGCCAGAACTCACGCGAGCCACGGAGTCACAAACTACAAGAATCCTTCCTTCGGTTGGTATTTGTGCGCATCTCTTTCAACAGCTTCCCTCAATTCCTCAACTGTTGTGCGTTGTGTACCCTAAACTTTAACTTTTGTGTATCCCCATAAAAAGCCTCGCGGAGAAATTGTCTTCATTCAAAGCTTAGTCTGTCTTCACCCATTTCTTCAAATCAGTTAAACTTGAAAAAGAGTGAAAATTAAGTGAGTTATCAGCTGTTAAAGTGTGTACCTTTTTTTGGGGGACACCCTATATTTACATCAATTGGCAATCTTACTCTTGGGGAATCTCACCTGCTGTGTGTAGGTGGCTGGGTTCCTGATACAGCATTTTGTTTCCTGTTGTTTACTAAGGGGCTCTTCCTGGGATGTACTAAACCTGGTGATTTGGGTTTTATAAATATGTTTTCCTTTTGAGTTAATGTACTGAGAGAGAATTGGGTATGCTAACATGGTCTGTTTTCTGAGTACTTTGAGGTGTGTATTAAATAGCCATTGATTCTGGAACACAAGGATGGGTTTGTAAAAAAATGAGATGGAGTAGAAGTGAGTCCTAGTTTTCCTCGCCGCTTGTCACTGGCAGCATTGTCAGGCTCTGGGCTCCCTGCCTCAGCCCCGAGGCTCCCGGCATCAGCCCCCCAGGTTCCTCACATCAGCCCCCCAGGCTCCTAGGCCCCTGGAATCCTGACCTTTCTTGGCCACGAGGTCAGAGAATGGGGAAGCGAGGTTTCCTGTTTACCAGGCAGTAGCTTTTTCCAGACTTGTGTGTATTTTATATTCCCGTAAGTTGAATCCCATTTTGATATGGGATTTATATCACAGCAGGAGCTCAGCTTAAAATGATCCTTTGGATTTTCCAAGGCTACTCAACTAGGATGAGGGAGGAGGATGGCATGTGAAGATCCCCACCTGACTTAATCTCATGGTGGCCTGTCCAGCTGCCACCTGCATGTCCCTTCCTTCCTCACCAAACCCCTTCTGTAAGGTTCCTCCTCTGGCCTCCTTTCCCCTTCTTTCCCGAGGCCCTGCATCTGTGGGAGTCGCCCACTCTGCGAGCTGCCCTCCCCAATGCTTGGAGCCAAACTGAGCAGCAACCCCTGCAGGCCTCCTCCCCTGCGCCTTTGGTTTGGAGGGTCTGACACTGGCCAGTCACCCCTTGGAGCTCTCAAACTCTGTCCCATGATTCTCTCCCCTCTGGAACGGCTCTTCATGGCTCACACTTGCTTGTCCCTTAGTCACTCCCTCATGCCTTCCACAAACACTCATTGAAAGCTTCCTGTCACTCCTGTGTTCCACCATGGAGGAAGCTCCCTCCCTGCCCCCTCTGCAGGGCTGACCCACTTGCTCCCCTAGCACTGACACTCCTGAGCTTCAGGCCTGAGGTCGGCTGCCTTAGGCCCACTGCCTGGGCTGCAGGCTTCCTCCACTCTCCCTGGCTCCTCTGAGCTCCCTACTTATCCAAGGACACCAGCTGTCAATCACAGAAGCCAAAAGTGTGTGGTGCAGGCTTGATCCCTCCTCTCTCCACTTCACACACATTTGATAGGTCCCTTGAACCTGAGAATGGGTCTGAATCTGCCTGCCCCATCTTAGCTGACTGTTCTCTGCCAAGTCCACACACACCCCTGTCCCTGGGTCTTCGAAGGGGCTTGTCAACTGATCTGCCTGCTTCTCAGCCCTAGGGCACCTCTGGGCATCCACCCCGGTGACCTTCCTTTTTGAACCTCTCCTCCCTGGGCCTCCACACTAGCTACACCCATCCCTTTGTGGCCTAGCTTCTCCATGTGGATCAACTTGTAGAGCCTTTGTAATGAGCCATGCTGCCGATATAAATGCAGATTCTTTCTTGTGGACCTGAATTAATAGGTTCCCTCTCATCCAAATTTGTGTTTCTTTCAACATGTCCTCAACCATTAATTATTTCCACACACATTGTATATCTTTCTTCCTGGGTAAGTTACATTACTCACATAGTTCTTCCACAGAGTAGCACACTACTTCAGAGGTCTTGCTTTCCCCTCACCTTTAGTTTCCTGTGGGGATTTGAGTCTAGTCAAGGTGGCAGCTGCCACAGGAGAGGTCACTGCCTTTATTACCCTTATGTGTTCCCTCTTGCACATTTCTCCAGTCTCTGACAAATCCTGAATTATTCCAGTTTTATCCCATATCGGTTACAACACTCCCATGATCCATCCCATTTTTTCTCACATGTGGCTTGAAGCCATTGTGAAAATAGATCTATTCATGTCCTGAATCTCTTCAAGCTGAATGAGGTGTGCTGGCTATAAACCAGGGAAACCATCCCTGTCTGCTGTTGCGGATTTCTCAGGAATTTTCAGAATGTCTATGTCATCACCACAGATATGGAAACAACAACCAAAAAACCCATTGGATTCTCACCGCGGCCCTCACTCCTCCATCTAGTGATGCTGTAGCCCACCCAGTATTTAGACATTGTCTTGAGTGGACTCTGGAATTAGACTTGTTTATTTAACACTAAATTATTGATTTTCTTTTTATGTTATAAACTCTATTCCTCATCCAAATTTATGTTTCTTATGAACATTGCCCTCCACCATTAATTAATTCCACACTTATTTCATGTTTTTCTGCTTTTGTGTATTAGAGAACTCACATAGTTCTTCCAAAGAGCGGCACACTTGCCCAAACCGGTTTGGCTCAGTGGATAGAGCGTCGGCCTGCGGACTGAAGGGTCCCGGGTTCGATTCCGGTCAAGGGCATGTACCTTGGTTGCGGGCACATCCCCAGTGGGAGGTGTGCAGGAGGCAGCTGATCGATGTTTCTCTCTCATCGATGTTTCTAGCTCTCTATCCCTCTCCCTTCCTCTCTGTAAAATATCAATAAAATATATTAAAAAAAATTTTTTTTTCAAAGAGCGGCACACTTTTTCAAGGGCCACACTTTGTCTCTCATCTTGAGTGTCCTGCTCTGATGGGCATCTAGTCAAGCTGGCAGTTGCCACAGGAGAGATCACCACAGTGATTCCCCTTGTGTGTCTACCAGGAAACTTTCCAATGTTTTTCCACATCTGGCTGGAAGCATGGAAATAAGCTATTCATGCCCTGAAGCTCCTCAAGCAGCAGCTTGAGCCCTGGACATGAGTTCAGCAAGCAATCTCAAGTGATGAGAAGGAGTGTGTCCATGTGTGCTGAGGGGACCACTCAGAACTATTTCAGATTGCATGTCATCACCAGAGACATAGGAACTGGATGTAGGTATCCTGCTGGGTTCCCGCAGCAGTCCTCATGTCTCCATCTAGTGATGCTGTAGCCCCGTGTGTAGAAATTGCCTTGCTTGGCATGAGCCTGGAATCTAAACTGGGTTTTGCAACAATTAATCATGATTTCTTTCCTTTTCAGACACACACCGTTCCTCACTAATTCTCTGAAGGTTAGTGCTCTCCAGCACAATTGTTACTGCCCAGCTTCAACAGCTTATTCACCTGATTTTTATTGAATGAATGATAGGTAAATAAAAATATGTTTATAGTTTTCAAACACAGAAAAATGTCTCTTCATTTTTTAAGCAAGCATGAGACTAACAAAGTTTATTTTAAAAATTATTTCATTATTACATTTTTGGGTTAATCACATTATAAAACTTCACTTGACAACTTTATAGTGCAACAGAGCACACTCAGCTATGTGCTCACCACCCAATGTCTGTCTCCTCTGTCCCCAGGCAGTTGACCCCTTTTATTCACCTGGTCCTCCCTCATGTTTTCCTTTTTTTAACCACCATGATTCCATTTGTATGTAGGAGATTTTGTTTCTTTTGTTTGTGTTTCTACATTCCATTGATGAGGGAAAATATGGAATCTGCCACTTTATACTTTTGAGTAATGAAATCTTCCACTTTGAGGTTTCACTCTGATGAGCATTAAATGAGACACAAATATCTTTGAATATTTTTGACCACTGAGTGAGAACATCCAATAAACTTTTGCTCAAAAAGTTTGTGAATGATCTTCTAATTATGCCCTTTTCAATGTCTCTGCCTAATGTTGCAAAATACTAAACAGAGCCATGAATCAGTATCTCCTTCCATAGCTGGACAGAGTGAATGATAAGGTGAACTGCCCCAACCCCTGCCCATTGTGAAGGTTTTGTTACCCACTGTCCTTCACAGATGTCCAGAGATGGTCTGTCGTGCTGCAGCTGTCCACTTTCTGGTTGGCCATCAATACCATGCATAATCATTAGTAATCCAGGCCACAACTTTACTTCCTTTGTATTGAGGTCATAGGAATCCATAGGTCTAGGCTGAAAGATAGATTCATTGTATAGAAGTTGGTACTGAAGTAAATTGGGTCACAGGTTATATTACTGCTTTGGTCCTCCCAGGTTTGATCATGCTTGACACCATACCCAGGCCATAACGGACAATTCAGGTAGCATGAAAACTTGGGTACCCATCTTTAAACACTCCTTTCAAACCAAGGGAACAAATCTCAGTCCATTTTCAGTGTGATGACAGCTCATTGCCCTGAATATTTGCCCCTCCTGGCTAAGACTACTTTGGGCTAAAGAAGGGGTAGAAGCCATCAGTGATGCCCAGGTGGACATCAGCCTGAGACTGCAATCATTTTTGCCCTACAGGTCTGGGATCCAGATCACCTATGCAGCTTGGCCTCTAGGGTTGCTTCTAGCCCAGCTCTCTCCAACGCAGGGAATCATGAGATCAGTTGCCAGCTTTCTACCATGAATCTTTCCAATTTATCTATCACATCTGTTTTGGAACCATTTAGACAAGTATCTGCTCATGTCCTGAAGATCTTCAAGCTGAACCTGGGACCTTGGGTGTAAAGCAAATAAGCAATCCATGTCTGCTGTTACAGACCACTCAAAAAATTTTCAGAACGTTGATGTCATCACCACAGACATGGAAACTAGAAACGAAAAAGCACATTGGATTGCTACAGTGGTCCTCACTCCTCCATCTAGTGATGCTATGACCACATATTAGAAATTGTCTTATTTGGCTTGACTCTAGAATCTCAACTTGGTATTAACTCATAATGAAGGATTTTCTTAGACAGTGTTCCTCTTTAAATATCTGATGGTTAGCGCCCAACAGTACACCTGCTGCTGCCCAGTTGTAGCAGAGACTTCACCTGATCCTTAGTTGCCAAAAGGAAAGTAAACAAAATTATACTCATGTTATTCCAAAACTAAAAAGTGATTTTATTTGTAGCATTGTTTTGCTTCTGGCTTTTACATTCCATAGATGAGGGAAAATACAGAATGTGCCAACATACCCCCTGGATTAAGTCCTCCACTCTAAGGATATTTTGTGATAAGCATCATAGGAGGCACAAATAGCTTTTTATATTTTTGCCCATTGAGTGAAAGCTGTCCTCACACCTCTATGCCTCGCTGTTGATGGGAAATAGTGGCAGAGCCATAAATCAGCATATGCTGTCATGTCAGATCATTTGACCTTCAAGCACAGTGATCTTGAAGTGACCTTCAAGCAGGTGATCTGCAGGAAGCTGCCCACTGTGATAGTTTCCTCACCCCTGTTGTTCAAGGACACTTACAGGGCCTCTGTCAAGCTGTAGCTATGCACTCTGCAGTTGTTCACCAAAATCTCTTATATCGTACCCATTGAGTGAAAACTGTCCTCACGCCTCTGCCATATTCCAATGTGAATAATTTCCCATTCATGCTTCTTTTCTGCCTATTTCTATGGTAGACATTTTGGCCAGAGCCATGAATCAGCATGTACTTGCATCTCAGATCATTTGTTGTTCAAGCAGAGTGAGTGACAGTGACCTGCTGGGAACTCTGGCCCCTGGGATGAGTTACCGGGCCCTGCCCTTCAGGAATGTCTGCAGGGCTCTGTCGGGCTGCAGCTGCTCGCTCTCTGCTTGGTCATCAAGATCACGCTAGCTTATTGCTAAGCCAGGCCACATCATTTCTCCCCTTGTCAACAGGTCATCAGGAGTTTCTCATGAGTCCAAAGCTAGGCTGCAAGCAGGATCAAGGACAACTGGGCCAGCACTTACATGACTTCCCTGAGCTTCCTGAGTCCTCCCAGGTGAGATCACGTATGAACCTCTTTAGATGGATGTTGTAGTCATTCTGTGTGTCACCAACCTTATGGCTCCATGGGTTCCATCATACCCATGTCATAATGGACAGCTGGGTTGCCTGGTCACTTGGAGGCCTATGGTTAGACTTTTCCTCTTTGAAACCAAAGAAACCCTTTGAGACAAACCTCAGTGCATTTTGAGGGGTGACAGGCCCGTCCCCTGCCTCTTTGCCCCTCATACCAGGGTGACTTCGGGCTGAAGGGCGTTTGGAAACCATCTGTGTGGTGCTCATGGAACTGAGAAAGGGAATGTTTCCCTTGACACTTGGAGGCCCCTGAAGGACCATGGCATCTGGGGTTACTTCTCCCAAGCACTGCGCAGCACAGTGCAACATGGGGCTCCGGTTTGCCAGCTTCTGACTCAGTTCCTGCTGTTTCTCTGGGGCTCAGGAGGTGGGAACATCGTGGAGGGCTTCTGCTGCCCTGTGTTGTTGTCTTCTTTATTTTTCTCATTCTGGACACTAAAGTAACAAAAGAGGGAACTCTTAAATGCTGGTTTACTGGGTGGAAAAGATTTTGCATGAGGATTAATGGTGTAAGCATGTGGCTTCCTAATTAAGAAAGAACTTTAGCCCTAGCTGGTTTTGCTCAGTGGATAGAGCATCAGCCTGTGACTGAAGGGTCCCAGGTTCAATTCCAGTCAAGAGCACATGCTCGATCCCCAACAGGGGGCATGCAGGAGGCAGCCAATCAATGATTCTCTCTCATCATTGATGTTTCTTTCTACCTCTCCCTCTCCCTTCCTCTCTGAAATCAATAAAAATATTTTTTAAAAGAACTTTATTTGCCCAATTTGACACAAAGGAGGCCACAGTGGTTCCTCAAAAGAACAATAGTTATTTGTTGAGGATCTCAAGACCTTGGTTGTAAAGTTTGAGCATTTACACTTTCTTTCACCCACAGGTCTTTCTAAGGTCCCAGACAGAATCTCTCTCTGCCAGAGATACTCAGAGGACCATCAAGTCTGCTGGGTATATGGACACGGTCACAGAACAGCTTGCACAGCAGCCTGGACCTGTTTCAGTGCCCTGTGTTTTTTCAGGTCCAACTGCATTGGAGCAGACCTTATCATCTCTCCATAAATTTGCTAGAGTCGCATGCTCCACTGAGGAATCTACTGCCTCTAAAATCCAGAGGCTTACTGCGCACTGTGCCTCCATCATTGTCTCTGCGGGGGCTGGATGACAGCAATTATTTTTTCTTAATATATTTTCACTGATCTCAGAAAAAAAGGGAGAGAGAGAGAGAGAAGCATCAATGATGGGAGAGAATCATCGATTGGCTGCCTTCTGCATGACCACACTGAAGATCCAGCCCACAACCCGGGCATGAGCCCTGACTAGGAATCGAACCATGACCCTCTGGTTCGCAGGCCAATGTTCAACCATGGAGCCACGCTGGCCGGGTGGCAGCAATTATTTTCTACCTCAAAACAGTTACTTCTCCTGCTGAATACCACTGGACACAAAAATATTTCACTGAGTGAGAGGAATTCTGAATTTTAGTCAGATTTCTTCTTTAACTTCTCTCTCTAAAAGTCTAGCACGTCTAGAGTTGGTTCCCACTCACTAGGTCCAGTGAGCCTCATGTCATCTATGTAATGGACCAACAGGAAGTACATCCTGTGGATGGAAAAGACATTCAAGACCTCTGCAAAGAGCATAAAGCTGTAGAGCTGACTCACCCCAGAAGTGAGATAATGAAGGTATATGCTGGCCTTGCCAGCGGAGGGAAGGCAACTTAGATTGAACCATGAAACACAAGGAGGAGGCATTGCCTGCACTGTAACCACATAGGTCCAGCAGCAGCAGCTCAGGTCACCTGTACTTACAGTCTGGGTGAATAAACAACCCTTTTCTATGTTGTTTCCTCTATTTATTTTTCTCCTCCTCCCTTTTCCACTCTTCTTCCTTCTCCTCATTTTTCTTCCTCCTTTTGCACAAGCCAAATCAAAAGCTTACTGAGAGTGTGTTGCAATCGGCACTTCCTGCGTCTTTGAAAACTTTCCTGGTGGCACAAATCTCTTCTATTCATCCAAGTATGTGGTACAGCTTTTCATTTACTACTTACCTAGTTACAGGCAGTTCTAATGGCTTCTGATTAGACTCTCTCATAGTAGCCCTCACTCATCAGTAATGATTATGGGAGATCATTCTGGCATCCCGGTTATTTCAGTCATGCATAGAACCAGGGGCAACTATATAGTGCTCCGCACTCCCCACCTACCGATGCTGTAGCCCAGGACTTAAAACTGCCTTGCTTGGTAGGAGTCTGGGATCAGAGCTGGGCTTGGTAACCTTAGCTATTTGTTCTTTTTTCCTTTCTTAGACACGATTCCACCATAATTATCTGATGGCTGACACCCTACAGCACACCTACTGCTCAGTCTCAACAGATGACTTAGCTGACCCTTGTTGAACAAAGTGTAGGTAAATAAAAATATATTTATGTTATTCAAAACCTGAAAAAAGTATCTCCTCTTTTCTTAAGCGCATGTGGGACTAAGAGAGTTGCTTTAAATATTACTTCAGTATTACAATTTGGGGGGTAACATGGTTAACATGATTATATAAATTTCAGTTGTTCGAGTTTATGGTACAAGATGGCACACGGTATTATGTGCTTACCAGGAAAGTGTGGTCTCCTGTGTCTTCTTCAAGACCATCCTTATCCTTTCTCAGGCTTTTCCTTTTCTTGTAACCACTATGATTTGGGCTGTATAGAAGATATTTTATTTGTTTGTTTTTTTCTTCTGTGTGTGGTTTTATATTCCATAGATGAGGAAAAATATAGAATGTGCCACTTTATCCTCTTGTTTAATGAAATACTCAACTGTGAGAATTTATTATGAGGTATAGTATAGGAGACACAAATATCCTTGTATACTTTTGCCCATTAAGTGAGAACTGTCCAACAAACTTATGCCCAATGTCATTGTGAAGGATCTTCCAATCATGTTTCCTTCATGTCCCTATTTCTGCAAAATAATGGCCAGCACCATGAATCAGTATCTCCTTACACATCTGGTCATTTGTCATCCCTGCCAAGTGAATGTGGAGATGAATAGCCCCCAAATCCACCTGTTGTAAAGGTTTCATTACCCACGATCCTTCACGAATGTCCAGAGAGGGTCGGCGATGCGGCAGCAGCGCACTTTCTGGTGGGTCATCAAATTCATGCAAAATCATTGGTACCCAGGCCTCGACGTTCCTTCCTCTGCCAAAAGGTCATATGGAGCCTTCCATGAGTCCACAGGCCTAGGCTGAGAGAAGGATTCATTGTTGGCAGTAGGGCTGGTGGGAATTTGGACCACCTCTCTATAACTGCTTTGATCCCCCCCAGGTTCGATCTTGTATGGGCTACTTTAAGCTGATGTTGTCTTCTTGTACATGACCTCTTTGTGACCCCCATGGTAGACATCACACCCAGGTCATTATGCATAGTTCAGGTTGCATGGTAACTTGATAGCCCATGGTTTAGCACCTGAGATAATTCTTGGTGACCAATTAGAGCCTATCTTCAGGGCAATTACAGGCCCATGCCATAAATATTAGCTCATCTTAGTTAGTGCTGCTTTGGTCTAAAGAGGGGATGGAAGCCACCAGTGATGCCCAGATGGACCTCAATCAGAGACTGGAAATGGTGCCTCCCCCAGTTCTTTGGGGAGCCAGGGTCTCTATGGAGCTTAGCTTCTAGGGTTACCTCTTGCTTTACTCAAACTCTATAAGAGAGAGGCCCAGGGCTAAGGATGCCTCGGTCTTGGGCCTTGCTCGGACTCTCTAAGAGAGAGTCCAAGGGACTTGCCTGCTAATCCTTTGAGCTTCACTAATATTCTCAAAGAGAGAGGTTGAACTCCACTATTTATTTGTTTGTTTTTTAAATCACTATTGTTGAAAGTATTACATATGTTCCATTTTTCCCCCATTGGCCTCTCCCAGCCCGCTCCCACCCCCCACACCAGGCCTTCATCACCCCATTGTCTGTGTCCATGGGTTAGGCATATAATACATACAAGTTCTTTGGTTGATCTCTTCACACCCACCCATCCTCCCCTGCCTTCCCTCTGAGTTTTAACAGTCTGTTTGATGTTTCTTTGTCTCCAGATCTATTTTTGTTCATCAGTTTATTTTGTTCATTAGATCCCACATATGAGTGAGATCATGTGGTACTTACCTTTCTCTGACTGGTTTATGCCTCTCAGCATAATGCTCTCCAGGTCCATCCATGCTGCTGCAAATGGTAAGAGTTCTTTCTTTTTTACAGCTGTGTAGTACTACATTCTGTAGATGTATCACAGTTTTTAATCCACTCATAGGCACATAGGCTGTTTCCAAATCTTAGCTATTGTAAATTGCACTGCCATGAACATAGGGGTGTAGGTATATGCTTTCTGGTTGGTATTTCGGATTTCTTAGAATATATTCCTAGAAATGGGATCACTGGCTCATATGGCAGTTCCATATTTAATTTTCTGAGGACACTCCATACTATTTTGCACAGTAGCTGCACCAGTATGCATTCCCACCAGCAGTGTTCCCTTTTCTCCATATCTTCGCCAGCACTTGTCATTTGTTGATTTGTTAGTGCTAGCTATTCTGACAGGTTTGAGGTGACACCTCATTGTCATTTTAATTTGCATCTCTTAGATGATTAGTGACTTTGAGCACTTTTTCATATGTCTCTTGGCCTTTTGTATGTCTACTTTGTTTAGGTCCTTTGCCCATTTTTAAATTGGGTTGTTTGTCTTCCTTTTATTAAGTTGTATGAGTTCCTTATATATTTTTGGAATTAACCCCTTATCAGATTTATCATTGGCAAATATGTTCTCCAATGCAGTGGGCTCCCTTTTCATATCATTGATGGTTACTTTTGCTGTGCATAGGCTTTTTATTTTGACATGGTTCCATTTGTTTATTTTCTCCTTAGTTTCTTTTGCCCTAGGAGATGTATCGGTAAACATATTGCTACAAGAGATGTCTTGAGATTTTGCTGCCTATCATTTCTTCTAAGATTTTTATGGTTTCGCAACTTACATTTCAGTCTTTTATCCATTTTGAGTTTATTCTTGTGTATCGTGTAAGTTGGTAGTCTACTTTTATTTTTTATTTTTTGCATATACCTGTCCAGTTTTCCCAATCCATATATTGAAGACACAGTCTCTACTACATTGTATGCTCTTGCCTCCTTTGTCAAATATTAATTGAGTGTAATGGCTTGGGTAGATTTTCTGGGGTCTTTGTTCTGTTTCATTGATCTATATGCCTATTCTTATGCCAGTACCAGGCTGTTTTGAGTACAGGGACTTTGTAGTATAACTTGATACCTGAAATTTTGATTCCTCCAATTTTGTTCTTCTTTCTCAAGATTTTCCATGGCCATTCGGCGTATTTTTTTGGTTCCATATAATTTTTGGACTGTTTGTGCTAGACTTTTGAAATATGCTGTAGGTATTTTAATAGGAATTGCATTGAATCTGTAGATTGCCTTGGGTAGTATGGACTTCTTAATGATGTTGATTCTACCAATCCATGAACATGGTATATTCTTCTACTTGCTTATATCTTCCTCTCTTTTTTCAACATCCTCTAGTTTTCCAAGGATAGGTCTTTGGCCTCCTTGGTTAAGTTTATTGCTAGGTATCTTAATTTTTGTTGCAATGGTAAATGGGATTGTTTGGTTTATCTTTTGGAGAGTTCAGACTCATTGATGCTGCTTTGACTTGCAGTCTTTCAGTGTGATCAGATCTACCATGAGTTTGGTGGTTGCATTCCCTGCATCACGTGGGTATCCATATAGACCCCATCACATTTAGATTTTTCCATTGAGAGGTTTCAATTTCCAATGTCTAGCCTTCATAGAAGCGTCAACACACAGCTCTTCAAACATGCCATTTCCACTCTTAAATATATTTTGCCATGTATTGGTGAAAATTATGCCAGGTGTACATGCACAGAGTTTGGAATAGGACTCTGATGACCAATCCACTCTAACATTCTCCCTTCCATAAAATTTTGAACTGCTTTTTCTTTATTAAAAACAGAGACAGTGGGCATTTCCATGTCACATTTATTGGGCCATGATTCAATGCATTTGTCAGCCAATCATCCCTATAAACTTTTAGAGCCTTTTCTAATCACCCACTCTGAAAATGTAAATGCAGAGTCTCTGTCTGGTGAGCTAAAATTAATACATTTCCTCTCATCTAAATTTATGTACCTTGTAACATTATTTCCACACATATTCTATACTTTTCTGCTTGTGTAAATTATTGTACTCGTGTAGTTCTTCCAAAGAGTAGCACATTTCCTCAAGGGTCACATTTCATCCTTCACCTTTAATGTCCTGCTGAGAGTTGCAGTTGGCAACTGCCACAGGAGACGTCACTGCCATTATTACCCTTGTGTGCTTCTTCTTTTTTTGCACACTTTTCCTGTCCATGACAAATCATGAATTATTCTAGTTTTCTTCCTTATCAGTTACAACTGTACTTTCCAATTTTCCTCATATTTTGTTGAGCCGTTGAAAAAGTAATCTGTTCATGTCCTGAATCTCTTCAATCTGATTCTGGATATAAATTAAATGCTGTGCAAGAGCATATCTATGTCTGCTGCAGGGGACCACTTGGAAATTTTTCAGAATCTATGTTATTACCACAGACATGGGAACTAGAATGCAGGAAACGCATTGGATTGCCCAGTGCTCTTCACTCCCCAGCTACTGAAGCTGTAGCCCAGTATTTGGAAATTGCCTTGCTTGGCAGGAGTCTGGATTCAGAGCTGGGTTTGATAACATTATGAATCTTTTTTATTTTTCTAAGCACTACTCATCACTAACTGTCTGATGGCTAACACCATGCTGCCCATGTTCTATTACCAAGTCTCAGGTGATTATCCTCATTCTGGTTGAACAAATTGTAGATAAACAAAAATGTGTTTATCCAAAAACAGAAAAGTATCTTCTTTTCATGAACAAGAGTGGGAGGTAATGTGGTTAATAATATTAAATAAATGTCATATTATGACTCTATAGTACAACATAGCATAATCCATTATGTGCTCACCTCCCAAAGTCTAGCCTCCTCTGTCCTCTTGTATTTGACCCCTTTACCTCCTTCATGTTTTCCCCCTCTTGTACCCACCATGATTTCATTTCTATGTGGGAGGTTTTGCTTGTTTGTTTGTGGTTTTACATTCCATATATGAGGGAATATATAGAATGTGCCACTTTATCTTATTTTTTTAAATAGATATATTTTTTATTTATTTTGGAGAGGAAGGGAGAGGGAGAGATAGAGATAGAAACATCAAGATGAGAGAGAATCATTGATTTGCTGCCTCTTGCATGCATCCTACTGGGGATTGAGCCTGCAACCTTGGCATATTCCCTTGATCAGAATCGAACCCAGGACCCTTCTGTTCACAGGCCGATGCTCTACCCACCAAGCCAAACCTTCTAGGACCACTTTCTATTCTTGATTAATGAAATCCTCAACTGTGAGAATTCACTGTTATAAACAGTATATGCGACACAAATATCTGTATTTCATGCCCATTGTTTGAGAACACTCTAAGAAACTTCTGCCCAAATGTCATTGGGAATGATCTTCCAATAATGTGTCTTCCATGTCTCTGACTACAATTGCAAGATCATGGCTGGAGCCATGAATCAGAATCTGATTGCAAATCTGGTCACTTGTCATCTAAACAAAGAGAATGAGGCCCCAAGCTCGGCCCATTGCTATGGTTTCATTACCACTGTTCTTCACAAATATCCAGAATAGCCTGTTGTATCGCAGCAGTGCAGTTTCTCGTTGGATATTGACATCATGCAAAGTTACTCCACAACTTTCCTTCCTCTGTTAGCAGGTCATAGGGAGCCTTCCATGAGCCCACAAATCTAGGCTAAAAGAAGGAATTGTTGTTGGGCAGTAGGGCCCAAGGGCAATTGGGACACCTCTTATATAACCGCTCTGATTTTCCAAGGTCCTGTCATATATGTACTATTTTAAATTCATGTAGTCTTCCTGTGTGTGGCCTCTTTGGGACTCTGTGAGTGACATCAGACAGCCAGGTTGCATGGTAACTTAGTGGCCCATAGTTAAGCACTTCCTTTTTGAAACCCAGATAACTCTTTCAGAAAAGTCACAGGCCATCATCAGTGTGAGTACAGCACCTTACCCTCTATCTGCTTCTTAAGGCTAGGGCTGCTTAGGCCTAAGGAGGGGATGGAAGCCACCAGGGATACCCAAGTGGACCTCAGCCAGAAATCTTGCCCCTTCAGTCCTCTAGGGACCCTGGCTCTCTATGGGGCTTGGCCTCTAAGAACTTACTGACTCTTTAGAAGTTTCTAAGAGAGGCCCAGGGCCAAGGTTGCCAGGGCCCTGGGCCTTGTTAGGAATCTCTGATAGAGAGACCAAGGGAGTAGTGTGCCAAGGGCCTCCTAACACTCGCTGAGAGAGAGGCCCAGGGCCCAGTCTGCCATTGCTTAAGACTTTGCCTGTATTCTCCCTGAGCAAGGCTTGGCCCTTTGGTGATAGGCTCAGTTATGTGGGGCTAGGCTGGGCTCTCCAAGTGTGGAGGTTTGGCTCAGAGGCTGTGATTCTAGGCTAGACTTTGAGGCTAGCACTGCCTTTAATGACGTCCTGCTGCACATTGAAAGTCACAGAACCTTAATATCTGTGGGACAGTGTTCAAAGAGCTGGTAACTGATTAGGATCGTGTTTATAATATTTATAATTCAGACACAACACTTAGAATACATGTTTGTAGAACCTTAATATCTGTGAGGCAGTGTTGAAACACTGAGAATTCGTGTTCAAAGATGAATTTATATGTCAGTCTCAATGAGTTGGCATTTTGTGAGGAAAGTTGTTTACAAAACAAAGAATTCATGTTCACAGAACACAGTTAACTGTATGAAAGTGCTTAGAACTCTCAGAACTCACCAGGGAAACTTTTTGGAATGTGCTTGAAACACTTGGAATACAAGTTTTTAGAACCTTAATATCTGTGGGGCTGTGTTGAAGCACTGAGAATTCGAGTCCAAAGGCACATTTGTAAGTCAGTATCAATGAGTAGATGTTTTTCTAAGCAAGTTTTTCACAATCCTAAGAATTCATATTCATAGAAATCCGTTAACTGTTTGCAAGTGCTTAGAACTATCAAAATTCACTATGCTAGACCAGGGAAACGTTTTGGAATGTGCTTGAAACAATTGGAATACAAGATTCTAGAACCTCAATACCTGTGGGCAGTGTCTTAACACTGGGACAATCTAAATAAATGTCTTGACGTTTTTGGAAGAAAGTTGGTTGACACAAAAATTAAATTTCATAAAGCTGATTACCACTTTAAAGTATTCAAAACTCTTAGAAATCACAATGGTGGGAATAATTTACGTTTAAAGAGCTGGTATATATGGAAAACGCTCTATAAACACTAGGAATTCACAATGAATGAGCTTGAATGACTGGACAAAAGTGAATCAAACTCTGAGAATTCACAAGGATTGACTGGGGAAATATTTAGCAATGTGCTTGAAACACTAGGAATACATGTTAATAGAGCCTTAATATCTGAAGGACAATGGTTAATCACTGGGAAATCGTGTTCAAAGAGCTGAGATGTGAGTGCGATACTGTTTACATTTATAATTCAGTCTCAATGTGTTAACGTTTTTGAAAGAAGGTTAAACACTTAAACATTCATTTTATTTTTCTTTCTTTTTTATTATTTATTTATTTATTTTATTAATTAATGTATTATATGTGTACATATCTTACCATTGCCCCCCCACCCCACTCCCATACATGCCCTGATCCCCCCCCCCCAATGTTTGGCATCCGTTGGTTATTCTTATATGCATGCATATAAGTCCTTCGGTTGATCTCTTATTTTCCCCACCTCTCCCTAACCTTTCCGCTGTAATTTCACAGTCTGTTTGAGGCTGTACTGCCTCTGTATCTATCTTTTTGTTCATCAGTTTATAATGTTTTTAATTATCCACAAATGAGTGAGATCATGTGGTATTTTTCTTTCATTGGCTAGCTTATTTCACTTAGCATAATGTTCTCCAATTCCATCCAGGTTGCTACAAATGGTAAGAATTCCTTCTTTTTTATGGCAGTGTAGTATTCCATTGTGTGGATGTACCAGGGTTTTCTGATCCAGTCATCTACTGACGGGCACTTAGGCTGTTTCCAAATCTTAGCTATTGTAAATTGTGCTGCTATGAACATAGGGGTGCATATATCCTTTATGATTGGTGTTTCCAGTTTCTTAGGATATATTCCTAGGAGAGGGATTACTGGGTCAAAAGGGAGTTCCGTTTTCAGTTTTTCGAGGAAACTCCATACTGTTCTCCACAGTGGCTGCACCAGTCTGCATTCCCACCAGCAGTGCACGAGGGTTCCTTTTTCTCTGCATCCTCGCCAACACTTGTTGTTTGTTGATTTGTTGATGATAGCCATTCTGACAGGTGTGAGATGGTATCGCATTTTCGTTTTGATTTGCATCCCTCAGATAATTAGTGACTTTGAGCATGTTTTCATGTGCCTCTTGGCCTTCCTTCTGTCTTCTTTCAAAAAGATTCTATTTAGGTCTGTTGCCCATTTTTTATTGGATCATTTATCTTCCTTTTATTAAGTTGTATAATCTGCCTGTAGATGTTGGAGATTAAACCTTTATCAGTGATAACATTTGCAAATATGTTCTCCCATACAGTGGGGTTTCTTGTTGTTTTGTTGATGGTTCTTGTTTTTTTTCTGTGAAAAAGCTTTTTATTTTGATGTAGTCCCATTTGCTTATTTTCTCCTTGGCTTCCATTGCCCTAGAGGCAGTATCAGTGAAGAAGTTCTTTCGGCATATGTCTGAGATTTTGCTGCCTGTGGATTCCTCTAGTATTTTTATGGTTTCGCATCTTACGTTTAAGTCCTGTACCCATTTTGAGTTTATTTTTGTGTATGGTGTAAGTTGGTGGTCTAGTTTCATTTTTTTGCATGAATCTGTCCAATTTTCCCAACACCATTTACTGAAGAGACTGTCTTGACTCCATTGTATGCTCATGTCTCCTTTGTCAAATATTAATTGTGCATAGTGGTTTGGGTCGCTATCTGGATTCCCTGTTCTATTCCATTGATCTATATGTCTGTTCTTGTGCCAGTACCAGGCTGTTTTGAGAACAGTGGCTTTGTAATACAGCTTGAAATCTGGTATTGAGATCCCTCCTACTTTATTCTTCTTTCTCAGGATTGCTGTGGCTATTCAGGGTCTTTTTTCATTTCAGATGAATTTTTTGGGAGTTCTTTCTAGGTCTGTGAAATATGCCATTGGTATTTTAATGGTGAGTGCATTGAATCTATAGATTGCTTTGGGTAGTATGGACATTTTAATGATGTTGATTCTACCCATCCATGAACATGGTATGTTTTTCCATCTGTTTACGTCTTCCTCTATCTCTTTTTTCAGTGTCCTGTAGTTTTCCGCGTATAGGTCTTTTACCTCCTTGGTTAGGTTTATTCCTAGATATCTTAATTTTTTTGGTGCGATGGAAAATGGGATTGCTTTTTTAGTCTCTCTTTCTGTAAGTTCACTGTTGGTGTATAGAAATGCCATAGATTTCTTGGTGTTAATTTTGTATCCTGCTACATTGCCAAATTCATTTATTAAGTCTGTTAGTTTTTTGATGGAGTCTTTTGGGTTTTCTATGTACAGTATCATGTCATCTGCAAATAAGGACAGCTTTACTTCTTCTTTTACAATTTGGATGCCTTTTATTTCTTCTTCTTGTCTAAATGCAATGGCTAATACTTCCAGTACTATGTCAAACAGGAGTGGTGAGAGTGGGCATCCCTGTCTTATTCCTGTTCTTAGGGGAAATGGTTTTAATTTTGGCCCATTGAGTATGATGTTAGCTGTGGGTTTAGCATATATAGCTTTTATTATGTTGAGGTATGATCCTTTTATTTTCACCTTGTTGAGAGTTTTTATGAAACATTTATTTTTATAGGGCTCAGATACCTGTATGAAAATGTGCAAACTCTCAGAGATCAAAATGACACACCAGGGAAATGTCTAGGAAGGTGTCGGAATACGTTTTAGAACCTTAATACCTCTAGAGCACTGTTGAAATACTGAGAATATGTATTCAAAGAGCGGTGAAAGGTAGGATAGTCTTTAAAATAGTAATCACTCACGTTGAAAGAGCTGCTATATCTGGAAAAAAGCTGTATAAACACTTGGAATTAAGAATGAAGGAGAATAAGAGAATAATGGTGGCGGAATAGACAGATGTGTTCCGAGCCTTGTCCCAGAGCAGAAAGAAAGAACAGCTGAGGGTTGCACGAGGAGTGTTTGTTGGCAAGTTGGGGGACAGCTGAACTCCAGAAGAAGGTGGGGGACTGCTAGACGGGTTCCCCTGACCGGACAGCCCCAACTGTGCCTGGGTCCCCTCCTGGAGCTGCGGGCTTGGTCGCGGAGTCTGCACCATCTTGAACCGGAAAGTGGAGCTTATCGGAAGCCTAAGAATCCACAACTGCGGCACCCACGGAACAGCTGCGAGCCCCAGAACAACCCTCCCCAATTCGTGCGAACACACGGGTTCAGAGGAGCTCTACAATCCACCACGGAAAGGTCAGATTTCTCCTGGGATAAGGTGAGGTCTCTGGTCCCGGCGGGAGAGAGGAACGTGCGTTTTGCGGGAGCTGGAGGACCAGGGAAGTCTGAGCCTAGAAAAATCCGTGGCTGTCGGGACTGGCGTGATCTGTGAATGTGGAAGGGGGTCCTCAGAGCTGCTAACAAAAGGGCTTTCTAAAAAGCAACCCATTTTGATCTGAAGTGCAGGGACACCCTAAGAATTTCAGGCTGCCTAGACTTACTCACAGCCCCGGAGTTCGCTGGGTGCCTAGACTTAGGGGCAGCCCCAGAGTTCGCACATTTAAGCTTTTTCCTCTTGAAATTCTTGCTTCTGATTACTAAGCCCAATACATAGGATCACCCAGTTGGGGACACCCTGGGAGACTGCAGGGGAAAGTTGTTTTTCTGGAACCTGGGGATCGGAGCGGGGAGTGACCATCAGAGAGCCAGCTCTGAGGCAGCCCACTGTCACAAACCAGTAGTGAGTGCCACAGGGAAAGAAGGCTCTAACACTGCCTAGAGAGGCCATAGATAGACCCGGAAGTCAATCCAGAAACTCTGCCACCCAGGGGCTGAATCGCAAATTGACTCCTGTGTAATCAAAAATAAAGCAATACAAGAAATTAAGACACACCGCCTGCTTAAAATTAGGACTGGCTTACAACACTGAAGAGCAGTGGAACGTAGGGAACTGCAATACTGTCCAGACTGAGAAAGAGGCGTGCCAAACAGAACAAAAGAGGAAGTGAATGACCTTCACTACTCCACATTTTATTTTTAATTTATTTATTTTTATTTTTTTATTTTCATTTTTTTGCATCTTTTACTCAAGAAACTAACTTTTTTTTCTTTTTTCATCACTTGATTTTACCTTTTTAATTATTACATTTTTATTTTCCATCCGTATTAATACTGCTATTTTATCTTTTTTTCTTAAAGTGTCATTTTATTTTCTCTTCATTTGATTTTGGGATTAGTGTTCTACATTCTATTTTTATCTTTCCTTTAGCATCGTTTTACTCTATCTCAACTCTACCTTTATGCCATCACTCTCTTCCTAACCTTCCCCCTTCCAGTGTCCTGTTTATCTTACCCCTTTCCTGCTTTAGATTTTCCCTGTTCTTTCTGTTTACCCCTTGTTAAAATTTCACCCTACTTACATATCCAATCTCCAATCCCCTGCTCCAAGTCCATACACACCTCTCTCTTCGCTGTCTTAACTATCCAAAAAATTGTTTTTTTCTCTGTCCTTTTGTTGTTGTTCGCATGAATGTAGATTATATCTAATTTTTATGCTTTTTTGTGACATTGTTTTGCTTATTCTTCTTTTGTTTATTTTTTGTTTGTTTTGTGCTTCAGCTTTCCCTTGCCTCACTCAATATTGGTTGGTGTAGTAGTTTGTATTAATCCCCAGGCACTTGTTGCTGGCATTTGCTGGGATTAGTGATTGTTCTATTGGAGTTTTATCCCCAATATATATAGTCTGTTCCTCTTCCTCTCTTAGTCTCTTTCTTGTCTCTCTTACTTTATTTTTTTTCTTTTTTCTTTTTCTTTTTTTTTCTTTCCCTTTTCCCAATTTCATTTTGACACTCCTTTCTTTTTTTTCTTCTTTCTTTCTTTTTCCTCTTCTTCTTTCTCTCCTATCACCCAATTTACCTTTCTCTGGCGGTCACCTTTATTGGAGGTTATTAATATCGTGAATACATTTCTGTTCAGTGCATTGTGAGTTGTACCTGGTAGTGCTGTATTTTGTGCCTTTAAATCAACGCAGGAGAGAGAGAACTACATAACCAGACACCCAGAGAAGAGAGACCATAGGGAGACAAAGAAACAGCCCGCATATGAAAGAAAAGCAGGCATCACCAGAAAAGGAAGTAAATGAAATGGAGGCAAGCAACCTTCCAGAAAAAGAATTCAGAGAAATGGTCATAAGGTGGCTGAAAAGAATGAAAGACAAATTCGACAATATGAGCAAGAACCAAGAGGAAATGAAGAAGAACCAAGAAGAAATGAAAAATGACATTGCTGCTGTAAAGAACTCAATAGAAAGCATCAAGAGTAGACTAGAAGAAGCAGAGGACCGCATCAGTGAGCTAGAAGACAAGATGGGAAAAAATACCCAAGTAGAGCAACTTCTAGAAAAAAAAAATAAAAGGCAGGAGGAGAGCCTAAGGGAACTTTGGGACAACACGAAACAAAACAACATCCGCATTATAGGGGTTCCAGAAGGAAAGGAAGCTGAGCAAGGAATAGAAAACCTCTTTGAAGAAATAATGACAGAAAATTTCCCTGATATAGGGAAGAAAAAACCCACATAAATCCAAGAAGCCCACAGAGTCCCAAGCAAAATGAACCCCAAAAGACCGACGCCAAGACACATTATAATTAAATTAGCAAACATCAACGACAAAGTAAGAATCTTAAAAGCGTCAAGAGAGAGACGGAAAGTTAACTATAAAGGAACCCCCATCAGACTAGCAACTGATTTCTCAACAGAAACTCATCAGGCCAGAAGGGAATGGAATGAAATATACAAAGTCATGCAAAGGAAGGGTCTGAATCCAAGAATACTGTACCCAGCAAGGCTATCAATCAATATTGAAGGTGAAATCAGGAACTTCACAGACAAAGAAGGACTAAGGGAATTTATTACCACCAAACCAGCAATGCAAGAAATGCTAAAGGGTCTGCTGTAAAAAAAAAAAAAAAAAAGAAGAAAGAAATAGGAAGCGAAGAAGGAACACAGGGGTAAAGAATAGGAATGGCGACAAATAAGTACCTATCAATAATAACTTTAAATGTAAATGGATTAAATGCCCCAATCAAAAGACATAAGGTAACGGATTAGATAAGAAAACACGACCCATATATCTGCTGTATACAAGAAACCCACCTCAGGAAAAAAGACGCACACAGACTGAGGGTGAATGGATGGAAAAAGGTTTTCCAGGCAAATGGAACTGAAAAAAAAGCTGGGGTAGCAATACTTATATCTGACAAATTAGATCTCAAAGTGAAGGACATAACAAGAGATAAGGAAGGCCACTTCATAATACTAAAGGGAGCAATCCAACAAGAAGAAATAACTCTGGTAAACATATATGCACCCAATACAGGAGCACTCAAATACATAAAAAAACTCCTGGAGGATATCAAGGGAGAGATTGACAGCAACACAATCATAGTAGGAGACTTTAATACCCCACTATCACCATTGGACAAATCCTCTAAACAAAAAATCAGCAAAGAAACATCAATCCTAAATGACTCACTAGACCAGATGGAATTAATTGACATCTTCAGAACATTTCACCCCAAAGCCACAGAATATACATTCTTCTCAAGTGCACATGGGTCATTTTCAAAGATAGACCATATGTTGGGACATAAGCAAAGTCTCTTCAAATTCAAGAAGATAAAAATCATATCAAGCATCTTCTCAGGCCACAGTGGCATAAAACTGGAAATCAACTACAATAAAAACAACCCAAAGAAATCAAACACATGGAGACTAAACAGCATGCTATTAAACCATGACTGGGTTACCAGAGAGATCAAAGAAGAAATAAAAAACATCATGGCAACAAATGACAATGAAAACACTACAATCCCAAATCTATGGGACACAGCGAAAGCAGTCTTGAGAGGGAAGTTCATAACTCTACAAGCCTACTGCAAAAAAACCAGAAACAATGGTAATAAATTACCTAACCCAACAACTCAAAGAGTTAGAAAAAGAGCAACAAGAAAAGCCCAGTGTAAGCAGAAGGAAGGAAATAATAAAGATCAGAGCAGAGATAAACGACATAGAGACCAAAGAAACAAAACAAAAGATCAACAAAACCAAGAGCTGGCTCTTTGAAAGGATAAACAAGATTGATGAACCTCTAGCCAGGCTCACCAAGAAGCAAAGAGAGAGGACCCAAATAAGCAAGATCAGAAATGAAAGAGGTGAAATAACAACAGATCCCGCCGAAATACAAAGGATTGTTAAAAAATACTACGAACAACTCTATTCCAACAAACTGGACAACCTGGAGAAAATGGACATATTCCTAGAAAAATATAACCTTCCAAAACTCAATCAGGAAGAATCTAAACAGCTCAACATGCCAGTAACTATGGAGGAAATTGAAGCAGTCATCAAAGAGCTTCCAGCAAACAAAAGCCCGGGGCCAGACGGCTTCACAGGAGAGTTTTACCAAACATTCAAGGAAGAACTAAAACCTATCCTCCTCAGACTATTCCAAAAAATTCAAGAGGAAGGAACGCTTCCAATCTACTTCTATGACAACACAATGAAGGAGAATTACAGGCCAATATCCCTCATGAATGCAGATGCCAAAATCCTCAACAAAATGCTAGCAAATCGGATCCAGCAGTACATCAGAAAGATCATACACCATGACCAAGTAGGGTTTATCCCAGGAATGCAAGGATGGTACAATATCACCAAATCAATAAATGTTATACATCACATAAACAAATTGAGAGATAAAAATCACATAGTCATATCAATTGATGCAGAAAAAGCATTTGACAAAACCCAACACCCTTTCTTGATAAAAACTCTCAACAAGGTGGGAAGAGAACGATCATACCTCAACATAATAAAAGCTATATATGATAAACCCACAGCTAACATCATACTCAATGGGCAAAAACAAAAGCATTTCCCCTAAGAACAGGAACAAGACAGGGATGCCCACTCTCACCACTCCTGTTTGACATAGTACTGGAAGTATTAGCCACTGCAATTAGACAAGAAGAAGAAGTAAAAGGCATCCAAATTGGAAAAGAAGAAGTAAAGCTGTCCTTATTTTCAGATGACATGATATTGTACATAAAAAACCCGAAAGACACCATTAAAAAACTAACAGACTTAATAAATGAATTTGGCAATGTAGCAGGATACAAAATTAACGCCAAGAAATCTATGGCATTTCTATACACCAACAGTGAACTTACAGAAAGAGAGACTAAAAAAGCAATCCCATTTTCCATCGCACCAAAAAAATTAAGATACTTAGGAATAAACCTAACTAAGGAGGTAAAAGACCTATACGCGGAAAACTACAGGACACTGAAAAAAGAGATAGAGGAAGACGTAAACAGATGGAAGAACATACCATGTTCATGGATGGGTAGAATCAACATCATTAAAATGTCCATACTACCCAAAGCAATCTATAGATTCAATGCACTCCCCATTAAAATACCAACAGCATATTTCACAGACCTAGAAAGAACTCTCCAAAAATTCATCTGGAATGAAAAAAGACCCTGAATAGCCACAGCAATCCTGAGAAAGAAGAATAAAGTAGGAGGGATCTCAATACCAGATTTCAAGCTGTATTACAAAGCCACTGTTCTCAAAACAGCCTGGTACTGGCACAAGAACAGACATATAGATCAATGGAATAGAATAGGGAATCCAGATAGCGACCCAAACCACTATGCACAATTAATATTTGACAAAGGAGGCATGAGCATACAATGGAGTCAAGACAGTCTCTTCAATAAATGGTGTTGTGGAAATTGGACAGATACATTCAAAAAAATGAAACTAGATCACCAACTTACACCATACACAAAAATAAACTCAAAATTGTTACAGGACTTAAATATAAGACGGGAAACCATAAAAATACTAGAGGAATCCACAGGCAGCCAAATCTCAGACATATGCCAAAAGAACTTTTTCTCTGATACTGCCCCTAGGGCAATGGAAGCCAAAGAGAAAATAAACAAATGGGACTATATCAAAATAAAAAGCTTTTGCACAGCAAAAGAAACCATCAACAAAACAACAAGAAACCCCACTGTATGGGAGAACATATTTGCAAATGTTATCACTGATAAAGGTTTAATCTCCAACATCTACAGGCAGATTATACAACTTAATAAAAGGAAGATAAATGATCCAATAAAAAATGGGCAACAGACCTAAATAGAATCTTTTTGAAAGAAGACAGAAGGAAGGCCAAGAGGCACATGAAAACATGCTCAAAGTCACTAATTATCTGAGGGATGCAAATCAAAACGAAAATGCGATACCATCTCACACCTGTCAGAATGGCTATCATCAACAAATCAACAAACAACAAGTGTTGGCGAGGATGCAGAGAAAAAGGAACCCTCGTGCACTGCTGGTGGGAATGCAGACTGGTGCAGCCACTGTGGAGAACAGTATGGAGTTTCCTCAAAAAACTGAAAATTGAACTCCCTTTTGACCCAGTAATTCCACTCCTAGGAATATATCCTAAGATACTAGAAACACCAATCAGAAAGGACATATGCACTCCTTTGTTCATAGCTGCACAATTTACAATAGCTAAGATTTAGAAACAGCCTAAGTGCCCGTCAGCAGATGACTGGATCAGAACACTATGGTACATCTACACAATGGAATACTATGCTGCCATAAAAAAGAAGGTATTACTACCATTGGTAGGCACCTGGATGGAATTAGAGAACATTATGCTATGTGAAATAAGTCAGTCAATGAAAGAAAAATACCACATGATCTCACTCATTTGGGGATAATGAAAAACATTATAAACTGATGAACAAAAAGATAGATACAGAGGCAGTAAAGCATCAAACAGACTGTCACATTACAGCGGTAAAGTTAGGGAGAGGTGGGGAAATAAGTGATCAACCAAAGGACTTACATGCATGCATATAAGAGTAACCAATGGATGCAAAACATTTGGGGGTGAGGGCATGTATGGGAGTGGGGTGGGGGGGCAATGGTAAGATATGTACACATATAATACCTTAATAAAAAAAAAGAATGAAGGAGCTTGAATTACTGGACAAAAGTGAATCAAACACTGTGAATTCACAATGATAGACTATGGAAATATCTAGGAATGTACTCGAAACACTAGGTACACCTGTGCATATGTGATTGACACTGTTTAATCACTGGAAAATTGTGTTCAAAGAGTAGAGAACTGAGTAGGATACGGGTTACATTTATAATTCAGTCTCAATGTGTTGGGGATTTTAAAAGAAGGTTGGTTAAATATTTAAACATTCATTTACATAAGGCTCAAATACCTTAAATAGTTATTATCATACAGTTGATATGACAATTTAAGTTTAGGGTTAGGGTTAGGATTACCGTGAGGTTTAGGGACAGGGTAAGAGTTAAGGTTAGAGTTATGGTGTATAAACATTTGGAATTTACCATGAATGAGGTTGAATCAGTGGACAAAAGTGAATCACACACTGAGAATTCACAATGATAGACTAGGGAAATATTTGGGAATATGATTCATATACTAGAAATACAGGATTAAAGAGCTTTTGTATCGGTAGGAAACTGTTTAGTCACAGGGAAATTGTGTTGAAGACCTGGGAACTGAGGTGGATACTGATCTTTTAAATTCAGTCTAAATGTGTTGGCGTTTTTGAAAGAAGGTTGGTTAAATATTTAAACATTCATTTTCATAATGCTCAGATATCTTAAATAGTTATTATCATACAGCAGATATGACAGTTTAAGGTTAGTGTTAGAGTTAGGACACAATTTACTCAGTGGAAAATCGTGTTCAAAGAGCTGAGCACTCAGTTGGACACTGCTTACATTTATAACTTAGTCTAAATGACGTAGCATTTTTGAAAAAAGATTTTTAAACACTTAAACATTCATTATCTTAGGGCTCACATACCTGTATGAAAATCTTAAAACTCTCACAGGTACAAATGAGAGACCAGGGAAAAGTCTAGGAATGTGTCAGAAACACTTGGAATACGAATTAGAACCGTAATACCGCTAGAGCAATGTTGAAATACCGAGAATTTGTATTCAAAGAGCTGTGAAAGGTAGGATAGTCTTTAAAATAGTAATCACTCACATAAAAGGGCTGCTGTAGATGGAAAAATGTTATAGAAACACTTGGAATTAACAATGAAAGCTTGAATTACAAGACAGTAATGAATCAAACTGAGAATTCACAGTGATAGACTGGGGAAATATTTAGAGTAAGGCTTCATACACTAGAATTACTTGATCAGAGATCTTTAATATCTGAAGGACACAATTTACTCACTGGGAAATCGTGTTCAAAACGCTGAGAGGTGAGTGCCATAATGTTTATATTTATTATTCTGTCAAAATGAGTTGGAGTTTTTAAGTTAAACACTTAAATCTTCGCTTTCATGGATCGATATAACAGCATGAAAGTATTCAAAATTCTTAGGAACCAAATGATAGTTATTCTAGTGTACAAAGTAGTAATAATTAAGATGAAAGAGTTCTTATATATAGGGAATGGCTGTATAAACACGTGGATTTCATAATAAATGAGCTAGAATCTTTACAAAATAGTAAACCAAACTGACAGTTAACATTGATAGACAAGGGAAATATTTAGGAATGTGCTTCATATACTAGGAATACAGGATAAAAGAGCTTTTGTATGGGAAAGAAACTGTTTAGTCACTGGGAAATTGTGTTGAAGACCTGGGAACTGAGGAGGATACTGATCTTTTAAATTCAAACTAAATGTGTTGGCGTTTTTGAAAGAAGGTTGGTTAAATATTTAAACATTCATTTTCATAATGCTCAAATATCTTAAATAGTTATTATCATACAGCTGATATGACAGTTTAAGGATAGTGTTAGAGTTAGGACACAATTTACTCGGTGGAAAATCGTGTTCAAAGAGCTGAGAACTGAGTTGGACACTAGTTGCATTTATAATTTAGTCTAAATGCGTTGGCGTTTTCGAAAGGTTGGTTAAACATTTAAACATTCATTATCTTAGGGCTCACATACCTGTATGAAAATCTTAAAACTCGCACAGGTACAAATGAGAGACCAGGGAAAAGTCTAGGAATGTGTCAGAAACACTTGGAATACGTCGTAGAACCTTAATATCTCTAGAGCACTGTTAAAATACTGAGAATGTATATTCAAACAGCTGTGAAAGGTAGGATAGTCTTTTAAATAATAATCACTCACATTAAAAGGGCTGGTGTAGATGGAAAAATGCTATAGAAACACTTTGAATTAACAATGAAAGCTTGAATTACAAGACAGTAATGAATCAAACTGAGAATTCACAGTGATAGACTAGGGACATATTTAGAGTAGGGCTTCATACACTAGAATTACTTGTTCAGAGATCTTTAATATCTGAAGGACACAATTAAGCCACTGGGAAATCGTGTTCAAAAAGCTGAGAGGTGAGTGCCATAATGTTTATATTTATTATTCTGTCAAAATAAGTTGGAGTTTTTAAGTTAAACACTTAAATCTTCGCTTTCATGGATCGATATAACAGCATGAAAGTATTCAAAACTCTTAGGAATCAAAATGATAGTTATTCTAGTGTTCAAAGTAGTAATAATTTACGTTAAAAGAGCTCTTATATATAGGGAATGGCTGTATAAACACGTGGAATTTATAATGAATGAGCTAGAATCTCCACAGAATAGTGAATCAAACTCTAACAATTCACGTTGATAAACAAGGGAAATATTTAGGAATGTGCTTCATATACTAGGAATACAAGATTAAGGAGCTTTTGTATCAGAAGGATACTGTTTGGTCACTGGGAAATTGTGTTGAAGACCTGGGAACTGAGGTGGATACTGATTACTTTGAAATTCAGTCTAAATGTGTTGATGTTTTTGAAAGAAGGTTGGTTAAACACTTAAACATTCATTTTCTTAGGGCTCACATACCCGTATGAAAATGTTCAGACTCTCAGAGCTACGAATGACAGACCAGGGAAATGTCTAGGAATGTGTCGGAAACAATTGGAATATGTCTGTGGAACCTTCAACCCTCCAGAGCAAAGTGGTAATGCCGAGAATTTGTATTCAAAGAGCTGTGAAAGGTAGGATAGTGTTTAAAATAGTAATCACTCACGTTAAAAGAGCTGGTATATATGGAAAAATGCTGTATAAATACTTGAAATTCACAATGAAGGAGCTAGAAACAGTGGAAAAAAGTCAATAAAATGCAGAATTCACAATGATAGTCAAGGGAAATATTTAGGAATGTACTTGCAACACTAGGTATACCTGTTCATAGAGCCATAATATCTGATGGACACTGTTTAATCACTGGGAAATTGTGTTCTAAGAGTAGACAACTGATTTGGATACTGGTTACATTTATAATTCATTCTCAATGAATTGGCGTTTTTGAAAGAAGGTAGGTTATACATTTTAACATTCATTTTCTTAGGGCTCATAGTTTAAATAATTATTTTCATACATCTGATATGACAGTTTAGAGTAAGGGTTAGGGTTAGGGTTAGGGCTAGGGGTAGGGTTAGGGTTATTGTTAGGGCTAGGGCTAGGGTTAGGGTTAGGGATAGCGTTAGGTCTAGGGTTAGGGTTAGGGTTAGGGTTAGGGTTAATGCTAGGGTTGGGTTAGAGCTAGGGCTAGGTTTAGGGTTAGAGTTAGGGTTAGGGTTAGGGTTAAAGTTAGGGTTAGGGTTAGGGTTAGGGTTAGGGTTAGGGTTATGGATAGGGTTAAGGCTTGGGTTTGCACTCGGTTTAGGGCTAGTATTATGGTTAGTGTTATGCCTAAGACTAGGGAAATATTTAAAATAAGGCTTCATACTCTATAATTACTTGTTCAGAGATCTCAATTATCTGAAGGACACAATTTAGTCACTGGGAAATGTGTTCAAAAAGCTGAGAAGTGAGTGCCATAATGTTTATATTTATTATTCTGTCAAAATGAGTTGGAGTTTTTAAGTTAAACACTTAAATCTTCGCTTTCATGGATCGATATAACAGTATGAAAGTATTCAAAACTCTTAGGAATCAAAATGATAGTTATTCTAGTGTTCAAAGTAGTAATAATTAAGTTGAAAGAGCTCTTATATATAGGGAATGGCTGTATAAACACGTGGATTTCATAATGAATGAGCTAGAATCTTTACAGAATAGTGAATCAAACTGACAGTTCACTTTGATAGACAAGGGCAATATTTAGTAATGTGCTTCACATACTAGGAATACAAGATGAAAAAGCTTTTGTATGGGAAGGAAACTGTTTACTCACTGGGAAATTGTGTTGAATACCTGGGAACTAAGGTGGATACTGATCTTTTAAATTCGGTCTAAATGTGTTGGCGTTTTTGAAAGAAGGTTGGTTAAATATTTAAACATTCATTTTCATAATGCTCAGATATCTTAAATAGTTATTATCATACAGCTGATATGACAGTTGAAGGTTAGGGTTAGAGTTAGGAAACAATTTACTCAGTGGAAAATCGTGTTCAAAGAGCTGAGAACAGAGTTGGACACTGGTTACATTTATAATTTAGTCTAAATGAGTTGGCGTTTTCGAAAGGTTGGTTAAACATTTAAACATTCATTGTCTTAGGGCTCACATACCTGTATGAAAATCTTAAAACTCGCACAGGTACAAATGAGAGACCAGGGAAAAGTCTAGGAATGTGTCAGAAACACTTGGTATACGACTTAGAACCGTAATACCTCTAGAGCACTGTTGAAATACTGATTATGTTTTAAATTCAGTCTAAATGTGCTGGCGTTTTTGAAAGAAGATTGCTTAAACACTTAAACATTCATTGTCTTAGGGCTCACATACCTGTATGAAAATCTTAAAACTCTCACAGGTACAAATGAGATACCAGGGAAAAGTCTAGGAATGTGTCAGAAACACTTGGACTACGACTTAGAACCGGAATACCTCCAGAGCACTGTTGAAATACCGAGAATTTGTATTCAAAGAGCTGTGAAAGGTGGGATAGTCTTTAAAATAGTAATCACTCACATTAAAAGGGCTGGTGTAGATGGAAAAATGCTATAGAAACACTTGGAATTAACAATGAAAGTTTGAATTACAAGACAGTAATGAATCAATCTGAGAATTCACAGTGATAGACTAGGGAAATATTTAGAGTAGGGCTTCATACACTAGAAATACTTGTTCAGAGATCTTTAATAGCTGAAGAACACAATTTAGTCACTGGGAAATCGTGTTCAAAAAGCTGAGAGGTGAGTGCCATAATGTTTATATTTATTATTCTGTCAAAATGGGTTGGAGTTCTTAAGTTAAACACTTAAATCTTCGCTTTCATGGATCGATTTAACAGCATGAAAGTATTCAAAACTCTTAGGAATCAAAATGATAGTTATTCTAGTGTTCAAAGTAGTAATAATTAAGTTGAAAGATCTCTTATATGCAGGGAATAGCTGTATAAACACGTGGATTTCATAATGAATGAGCTAGAATCTTTACAGAATAGTGAATCAAACTGACAGTTCACTTTGATAGACAAGGGCAATATTTAGTAATGTGCTTCACATACTAGGAATACAAGATGAAAAAGCTTTTGTATGGGAAGGAAACTGTTTACTCACTGGGAAATTGTGTTGAATACCTAGGAACTAAGGTGGATACTGATCTTTTAAATTCGGTCTAAATGTGTTGGCGTTTTTGAAAGAAGGTTGGTTAAATATTTAAACATTCATTTTCATAATGCTCAGATATCTTAAATAGTTATTATCATACAGCTGATATGACAGTTGAAGGTTAGGGTTAGAGTTAGGAAACAATTTACTCAGTGGAAAATCGTGTTCAAAGAGCTGAGAACTGAGTTGGACACTGGTTACATTTATAATTTAGTCTAAATGCGTTGGCGTTTTCGAAAGGTTGGTTAAACATTTAAACATTCATTATCTTAGGGCTCACATACCTGTATGAAAATCTTAAAACTCGCACAGGTACAAATGAGAGACCAGGGAAAAGTCTAGGAATGTGTCAGAAACACTTGGTATACGACTTAGAACCGTAATACCTCTAGAGCACTGTTGAAATACTGATTATGTTTTAAATTCAGTCTAAATGTGCTGGCGTTTTTGAAAGAAGATTGCTTAAACACTTAAACATTCATTGTCTTAGGGCTCACATACCTGTATGAAAATCTTAAAACTCTCACAGGTACAAATGAGATACCAGGGAAAAGTCTAGGAATGTGTCAGAAACACTTGGACTACGACTTAGAACCGGAATACCTCTAGAGCACTGTTGAAATACCGAGAATTTGTATTCAAAGAGCTGTGAAAGGTGGGATAGTCTTTAAAATAGTAATCACTCACATTAAAAGGGCTGGTGTAGATGGAAAAATGCTATAGAAACACTTGGAATTAACAATGAAAGTTTGAATTACAAGACAGTAATGAATCAATCTGAGAATTCACAGTGATAGACTAGGGAAATATTTAGAGTAGGGCTTCATACACTAGAAATACTTGTTCAGAGATCTTTAATAGCTGAAGAACACAATTTAGTCACTGGGAAATCGTGTTCAAAAAGCTGAGAGGTGAGTGCCATAATGTTTATATTTATTATTCTGTCAAAATGGGTTGGAGTTCTTAAGTTAAACACTTAAATCTTCGCTTTCATGGATCGATTTAACAGCATGAAAGTATTCAAAACTCTTAGGAATCAAAATGATAGTTATTCTAGTGTTCAAAGTAGTAATAATTAAGTTGAAAGATCTCTTATATGCAGGGAATAGCTGTATAAATACGTGGATTTCATAATGAATGAGCTAGAATCTTTACAGAATAGTGAATCAAACTCTGTGAATTCACATTGATAGACAAGGGAAATATTTAGGAATGTGCTTGATATACTAGGAATACAGGATCAAAGAGCTTTTGTATCGGAAGGAACCTTTTTGTTCACTGGGAAATTGTGTTGAAGACCTGAGAACTGAGGTGGATACTGGTTACAATTATAATTTAGTCTAAATGAGTGGTGTTTTTGAAAGAAGGTTGGTTAAACACTTAAACATTTTATCTGATAGGGCTCAGATACCCGTAGGAAAATGTTAAAACTCACAGATAAAAATGACTGACTAGGGAAATGTCTAGGAATGTGTCTAAAACACTGAGAATATGTTTGTAGAACATTAAAACCTCTAGTGCACTGTAGAAATACTGAGAATTTGTATTCCATGAGCTGTGAAAAGTATGATAGTCTTTAGAATAATAATCACTCACGTTAAAAGAGCTGGTATATATGGAAAAATGCTGTATAAATACTTGGAATTCACAATGAAGGAGCTTGAAACAGTGGAAAAAAGTCAATCAAATGCAGAATTCACAATGATAGTCAAGGGAAATATTTAGGAATGTACTTGCAACACTAGGTATACCTGTTCATAGAGCCATAATATCTGATAGACACTGTTTAATCACTGGGAAATTGTGTTCTAAGAGTAGAGAACTGATTTGGATACTGGTTACATTTATAATTCATTCTCAATGAGTTGGCGTTTTTGAAAGAAGGTAGGTTATACATTTTAACATTCATTTTCTTAGGGCTCATAGTTTAAATAGTTATTTTCATACAGCTGATATGACAGTTTAGAGTAAGGGTTAGGGTTAGGGTTAGGGTTAATGCTAGGGTAGGGTTAGAGCTAGGGCTAGGTTTAGGGTTAGAGTTAGGGTTAGGGTTAGGGTTAGGGTTAGGGTTAGGGTTATTGTTAGGGCTAGGGCTAGGGTTAGGGTTAGGGATAGCGTTAGGTCTAGGGTTAGGGTTAGGGTTAGGGTTAGGGTTAGGGTTATGGTTAATGCTAGGGTAGGGTTAGAGCTAGGGCTAGGTTTAGGGTTAGAGTTAGGTCTAGGGTTAGGGTTAGGGTTAGGGTTAGGGTTAGGGTTAGGGTTAGGGTTAGGGTTAATGCTATGGTAGGATTAGAGCTAGGGCTAGGTTTAGGGTTAGAGTTAGGGTTAGGGTTAGGGTTAGGGTTAGGGTTATGGATAGGGTTAAGGCTAGGGTTTGCACTCGGTTTAGGGCTAGTATTATGGTTAGTGTTATGCCTAAGACTAAGGAAATATTTAAAGTAAGAGTTCATACTCTAGAATTACTTGTTCAGAGATCGCAATTATCTGAAGGACACAATTTAGTCACTGGGAAATGTGTTCAAAAAGCTGAGAGGTGAGTGCCATAATGGTTATATTTATTATTCTGTCCAAATGAGTTGTAGTTTTTATGTTAAACACTTAAATCTTCGCTTTCATGGATCGATATAACAGCATGAAAGTATTCAAAACTCTTAGGAATCAAAATGATAGTTATTCTAGTGTTCAAAGTAGTAATAATTAAATTGAAAGAGCTCTTATATATAGGGAATGGCTGTATAAACACGTGGATTTCATAATGAATGAGCTAGAATCTTTACAGAATAGTGAATCAAACTGACAGTTCACATTGATAGACAAGGGAAATATTTAGTAATTTGCTTCATATACTAGTAATACAGGATGAAAGAGATTTTGTATGGGAAGGAAACTGTTTAGTCACTGGGAAATTGTGTTGAAGACCTGGGAACTGAGTTGGATTCTGATCTTTTAAATTCAGTCCAAATGTATTGGCATTTTTGAAAGAAGGTTGGCTAAATATTTAAACATTCATTTTCATAATGCTCAGATATCTTAAATAATTATTATCATACAGATGATATGACAGTTTAAGGTTAGTGTTAGAGTTAGGACATAATTTACTCAGTGGAAAATTGTGTTCAAAGAGCTGAGAACTGAGTTGGACACTGGTTTCATTTATAATTTAGTCTAAATGCGTAGGTGTTTTCGAAAGGTTGGTTAAACATTTAAACATTCATTATCTTAGGGCTTACATACCTGTATGAAAATCTTAAAACTCTCACAGGTACAAATGAGAGACCAGGGAAAAGTCTAGGAATGTGTCAGAAACACTTGGAATACGTCTTAGAACCGTAATATCTCTAGAGCACTGTTGAAATACTGAGAATGTGTATTCAAAGAGGTGTGAATGGTAGGATAGCGTTTAAAATAGTAATCACACATGTTAAAAGAGCTGCTATATGACAAAAAACGCTGTGTAAACACTTGGAATTAAGAATGAAGGAGCTTGAATTATGAGAAAAAACTGAATAAAGCAATGTGAATTCACACTGATAGACTACGGAATTATCAAGGAATGTACTTGATACCCTAGGTGCACTTGTTCAATAGAGCTTCAATATGTGATTGGCAGCGTTTACCCACTGGCAAATTGTGTTCAAAGAGTAGAGAACTGAGTTGGATTCTGGTTACATTTATAATTCAGTCTCAATGAGTTGGCGATTTTGAAAGAAGGTGGGTTAAATATTAAAACATTCATTTTCATAAGGCTCAGGTACCTTAAATAGTTATTATCATACAGCTGATACGACAGTTTAAGCTTAAGGTTAGGGTTAGGATTAGCGTGAGGGTTAGGGTTAAGGATAGAGTTATGGCATATAAACATTTGGAATTCACCATGAATGAGGTGGAATCAGTGGACAAAAGTGAATCACACACTGAGAATTCACAAGGATAGACTAGGGAAATATTCAGGAATGTGCTAAAACACTGGGAATACATGTGCAAAGAGCTTTATAATAGAAGGAAACTGTTTAGTCATTGGAAAATCGTGTTCAAAGAGCTGAGAGGTGAGTGCTATAATGTTTATATTTATTATTCTGTCAAAATGAGTTGGAATTTTTAAGTTAAACACTTAAATCTTCGCTTTCATGGATCGATATAACAGCATGAAAGTATTCAAAATTCTTAGGAATCAAAATGATAGTTATTCTAGTGTTCAAAGTAGTAATAATTAAGTTGAAAGAGCTCTTATATATAGGGAATGGCTGTATAAACACGTGGATTTCATAATGAATGAGCTAGAATCTTTACAGAATAGTGAATCAAACTGACAGTTCACATTGATAGACAAGGGAAATATTTAGGAATGTGCTTCATATACTAGGAATACAAGATGAAAAAGCTTTTGTATGGGAAGGAAACTGTTTAGTCACTGGGACATTGTGTTGAAGACCTGGGAACTAAGGTGGATACTGATCTTTTAAATTCGGTCTAAATGTGTTGGCATTTTTGAAAGAAGGTTGGTTAAATATTTAAACATTCATTTTCATAATGCTCAGATATCTTAAATAGTTATTATCATACAGCTGATATGACAGTTGAAGGTTAGGGTTAGAGTTAGGACACAATTTACTCAGTGGAAAATCGTGTTCAAAGAGCTGAGAACTGAGTTGGACACTGGTTACATTTATAATTTAGTCTAAATGCGTTGGCGTTTTCGAAAGGTTGGTTAAACATTTAAACATTCATTGTCTTAGGGCTCACATACCTGTATGAAAATCTTAAAACTCTCACAGGTACAAATGAGAGACCAGGGAAAAGTCTAGGAATGTGTCAGAAACACTTGGACTACGACTTAGAACCGGAATACCTCTAGAGCCCTGTTGAAATACAGAGAATTTGTATTCAAAGAGCTGTGAAAGGTGGGATATCTTTAAAATAGTAATCACTCACATTAAAAGGGCTGGTGTAGATGGAAAAATGCTATAGAAACACTTTGAATTAACAATGAAAGCTTAAATTACAAGACAGTAATGAATCAAACTGAGAATTCACAGTGATAGAGTAGGGAAATATGTAGAGTATGGCTTCATACACTAGAAATACTTGTTCAGAGAGTTTTAATATCTGAAGGACACAATTTAGTCACTGGAAAATCGTGTTCAAAAAGCTGAGAGGTGAGTGCCATAATGTTTATATTTATTATTCTGTCAAAATGGGTTGGAGTTCTTAAGTTAAACACTTAAATCTTCGCTTTCATGGATCGATATAACAGCATGAAAGTATTCAAAACTCTTAGGAATCAAAATGATAGTTATTCTAGTGTTCAAAGTAGTAATAAGCTGAAAGATCTCTTGTATGCAGGGAATGGCTGTATAAACACGTGGATTTCATAATGAATGAGCTAGAATCTTTACAGAATAGTGAATCAAACTCTGAGAATTCACATTGATAGACAAGGGAAATATTTAGGAATGTGCTTCGTATACTAGGAATACAGGATCAAAGAGCTTTTGTATCGGAAGGAACCTTTTTGTTCACTGGGAAATTGTGTTGAAGACCTGAGAACTGAGGTGGATACTGGTTACAATTATAATTTAGTCTAAATGAGTGGTGTTTTTGAAAGAAGGTTGGTTAAACACTTAAACATTTTATCTGATAGGGCTCAGATACCCGTAGGAAAATGTTAAAACTCACAGATAAAAATGACTGACTAGGAAAATGTCTAGGAATGTGTCTAAAACACTGAGAATATGTTTGTAGAACATTAATACCTCTAGTGCACTGTAGAAATACTGAGAATTTGTATTCCATGAGCTGTGAAAAGTATGATAGTCTTTAGAATAATAATCACTCACGTTAAAAGAGCTGGTATATATGGAAAAATGCTGTATAAATACTTGGAATTCACAATGAAGGAGCTTGAAACAGTGGAAAAAAGTCAATCAAATGCAGAATTCACAATGATAGTCAAGGGAAATATTTAGGAATGTACTTGCAACACTAGGTATACCTGTTCATAGAGCCATAATATCTGATAGACACTGTTTAATCACTGGGAAATTGTGTTCTAAGAGTAGAGAACTGATTTGGATACTGGTTACATTTATAATTCATCCTCAATGAGTTGGCGTTTTTGAAAGAAGGTAGGTTATACATTTTAACATTCATTTTCTTAGGGCTCATAGTTTAAATAGTTATTTTCATACAGCTGATATGACAGTTTAGAGTAAGGGTTAGGGTTAGGGTTAGGGTTAGGGTTAGGGTTAATGCTAGGGTAGGGTTAGGGTTAGGGCTAGGTTTAGGGTTAGAGTTAGGGTTAGGGTTAGGGTTAGGGTTAGGGTTAGGGTTAGGGTTATTGTTAGGGCTAGGGCTAGGGATAGGGTTAGGGATAGCGTTAGGTCTAGGGTTAGGGTTAGGGTTAGGGTTAGGGTTAGGGTTATGGTTAATGCTAGGGTAGGGTTAGAGCTAGGGCTAGGTTTAGGGTTAGAGTTAGGTATAGGGTTAGGGTTAGGGTTAGGGCTAGGGTTAGGGTTAGGGTTAGGGTTAGGGTTAATGCTATGGTAGGATTAGAGCTAGGGCTAGGTTTAGGGTTAGAGTTAGGGTTAGGGTTAGGGTTAGGGTTAGGGTTAGGGTTAGGGTTATGGATAGGGTTAAGGCTAGGGTTTGCACTCGGTTTAGGGCTAGTATTATGGTTACTGTTATGCCTAAGACTAAGGAAATATTTAAAGTAAGAGTTCATACTCTAGAATTACTTGTTCAGAGATCGCAATTATCTGAAGGACACAATTTAGTCACTGGGAAATGTGTTCAAAAAGCTGAGAGGTGAGTGCCATAATGGTTATATTTATTATTCTGTCCAAATAAGTTGTAGTTTTTATGTTAAACACTTAAATCTTCGCTTTCATGGATCGATATAATAGCATGAAAGTATTCAAAACTCTTAGGAATCAAAATGATAGTTATTCTAGTGTTCAAAGTAGTAATAATTAAGTTGAAAGAGCTCTTATATATAGGGAATGGCTGTATAAACACGTGGATTTCATAATGAATGAGCTAGAATCTTTACAGAATAGTGAATCAAACTGACAGTTCACATTGATAGACAAGGGAAATATTTAGTAATTTGCTTCATATACTAGTAATACAGGATGAAAGAGATTTTGTATGGGAAGGAAACTGTTTAGTCACTGGGAAATTGTGTTGAAGACCTGGGAACTGAGTTGGATTCTGATCTTTTAAATTCAGTCCAAATGTATTGGCATTTTTGAAAGAAGGTTGGCTAAATATTTAAACATTCATTTTCATAATGCTCAGATATCTTAAATAATTATTATCATACAGATGATATGACAGTTTAAGGTTAGTGTTAGAGTTAGGACATAATTTACTCAGTGGAAAATTGTGTTCAAAGAGCTGAGAACTGAGTTGGACACTGGTTTCATTTATAATTTAGTCTAAATGCGTAGGTGTTTTCGAAAGGTTGGTTAAACATTTAAACATTCATTATCTTAGGGCTTACATACCTGTATGAAAATCTTAAAACTCTCACAGGTACAAATGAGAGACCAGGGAAAAGTCTAGGAATGTGTCAGAAACACTTGGAATACGTCTTAGAACCGTAATATCTCTAGAGCACTGTTGAAATACTGAGAATGTGTATTCAAAGAGGTGTGAATGGTAGGATAGCGTTTAAAATAGTAATCACACATGTTAAAAGAGCTGCTATATGACAAAAAACGCTGTGTAAACACTTGGAATTAAGAATGAAGGAGCTTGAATTATGAGAAAAAACTGAATAAAGCAATGTGAATTCACACTGATAGACTACGGAATTATCAAGGAATGTACTTGATACCCTAGGTGCACTTGTTCAATAGAGCTTCAATATGTGATTGGCAGCGTTTACCCACTGGCAAATTGTGTTCAAAGAGTAGAGAACTGAGTTGGATTCTGGTTACATTTATAATTCAGTCTCAATGAGTTGGCGATTTTGAAAGAAGGTGGGTTAAATATTAAAACATTCATTTTCATAAGGCTCAGGTACCTTAAATAGTTATTATCATACAGCTGATACGACAGTTTAAGCTTAAGGTTAGGGTTAGGATTAGCGTGAGGGTTAGGGTTAAGGATAGAGTTATGGCATATAAACATTTGGAATTCACCATGAATGAGGTGGAATCAGTGGACAAAAGTGAATCACACACTGAGAATTCACAAGGATAGACTAGGGAAATATTCAGGAATGTGCTAAAACACTGGGAATACATGTGCAAAGAGCTTTATAATAGAAGGAAACTGTTTAGTCATTGGAAAATCGTGTTCAAAGAGCTGAGAGGTGAGTGCTATAATGTTTATATTTATTATTCTGTCAAAATGAGTTGGAATTTTTAAGTTAAACACTTAAATCTTCGCTTTCATGGATCGATATAACAGCATGAAAGTATTCAAAATTCTTAGGAATCAAAATGATAGTTATTCTAGTGTTCAAAGTAGTAATAATTAAGTTGAAAGAGCTCTTATATATAGGGAATGGCTGTATAAACACGTGGATTTCATAATGAATGAGCTAGAATCTTTACGGAATAGTGAATCAAACTGACAGTTCACATTGATAGACAAGGGAAATATTTAGGAATGTGCTTCATATACTAGGAATACAAGATGAAAAAGCTTTTGTATGGGAAGGAAACTGTTTAGTCACTGGGACATTGTGTTGAAGACCTGGGAACTAAGGTGGATACTGATCTTTTAAATTCGGTCTAAATGTGTTGGCATTTTTGAAAGAAGGTTGGTTAAATATTTAAACATTCATTTTCATAATGCTCAGATATCTTAAATAGTTATTATCATACAGCTGATATGACAGTTGAAGGTTAGGGTTAGAGTTAGGACACAATTTACTCAGTGGAAAATCGTGTTCAAAGAGCTGAGAACTGAGTTGGACACTGGTTACATTTATAATTTAGTCTAAATGCGTTGGCGTTTTCGAAAGGTTGGTTAAACATTTAAACATTCATTGTCTTAGGGCTCACATACCTGTATGAAAATCTTAAAACTCTCACAGGTACAAATGAGAGACCAGGGAAAAGTCTAGGAATGTGTCAGAAACACTTGGACTACGACTTAGAACCGGAATACCTCTAGAGCCCTGTTGAAATACAGAGAATTTGTATTCAAAGAGCTGTGAAAGGTGGGATATCTTTAAAATAGTAATCACTCACATTAAAAGGGCTGGTGTAGATGGAAAAATGCTATAGAAACACTTTGAATTAACAATGAAAGCTTAAATTACAAGACAGTAATGAATCAAACTGAGAATTCACAGTGATAGAGTAGGGAAATATGTAGAGTATGGCTTCATACACTAGAAATACTTGTTCAGAGAGTTTTAATATCTGAAGGACACAATTTAGTCACTGGAAAATCGTGTTCAAAAAGCTGAGAGGTGAGTGCCATAATGTTTATATTTATTATTCTGTCAAAATGGGTTGGAGTTCTTAAGTTAAACACTTAAATCTTCGCTTTCATGGATCGATATAACAGCATGAAAGTATTCAAAACTCTTAGGAATCAAAATGATAGTTATTCTAGTGTTCAAAGTAGTAATAAGCTGAAAGATCTCTTGTATGCAGGGAATGGCTGTATAAACACGTGGATTTCATAATGAATGAGCTAGAATCTTTACAGAATAGTGAATCAAACTCTGAGAATTCACATTGATAGACAAGGGAAATATTTAGGAATGTGCTTCGTATACTAGGAATACAGGATCAAAGAGCTTTTGTATCGGAAGGAACCTTTTTGTTCACTGGGGAATTGTGTTGAAGACCTGAGAACTGAGGTGGATACTGGTTACAATTATAATTTAGTCTAAATGAGTGGTGTTTTTGAAAGAAGGTTGGTTAAACACTTAAACATTTTATCTGATAGGGCTCAGATACCCGTAGGAAAATGTTAAAACTCACAGATAAAAATGACTGACTAGGAAAATGTCTAGGAATGTGTCTAAAACACTGAGAATATGTTTGTAGAACATTAATACCTCTAGTGCACTGTAGAAATACTGAGAATTTGTATTCCATGAGCTGTGAAAAGTATGATAGTCTTTAGAATAATAATCACTCACGTTAAAAGAGCTGGTATATATGGAAAAATGCTGTATAAATACTTGGAATTCACAATGAAGGAGCTTGAAACAGTGGAAAAAAGTCAATCAAATGCAGAATTCACAATGATAGTCAAGGGAAATATTTAGGAATGTACTTGCAACACTAGGTATACCTGTTCATAGAGCCATAATATCTGATAGACACTGTTTAATCACTGGGAAATTGTGTTCTAAGAGTAGACAACTGATTTGGATACTGGTTACATTTATAATTCATCCTCAATGAGTTGGCGTTTTTGAAAGAAGGTAGGTTATACATTTTAACATTCATTTTCTTAGGGCTCATAGTTTAAATAGTTATTTTCATACAGCTGATATGACAGTTTAGAGTAAGGGTTAGGGTTAGGGTTAGGGTTAGGGTTAGGGTTAATGCTAGGGTAGGGTTAGAGCTAGGGCTAGGTTTAGGGTTAGCGTTAGGGTTAGGGTTAGGGTTAGGGTTAGGGTTAGGGTTAGGGTTATTGTTAGGGCTAGGGCTAGGGTTAGGGTTAGGGATAGCATTAGGTCTAGGGTTAGGGTTAGGGTTAGGGTTAGGGTTAGGGTTAGGGTTATGGTTAATGCTAGGGTAGGGTTGGAGCTAGGGCTAGGTTTAGGGTTAGAGTTAGGTCTAGGGTTAGGGTTAGGGTTAGGGCTAGGGTTAGGGTTAGGGTTAGGGTTGATGCTATGGTAGGATTAGAGCTAGGGCTAGGTTTAGGGTTAGAGTTAGGGTTAGGGTTAGGGTTAGGGTTATGGTTAGGGTTATGGATAGGGTTAAGGCTAGGGTTTGCACTCGGTTTAGGGCTAGTAATATGGTTAGTGTTAGGCCTAAGACTAGGGAAATATTTAAAGTAAGGCTTCATACTCTAGAATTACTTGTTCAGAGATCTCAAATATCTGAAGGACATAATTTAGTCACTGGGAAATGTGTTCAAAAAGCTGAGAGGTGAGTGCCATAATGTTTATATTTATTATTCTTTCAAAATGAGTTGGAATTTTTAAGTTAAACACTTAAATCTTCGCTTTCATGGATCGATATAACAGCATGAAAGTATTCAAAACTCTTAGGAATCAAAACGATAGTTATTCTAGTGTTCAAAGTAGTAATAATTAAGTTGAAAGAGCTCTTATATATAGGGAATGGCTGTATAAACACGTGGATTTCATAATGAATGAGCTAGAATCTTTACAGAATAGTGAATCTGAGAATTCACATTGATAGACAAAAGAAATATTTAGGAATGAGCTTCATATACTAGGAATACAGGATCAAAGAGCTTTTGTATGGGAAGGAAACTGTTTAGTCACTGGGAAATTGTGTTGAAGACCTGGGAACTGAGGTGGATACTGATCTTTTAAATTCAGTCTAAATGCGTTGGCGTTTTCCACAGGTTGGTTAAACATTTAAACATTCATTATCTTAGGGCTCACATACCAGTATGAAAATCATAAAACTCTCACAGGTACAAATGAGAGACCAGGGAAAAGTCTAGGAATGTGTCAGAAACACATGGAATACGACTTAGAACCGTATTCCCTCTAGAGCACTGTTGCAATACCGAGAATTTGTATTCAAAGAGCTGTGAAAGGTACCATAGTCTTTAAAATAGTAATCACTCACATTAAAAGGGCTGATGTAGATGGAAAAATGCTATAGAAACACTTGGAATTAACAATGAAAGTTTGAATTACAAGACAGTAATGAATCAAACTGAGAATTCACAGTGATAGACTAGGGAAATATTTAGAGTAGGGCTTCATACACTAGAAATACTTGTTCAGAGATCTTTAATAGCTGAAGAACACAATTTAGTCACTGGGAAATCGTGTTCAAAAAGCTGAGAGGCGAGTGCCATAATGTTTATATTTATTATTCTGTCAAAATGAGTTGGAGTGTTTAAGTTAAACACTTAAATCTTCGCTTTCATGGATCGATATAACAGCATGAAAGTATTCAAAACTCTTAGGAATCAAAATGATAGTTATTCTAGTGTTCAAAGTAGTAATAATTAAGTTGAAAGATCTCATATGCAGGGAATGGCTGTATAAACACGTGGATTTCATAATGAATGAGCTAGAATCTTTACAGAATAGTGAATCAAACTCTGTGAATTCACATTGATAGACAAGGGAAATATTTAGGAATGTGCTTCATATACTAGGAATACAGGATGAAAGAGCTTTTGTATCGGAAGGAACCTGTTTGGTCACTGGGAAATTGTGTTGAAGACCTGAGAACTGAGGTGGATACTGGTTACATTTATAATTTAGTCTAAATGAGTGGTGTTTTTGAAAGAAGGTTGGGTAAACACTTAAACATATTATCTGATAGGGCTCAGATACCCATATGAAAATGTTAAACCTCACAGGTAAAAATGACTGACTAGGGAAATGTCTAGGAATGTGTCTAAAACACTGAGAATATGTTTGTAGAACATTAATACCTCTAGTGCACTGTGTAAATACTGAGAATTTGTATTCCATGAGCTGTGAAAGGTATGATAGTCTTTAGAATAATAATCACTCACGTTAAAAGAGCTGGTATATATGGAAAAATGCTGTATAAATACTTGGAATTCACAATGAAGGAGCTAGAAACAGTGGAAAAAAGTCAATCAAATGCAGAATTCACAATGATAGTCAAGGGAAATATTTAGGAATGTACTTGCAACACTAGGTATACCTGTTCATAGAGCCATAATATCTGATGGACACTGTTTAATCACTGGGAAATTGTGTTCTAAGAGTAGAGAACTGAATTGGATACTGGTTACATTTATAATTCATTCTCAATGAGTTGGCGTTTTTGAAAGAAGATAGGTTAAACATATTAACATTCATTTTCTTAGGGCTCATAGTTTAAATAGTTATTTTCATAAAGCTGATATGACAGTTTAGAGTAAGGATTAGGGTTAGGGTTAGGGTTAGGGCTAGGGCTAGGGTTAGGGTTAGGGATAGCGTCAGGTCTAGGTTTAGGGTCAGGGTTAGGGTTAAGGTTAGGGTTAGGGTTAGGGTTAATGCTAGTGTAGGGTTAGAGCTAGGGATAGGTTTAGGGTTAGAGTTAGGGTTAGGGTTAGGGTTAGGGCTAGGGTTAGGGTTAGGGTTAGGGTTAGGGTTACGGTTAATGCTAGGGTAGGATTAGAGCTAAGGCTAGGTTTAGGGTTAGAGTTAGGGTTAGGGTTAGGTTTAGGGTTAGGGTTAGCGTTATGGATAGGGTTAAGGCTAGGTTTGCACTCGGATTAGGGCTAGTATTATGGTTAGTTTTAGGCCTAAGACTAGGGAAATATTTAAAGTAAGGCTTCATACTCTAGAATTACTTGTTCAGAGATCTCAATTATCTGAAGGACACAATTTAGTCACTGGGAAATGTGTTCAAAAAGCTGAGAGGTGAGTGCCATAATGTTTATATTCATTATTCTGTCAAAATGGGTTGGAGTATTCAAAACTCTTAGGAATCAAAATGATAGTTCTTTTAGTGTTCATAGTAGTAATAATTAAGTTGAAAGATCTCTTATATGCAGGGAATGGCTGTATAAACACGTGGATTTCATAATGAATGAGCTAGAATCTTTACAGAATAGTGAATCTGAGAATTCACATTGATAGACAAGGGAAATATTTAGGAATGTGCTTCATATACTAGGAATACAGAATGAAAAAGCTTTTGTTTGGGAAGGAAACTGTTTGGTCACTGGGAAATTGTGTTGAAGACCTGAGAACTGAGGTGGATACTGGTTACATTTATAATTTAGTCTAAATGAGTGGTGTTTTTGAAAGAAGGTTGGGTAAACACTTAAACATTTTATCTGATAGGGCTCAGATACCCATATGAAAATGTTAAAACTCACAGGTAAAAATGACTGACTAGGGAAATGTCTAGGAATGTGTCTAAAACACTGAGAATATGTTTGTAGAACATTAATACCTCTAGTGCACTGTGTAAATACTGAGAATTTGTATTCCATGAGCTGTGAAAGGTATGATAGTCTTTAGAATAATAATCACTCACGTTAAAAGAGCTGGTATATATGGAAAAATGCTGTATAAATACTTGGAATTCACAATGAAGGAGCTAGAAACAGTGGAAAAAAGTCAATCAAATGCAGAATTCACAATGATAGTCAAGGGAAATATTTAGGAATGTACTTGCAACACTAGGTATACCTGTTCATAGAGCCATAATATCTGATGGACACTGTTTAATCACTGGGAAATTGTGTTCTAAGAGTAGAGAACTGATTTGGATACTGGTTACATTTATAATTCATTCTCAATGAGTTGGCGTTTTTGAAAGAAAGTAGGTTATACATTTTAACATTCATTTTCTTAGGGCTCATAGTTAAAATAGTTATTTTCATAAAGGTGATATGACAGTTTAGAGTAAGGGTTAGGGTGAGGGTTAGGGTTAGGGCTAGGGCTAGGGTTAGGGTTAGGGTTAGAGTTAGGGTTTGGGATAGGGTTATTGTTAGGGCTAGGGCTAGGGCTAGTGTTAGGGTTAGGGATAGCGTCAGGTCTAGGTTTAGGGTCAGGGTTAGGGTTAAGGTTAGGGTTAGGGTTAGGGTTAATGCTAGGGTAGGGTTAGAGCTAGGGATAGGTTTAGGGTTAGAGTTAGGGTTAGGGTTAGGGTTAGGGCTAGGGTTAGGGTTAGGCTTAATGCTAGGGTAGGATTAGAGCTAGGGCTAGGTTTAGGGTTAGAGTTAGGGTTAGGGTTAGGGTTAGGGTTATGGATAGGGTTAAGGCTACGGTTTGCACTCGGTTTAGGGCTAGTATTATGGTTAGTGCTAGGCCTAAGACTAGGGAAATATTTAAAGTAAGGCTTCATACTCTAGAATTACTTGTTCAGAGATCTCAATTATCTGAAGGACACTATTTAGTCACTGGGAAATGTGTTCAAAAAGCTGAGAGGTGAGTGCCATAATGTTTATATTCATTATTCTGTCAAAATGGGTTGGAGTATTCAAAACACTTAGGAATCAAAATGATAGTTCTTCTAGAGTTCATAGTAGTAATAATTAAGTTGAAAGATCTCTTATATGCAGGGAATGGCTGTATAAACACGTGAATTTCATAATGAATGAGCTAGAATCTTTACAGAATAGTGAATCTGAGAATTCACATTGATAGACAAGGGAAATATTTAGGAATGTGCTTCATATACTAGGAATACAGGATGAAAAAGCTTTTGTTTGGGAAGGAAACTGTTTGGTCACTGGGAAATTGTGTTGAAGACCTGAGAACTGAGGTGGATACTGGTTACATTTATAATTTAGTCTAAATGAGTGGTGTTTTTGAAAGAAGGTTGGGTAAACACTTAAACATTTTATCTGATAGGGCTCAGATACCCATATGAAAATGTTAAACCTCACAGGTAAAAATTACTGACTAGGGAAATGTCTAGGAATGTGTCTAAAACACTGAGAATATGTTTGTAGAACATTAATACCTCTAGTGCACTGTGTAAATACTGAGAATTTGTATTCCATGAGCTGTGAAAGGTATGATAGTCTTTAGAATAATAATCACTCACGTTAAAAGAGCTGGTATATATGGAAAAATGCTGTATAAATACTTGGAATTCACAATGAAGGAGCTAGAAACAGTGGAAAAAAGTCAATCAAATGCAGAATTCACAATGATAGTCAAGGGAAATATTTAGGAATGTACTTGCAACACTAGGTATACCTGTTCATAGAGCCATAATATCTGATGGACACTGTTTAATCACTGGGAAATTGTGTTCTAAGAGTAGAGAACTGATTTGGATACTGGTTACATTTATAATTCATTCTCAATGAGTTGGCGTTTTTTAAAGAAGGTAGGTTATACATTTTAACATTCATTTTCTTAGGGCTCATAGTTTAAATAGTTATTTTCATACAGGTGATATGACAGTTTAGAGTAAGGGTTAGGGTTAGGGTTAGGGTTAGGGCTAGGGTTAGGGTGAGGATTAAGGTTAGGAATAGGGTTAGGGTTAGCTTTAGGGCTATGATTAGGGTTAGCTTTAGGGTTAAGGTAGGGCTAGGGTTAGGGCTAGGGTTAGGTTTAGAGTTTGGGTTAGGGTTAAGTTAGGGTTAGGGTAAGGGTTAGGGTGAGGGTAAGGGTTAGTGTTAGGGTTAGGGTTAGGGTTAGAGTTAGGGTTAGGTTTAAGGTTAGGTTCAGGGTTAGGTTTAGGGATAGGGTTAGTGCTAGGGCTACGGTTAGGGCTAGGGATAGGGCTAGGGCTAGGGTTAGGATAAGGTTTAGGGTTAGGTTAGGGTTAGGGTTAGTTTTAGGGTTAGGTTAAGCGTAGGGTTATGGTTAGGGTTAGGTTAGGGTTAGGATTAGGGCTAGGGTTAGTGTTAGGGTTAGGGTTAGGGTTAGGGCTAGGACTCGGGCTAGGGCTAGTACTAGAGCTACGTTTAGGTTTAG